>NW_027468774.1:1429524-1462024 GCF_046254945.1 Alosa pseudoharengus
TTAAGGAGCTTGGCCCCTTAGTTCCAGTGGAAGGAACTCTGAATGCTTCAGCATACCAAGAGATCTTGGACAATTCCATGCTCCCAACTTTGTGGGAGCAGTTTGGGGAACTAAGGGCTCTTTCTGTTCCAACATGACTGCACCAGTGCACAAAGCAAGGACCACACAGACATGACAGAGTTTGGTTTATTACCCTGATGTGTGTGTGTAGTGATGAGTGTGTGTAGTGATGTGTGTGTGTAGTGATGTGTGTGTGTAGTGATGTGTGTGTGTAGTGATGAGTGTGTGTAGTGATGTGTGTGTATAGTGATGAGTGTGTGTAGTGATGTGTGTGTGTAGTGATGAGTGTGTGTAGTGATGTGTGTGTGTAGTGATGAGTGTGTGTATAGTGATGAGTGTGTGTATAGTGATGTGTGTGTATAGTGATGTGTGTGTGTAGTGATGAGTGTGTGTAGTGATGTGTGTGTGTAGTGATGTGTGTGTGTTGAAATTTGGTCAGCGACAAATGACAAGCATTGTAGAATGCTGCCATGTCAGAGCGGCCAAAGCGTTAAAAGCTCCCCGTACTTTTTGACCAGCGTCCTTGACGGGGCAGCCAGAGCTTCTTTGCAAGTGGGCGGCGGTGGTGTGTTCGTACAGTAAGAGTACGGCAGTGCTGGACACACACACACACACACATCACTATACACACACATCACTATACACACACATCACTACACACACACATCACTATACACACACATCACTATACACACACACAGCTCAAGTGGGCGGCGGTGTGTATGTACAGTAAGAGTATTTTTAGAGTCCAGTGATTGACCAGAGGCCTCCCTCTCTCTCCAATACACTCACACACACACACACACACACACACACACACACACACACACACACACACACACACACGCCATACGCACACACAGCACACACACACACACACACACACACACACACACACACACACACACACACACACACACAGAGACACACAGATAGCTCCTGGACATAGTTGCTGTTGACCAACAGGATTTAGTGGGCAATAACATGGGCAGTGGGCCACGCGTCTGTGGTTTTCCACCCGCCTTGTGTATGTGTGTGTGTGTGTGTGTGTGTGTGTATGTGTGTGTGTGTGTGTGTGTGTGTGTGTGAGGGGCAGAAGTCTGGGGAGGTGCAGGCCTCTTGTGTGGTCTTGCCTGGACACACACGGCAGTGCTGGACACACACACACACACACACACACAAGGCAGTGCTGGACACACACACACACACACACACACACGGCAGTGCTGGACACACACACACACACACACACACACACACACACACACACACACACACACGGCAGTGCTGGACACACACACACACACACACACACACACACACACACACGGCAGTGCTGGACACACACACACACACACACACACACACACACACACACACATGGCAGTGCTGGACACACACACACACACACACACACACGGCAGTGCTGGACACACACACACACACACACACACACACACACACACACACACACACGACAGTGCTGACACACACACACACACACACACACACACACGGCAGTGCTGGACACACACACACACACACACACACACACACACACATGGCAGTGCTGGACACACACACACACGGCAGTGCTGGACACACACACACACACACACACACACACACACGACAGTGCTGACACACACACACACACACACACACGACAGTGCTGACACACACACACACACACACACACACGGCAGTGCTGGACACACACACACACACACACACACACACACACACACACACACACACACACACACGGCAGTGCTGGACACACACACACACCAGTGCTGGACACACACACACACACACACACACACACACACACACACACGGCAGTGCTGGACACACACACACACACACACACACACACACGGCAGTGCTGGACACACACACACACTCACACACACACACACACACACGACAGTGCTGACACACACACACACACACGGCAGTGCTGGACACACACACACACACACACACACACACACACACGGCAGTGCTGGACACACACACACGGCAGTGCTGGACACACACACACACGACAGTGCTGACACACACACACACACACGGCAGTGCTGGACACACACACACACGGCAGTGCTGGACACACACACACACACACACACACACACACACACACACACGACAGTGCTGACACACACACACACACACACACACACGGCAGTGCTGGACACACACACACACGGCAGTGCTGGACACACACACACACGGCAGTGCTGGACACACACACACACACACGGCAGTGCTGGACACACACACACACACGGCAGTGCTGGACACACACACACACACACGGCAGTGCTGGACACACACACACACACGGCAGTGCTGGACACACACACACACGGCAGTGGTGGACACACACACACACACACGGCAGTGCTGGACACACACACACACACGGCAGTGCTGGACACACACACACACGGCAGTGCTGGACACACACACACACACGGCAGTGCTGGACACACACACACACACGGCAGTGCTGGACACACACACACACACACGGCAGTGCTGGACACACACACACACACGGCAGTGCTGGACACACACACACACGGCAGTGCTGGACACACACACACACGGCAGTGCTGGACACACACACACACACACACACACACACACACACACACACACACACGGCAGTGCTGGACACACACACACACACACACACACACACACACACACACACGGCAGTGCTGGACACACACACACACACGGCAGTGCTGGACACACACACACACGGCAGTGCTGGACACACACACGGCAGTGCTGGACACACACACACACACACACACACACACACACACGGCAGTGCTGGACACACACACACACGGCAGTGCTGGACACACACACACACGACAGTGCTGACACACACACACACACACGGCAGTGCTGGACACACACACACACGGCAGTGCTGGACACACACACACACACACACACACACACACGACAGTGCTGACACACACACACACACACACACACACACACACGGCAGTGCTGGACACACACACACACGGCAGTGCTGGACACACACACACACGGCAGTGCTGGACACACACACACACACACACACACACACACACACACACACACGGCAGTGCTGGACACACACACACACACACACACACACACACACACACACGGCAGTGCTGGACACACACACACACACGGCAGTGCTGGACACACACACACACGGCAGTGCTGGACACACACACGGCAGTGCTGGACACACACACACACACACACACACACACACACACGGCAGTGCTGGACACACACACACACGGCAGTGCTGGACACACACACACACGACAGTGCTGACACACACACACACACACGGCAGTGCTGGACACACACACACACGGCAGTGCTGGACACACACACACACACACACACACACACACGACAGTGCTGACACACACACACACACACACACACACACACACGGCAGTGCTGGACACACACACACACGGCAGTGCTGGACACACACACACACGGCAGTGCTGGACACACACACACACACACGGCAGTGCTGGACACACACACACACACACACACACACACACGGCAGTGCTGGACACACACACACACGGCAGTGCTGGACACACACACACACACACGGCAGTGCTGGACACACACACACACACACGGCAGTGCTGGACACACACACACACACGGCAGTGCTGGACACACACACACACACGGCAGTGCTGGACACACACACACACACACGGCAGTGCTGGACACACACACACACGGCAGTGCTGGACACACACACACACACACACGGCAGTGCTGGACACACACACACACACACGGCAGTGCTGGACACACACACACACGGCAGTGCTGGACACACACACACACGGCAGTGCTGGACACACACACACACACACGGCAGTGCTGGACACACACACACACACGGCAGTGCTGGACACACACACACACACGGCAGTGCTGGACAAACATCATGCAGCAGGACGCAGCCAGGGCCAGTCGGATGTGTGTGATGCTCCCCGAAGGAGCTCACGGTACACACACACATCACTATACACACCAGTGTTGGGTATCGTTACTTTTGAAAGTAGTTAGTTACGTTACTACGTTACTATCAATGAAAAGTAATCTGTTACTTTACTACGTTACCTATAAATAAAAGTAACGCGTTAGAGTACTCGTGCGTTACCAACAATTAAAACGTGTTTGGGGTGCAACACACATCCTCCTTTAGATGCACCGACAGTGCTGACTATTTATGAATCAATCATGAACCTAACTGTAGGATAATGACAGGAAAGACAGTCAGCATATTGCACGTTTTATTTAACAGGCATTCATCCTTTGAATTAGAACAGCTTCCATGAACAGCATATACCGGTAATAGGCAGAGTAATAGCCTAATAAAAACAAAAACAAAAAAACAGTAAACATCCTTGTCCGATGTCGTTTCCTCTTTTCATTTTAACATAAGAATGTAGCTTACCGCGCGTACCTCCAAGAATCAAACACACGTAGCTTACACACACACACACACAGGGGCGCCTGCAGGAATTAATGCTATGGTACGCACACTCACCCCCCCCCCCCGCAATAAAAAAATCACTCTTGAACAATATTTGTCCGTTTTAGGTCCGTGCATTGGTCAGCAAAAAAGTAGCCTACATAGCATAACAACATCCACATGCAATAATACAATGACAATGTCTACAATGACCTACTCATTTGGACAACTTGATACAGCCCTATACAGGCTAAAGTTACCTTTAGTTTTGTTCTATTTTGTTCTAGAGTAACGTGACGTCTGGCTTTAGTGCAGTCTAACGTTCTGCCAAGCACACCAATTGCCTACCTTGTTCTTGCCCATCTGGAATAACTACTAGCTTTGCTGCCTCCATCCTTTGTTTTCGTGGTTTAAACTTGTGATATCCATTGATGAGTATTGAGTTAGTGAATTAGCTCAACATTGTGTGCTGATAACCATATATAGATAGCCGAGTAAAAGAAAACAACAAGTAGCCTATAGCGTGTCTGCGTGCGTATTCTCTCTCCTGCTCAAACAAAATGTGTGCACGTTAATTTTGATAACGTGTTCACTAACTTTATGTAATAGAAAATGGTAAATAGCCTGATGGCATGCAGCTAAACGGATAGGCTACTGTGCATAGTTGGGAAAGTATGGTAGGCCAATTTGGTGTGAATACACACACACACAAGGGAAATTTTCTGTTGTTGAGTAGCTTGATGGTACACACAGTGTGTATGCCTGCGCCTGCACACACACACACACACACAGAGAGAGGCAAGGAGCAGGGCACAGACGCAAGCAGCCACATCTGACTAAATGCAGAAAAGCAGGGACTTTACTTTCCTTATGAGGGACATTCTTAAAGTAACGGAGTAACGAGTGCTTATTTTGGAAAATAACGGAGTTACTGATTACTGAATTCGCAATACTAATGCGTTAGATTACTCGTTACTGAAAAAAACTAATAAGAGTACTTTAACGCGTTACTTGTACACACATCACTATACACTAGGGGTGTAACGGTACACAGAAGTCACGGTTCAGTTCATACCTCGGTTCGGACATCATGGTTCGGACATCACGGTTCGGTACGAGTTCGGTACAATGGAGGGGAAAGCAAAACATAAATGCAGAAAGCTCTGTCTCAGTCTCAGGCTGTACCACCTAGTGTCATACAGTCTCTTCCCTGAGCCATCTGCAACAGCCTGAAGTGTGTAAGATGTAGGCTAAACAGTACAATAAGTACCCAGACTCCATCTGTAACTTGTAAACAAAATAAGACAATCAGCTATAAAACTGAAAATAGGCCTACAGCATCTCTTATTTCTGAAAGTGCAAATGACATAGAATAATGATTTTTAAAAATCCACTTAAGCAAGTCCTTCAACATCCGTGTTTAGTTGTATATGGAAGGGTCAACAATTTGCTGTAAATATTTTTCAGTGTGTACAGTAATAATCTACTGTGAAAATATCACACTATTTTGCCTTCTTTTTAAAAAAAACGAAATTGCTCCTTTCATTCATAAACAGTCTACAACTAGAAGTCACGTGACTTTGCCCTTCGACGTTAACTCGCATGGTTTGTTTATTAGCCTGGTTAGAGTTGACACTTTCTTTGTCTATGCACTTAACACCAGCTCCTCATGTGAGAAATTACAAGTTACCCTAACATAAAGGTAATTACCACGCGATTTACATAGCTTTCTGTCATTACGAAATCATTTAATTTAAGCCATAGGTTTTGGCCCTATTTGTATGTGTATCCAAAGGCTGGTGAAGCGCACGGGAAGTTTTTTTTCTCTCGTTTCAGTGATTGGTAGCCTACATCATCTGGGTGATGGCTTCGAATATGTGTAGCATGTTCTATATATTTCCACTCTCTCGCCTGTAGGCTACTACTGTAACTGAAGTTCTCGAACTTGTGATCTTAAAGAGACCAGCGGATCCTCTAACTCTTGTGGGTCGCCACCACTCGCTTAGTGCTGCTATCTCTGACTGACTGACTCGACCGACGACCTGACAAAAAAAAAAACATAGGCGCCAATCAGAGCTTCAGAGCTAAGGCGAGGCTACAGATTAGCGTTAGGTGTCGCTAAAGAACTCTTGTACTTAACAGTAATTGCGCATTACATTAGTTAATCCGCACGCAAGTATTATGTATTTTTATACCGTGTATTCTCCGTGAAAATTCATGCACCGAACCGTGAGGCCCGAACGGTTCAATACGAATACATGAACCGTTACACCCCTACTATACACACACACACATCACTATACACACACATAATAGTACGCACACCTCACTATACACACTCCTCACTACACACACTCCTCACTATACACACACACACATCACTATACACACTCATCACTATACACACTCCTCACTATACACACTCCTCACTATACACACACACACATCAGGGTACACACACATCACTATACACACTCCTCACTATACACACACTCATCACTATACACACTCCTCACTATACACACTCCTCACTATACACACTCCTCACCATACACAATCCTCACTATACACACACATCACTATACACACTCCTCACTATACACACACTCCTCACTATACACACACACATCACTATACACACTCCTCACTATACACACTCCTCACCATACACAATCCTCACTATACACACACACACATCACTATACACACTCCTCACTATACACAATCCTCACTATACACACACACACACATCACTATACACACTCCTCACTACACACAATCCTCACTATACACAATCCTCACTATACACACACACACATCACTATACACAATCTTCACTATACACACTCCTCTCTATACACACTCCTCACCATACACACACACACATCACTATACACACTCCTCACTACACACACACACACACACATCACTATACACACTCCTCACTATACACACACACACATGTATACACACATATGTATACACACATGTGTATACACACATCACTATACACACACATCATAGTACGGACACACACATCACTATACACACACATCACTATACACACACATCATAGTACGGACACACACATCACTATACACACACATCACTATACACACACATCACTATACATACACACACATCACTAAATACACACATCACTATACACACACACACATCACTATACACACTGACGTGTTGCCAGGAAACCGACCGTATGGACCACAGAGCGGTAGCACAAAACCAATACGTCTTACAAGGCGAAAACGCAGAAAGGCTAGATTCAGCGCTAGCTATCAAGGTAATCTCTCTGATCTAGAAAATATGATTAGACAAATTAGGAAAGAAACTGACCAGGAATTGAATCGTAATGTTAAACCAATTACTTTGCAACCTACTCTTGAATTAAGATCACCTGAAAGCGTGGAAGTGAATGAATGTGATGAAGCAGATGTTGAACAATGTGCAGGATTACTAAACCAGATCACCCTGACCTCAGAAATACTTGATGATTATTGAATGTGAATAAAAGAATGGAAAATGAACCATAACTGCAAACAATGACCTCATAATAAATAATAAAGTGCGATGAATGAAATGTATCATTACAAGTATTTTAGTAGCATGACTTTGTAAAGTCTAGAGAGTTATGTATGTCTCAAAACTGTGAAATGAGTAAAGTGCCTTAAACTGTTTAAATGAATGTATTCAGATTGCATTGTGTGAAGGTTAATGCCATAAGTGTTTGTAACCTGTAAGAATGTAATCGATCTCTTGATGACTGTAAAAGTGTATGTTGCTAAATGTAATGTGTCACATGGTTATAATTGCCATTGAATGTAAACTGTTTGTGTAACCTCTGGAAACTATCTGTAAACCTGAATGTAATGTATCATCTCCGAAATGTAACCCGGAGAAGGATGTGAATGCGTGTCATCTTAAATTGTTGGTTAAGATCAGTGACTTCTAGAATGTATTAGCTATGGTGAGAATATTCCCAGCTATATTCCCAGTTACCGTGAGAATATTCCCAGCTATATTCCCAGCTAACGTGAGAATATTCCCAGCCATTGTGGGAACTTCTAGAAGGTAAACTTAGGTGGGAAAATAGGATTGATTTGTCTCAGGAATGTGTGGGGGAGGTCAAGTCTACCTAGTATAAATAGGGGCTGAACCAAATGATCGGGGCTGCTTCTTCTTTTCTCTTCTACTGCTACGTGCTTTTTGCTGTTACGCTTGATTGTTAGGATTCGTTGTCCGTACTTCGTTGAGAAACCGAGTGTTGGAACTTTGTGCCAGGCTGAAGCCGCAGATCGGAACTCCGCACCACCTGTTGCCGGGATCGCACTGTTACTCCGACAGTAAAGAGACTGCCGAACGACTATCAGCGGATTTTTTCCCTTTTTTTTGAGGACTTGCTCTTTTTTATACCTTTTCCTCCATTTGTGGATTTACTATTGTATTCTCTTCTCCATCTGTGGATTACTATTTTTATTGTACTCTCTTTTGTGGATTTACTCTTTTTATATTTTCTACAACATTGTAACCTGCAAGTGGATATTACGCCGCATTTTGTTATCATCTCCAGAGTGCTGAAAAGTAAAGAACTAATTTAACCTTGGCATCTCATTCTTCAAGCAGTATTTTTTGTCTTTTCTTGGGTTTTTCTACGAATTCCAGCAGGAGGGTAAGATAACTGGTTTCTTCTGTGGTTATTCATCTGTTCTGTCTAAGACTTGGGTTAGTTGGACTTGGGTGCTGCTGGACGGTAACTAAATCTCCATCCTTATAAAACCTGAGCAAGAAGTAGCCTATAACCTGTGTCTCTAGATAATTCTAGGGTCAAACATCTTCGCACGTTAGCCAACTGTTCGAGACCTAGGCGTAGTCGCTCCTTATTTCATAAACATCTCAATAAATCCACCACGGAAGCCTGATCAACTTCCAAGGGGGATATTTAATAATAGGAGTTTTGGGTTATCTGCGCCGCAGAGGGAAGTCGTGCGACTGCACTCGACAGTAGGTCCCTGCCATCTACAATAACTTCCAGGGAGGTATCGTAGGTTTTAACCGCTTAGGCCTGGGGTTACGTCTGAGAAACGGCTGACGTTGACTAGGTTCTGGGGGTTACCTGCAGGGGGCAACACAACACACATCACTATACACACACACACATCACTATACACACACACATCACTATACACCCACACACATCACTATACACACACACATCACTATACACACACATCACTATACACACACACACATCACTGTACACACACATCACTATACACACACACACATCACTATACACACACACATCACTATACACACACATCATAGTACGGACACACACATCACTACACACACACACATCACTATACACACTCCTCACTATACACACACACACATCAGGGTACACACACATCACTATACACACTCCTCACTATACACACACTCATCACTATACACACTCCTCACTATACACACACATCACTATACACACTCCTCACTATACACACACTCCTCACTATACACAATCCTCACTATACACACACATCACTATACACACTCCTCACTATACACACACTCCTCACTATACACACTCCTCACTATACACACACACATCACTATACACACTCCTCACTATACACACTCCTCACTATACACACTCCTCACCATACACAATCCTCACTACACACACACACACATCACTATACACAATCCTCACTATACACACTCCTCTCTATACACACTCCTCACTATACACACACACACATCACTATACACACTCCTCACTACACACACACACACACATCACTATACACACTCCTCACTATACACACACACACATGTATACACACATATGTATACACACATGTGTATACACACATCACTATACACACACATCATAGTACGGACACACACATCACTATACACACACATCACTATACACACACATCATAGTACGGACACACACATCACTATACACACACATCACTATACACACACATCACTATACATACACACACATCACTAAACACACACATCACTATACACACACACACATCACTATACACACACATCACTATACACACACACACATCACTATACACACACACATCACTATACACACACACACATCACTATACACACACACACATCACTGTACACACACATCACTATACACACACACACATCACTATACACACACACATCACTATACACACACATCACTATACACACACACACATCACTGTACACACACATCACTATACACACACACACATCACTATACACACACACATCACCATACACACACATCACTATACACACACACACATCACTATACACACACATCACTATACACACACATCATAGTACGGACACACACATCACTACACACACACACATCACTATACACACACATCACTATACACACACATCATAGTACGGACACACACATCACTATACACACACATCACTATACACACACATCACTATACACACACATCATAGTACGGACACACACATCACTATACACACACATCACTATACACACACATCACTATACACACACACACATCACTATACACACACATCACTATACACACACACACATCGCTATACACACACATCACTATACACACACACATCACTATACACACACACACATCACTGTACACACACATCACTATACACACACACACACATCACTATACACACACACATCACTATACACACACACATCACTATACACACACATACATCACTATACACACACATCACTATACACACACATCATAGTACGGACACACACATCACTATACACACACACATCACTATACACACACATCATAGTACGGACACACACATCACTATACACACACACATCACTATACACACACATCATAGTACGGACACACACATCACTATACACACACATCACTATACATACACACACATCACTATACACACATCACTATACACACACACACATCACTATACACACACACATCACTATACACACACATACATCACTATACACACACATCACTATACACACACATCATAGTACGGACACACACATCACTATACACACACACATCACTATACACACACATCATAGTACGGACACACACATCACTATACACACACACATCACTATACACACACATCATAGTACGGACACACACATCACTATACACACACATCACTATACATACACACACATCACTATACACACATCACTATACACACACATCACTATACACACACACACACACATCACTATACACACACATCATAGTACGGACACACACATCACTATACACACACATCACTATACATACACACACATCACTATACACACACATCACTATACACACACACACATCACTATACACACACATCACTATACACACACACACATCACTATACACACACACATCACTATAAACACACATTACTATACACACACACACACATCACTATACACACACATCACTACACACACTCCTCACTATGCACACACACACATCACTACACACACTCCTCACTATATACACACACACATCACTATACACACTCCTCAGTACATACACTCCTCTCTATACACACACACACATCACTATACACACTCCTCACTACACACACTCCTCACTATACACACTCCTCACGGTACACACACACATCATAGTATGCACACCTCACTATACACACTCCTCACTACACACACTCCTCACTATAAACACATATCATAGTACGCACACCTCACTATACACACTCCTCACTACACACACTCCTCACTATACACACACACACATCACTATACACACATCACTATACACACTCCTCACTATACACACACACACATCACTATACACACTCCACACTATACACACACTCCTCACTATACACACACACATCACTATACACACTCCTCACTATACACACACACATCACTATACACACACACATCACTATACACACTCATCACTATACACACTCCTCACTATACACACTCTTCACTATACACACACACACACATCACGGTACACACACATCACTATACACACTCCTCACTATACACACACTCATCACTATACACACTCCTCACTATACACACTCCTCACCATACACAATCCTCACTATACACACACACACATCACGGTACACACACATCACTATACACACTCCTCACTATACACACACTCCTCACTATACACACTCCTCACTATACACACACACATCACTATACACACTCCTCACTATACACACACACATCACTATACACACTCCTCACTACACACAATCCTCACTATACACAATCCTCACTATACACACACACATCACTATACACAATCCTCACTATACACACTCCTCTCTATACACACTCCTCACTATACACACACACACACATCACTATACACACTCCTCACTACACACACACACACATCACTATACACACACACACATGTATACACACATATGTATACACACATGTGTATACACACATCACTATACACACACTCCTCACTATACACACTCCTCACTATACACACACACATCACTATACACACTCATCATTATACACACTCCTCACTATACACACTCCTCACTATACACACACACACATCACGGTACACACACATCACTATACACACTCCTCACTATACACACACTCATCACTATACACACTCCTCACTATACACACTCCTCACCAATCACAATCCTCACTATACACACACACACATCACTATACACACTCCTCACTATACACACTCCTCACCATACACAATCCTCACTATACACACACACACATCACTATACACACTCCTCACTATACACAATCCTCACCATACACACACACACATCACTATACACACTCCTTACTATACACAATCCTCACTATACACACACACACATCACTATACACAATCCTCACTATACATACACACACATCACTATACACACTCCTCACCATACACACTCCTCACTATACACAATCTTCACTATACACACACACACATCACTATACACACACGTCACTATACACACTCCTCACCATACACACTCCTCACTATACACACTCCTCACTATACACACTCCTCACTATACACACTCCTCACCATACACAATCCTCACTATACACACACACACATCACTGTACACACACATCACTATACACACTCATCACTATACACACACACACATCACGGTACACACACATCACTATACACACTCCTCACTATACACACACTCATCACTATACACACTCCTCACTATACACACTCCTCACCAATCACAATCCTCACTATACACACACACACATCACTATACACACTCCTCACTATACACACTCCTCACCATACACAATCCTCACTATACACACACACACATCACTATACACACTCCTCACTATACACACTCCTCACCATACACAATCCTCACTATACACACACACACATCACTATACACACTCCTCACTATACACACTCCTCACTATACACAATCCTCACTATACACACTCCTCACCATACACACTCCTCACTATACACACTCCTCACTATACACACTCCTCACTATACACACTCCTCACCATACACAATCCTCACTATACACACACACACATCACGGTACACACACATCACTATACACACTCCTCACTATACACACACTCCTCACTATACACACTCCTCACTATACACACACATCACTATACACACTCCTCACTATACACACACACATCACTATACACACACACATCACTATACACACTCATCACTATACACACTCCTCACTATACACACTCCTCACTATACACACACACACATCACGGTACACACACATCACTATACACACTCCTCACTATACACACACTCATCACTATACACACTCCTCACTATACACACTCCTCACCATACACAATCCTCACTATACACACACACACATCACGGTACACACACATCACTATACACACTCCTCACTATACACACACTCCTCACTATACACACTCCTCACTATACACACACACATCACTATACACACTCCTCACTATACACACTCCTCACTATACACACTCCTCACCATACACAATCCTCACTATACACACACACATCACTATACACACTCCTCACTATACACAATCCTCACTATACACACTCCTCTCTATACACACTCCTCACTATACACTCACACACACATCACTATACACACTCCTCACTACACACACACACACATCACTATACACACTCCTCACTATACACACACACACATGTATACACACATATGTATACACACATGTGTATACACACATCACTATACACACACTCCTCACTATACACACTCCTCACTATACACACACACATCACTATACACACTCATCATTATACACACTCCTCACTATACACACTCCTCACTATACACACACACACATCACGGTACACACACATCACAATACACACTCCTCACTATACACACACTCATCACTATACACACTCCTCACTATACACACTCCTCACCAATCACAATCCTCACTATACACACACACACACATCACTATACACACTCCTCACTATACACACTCCTCACCATACACAATCTTCACTATACACACACACACATCACTATACACACTCCTCACTATACACACTCCTCACTATACACAATCCTCACTATACACAATCCTCACCATACACACACACACATCACTATACACACTCCTTACTATACACAATCCTCACTATACACACACACACATCACTATACACAATCCTCACTATACATACACACACATCACTATACACACTCCTCACCATACACACTCCTCACTATACACAATCCTCACTATACACACACACACATCACTATACACACACGTCACTATACACACTCCTCACCATACACACTCCTCACTATACACACACACACACATCACTATCACTATACACATCACTATACACACTCCTCACTATACACACACACACACACACACATCACTATACACACACACACATCACTATACACACTCCTCACTATACACACACACATCACTATACACACTCCTCACTATACACACACACATCACTATAGACACATCACTATACACACTCCTCACTATACACACACACACACATCACTATACACACTCCTCACTATACACACACACACATCACTATACACACACCTCACCATACACACACACACCTCAACATAAACACAATTCACCATACACACCTCACTATACATACACAAACAACATACATGGGGTTCAGTAGGGTTCAGTAGGGTTTGGGTTTGGGGTTCAGTAGGGTTCAGTAGGGTTTGGGGTTCAGTAGGGTTTGGGGTTCTTCCTGAGCTCTCATGGGATAGGATGTGTTGTAATGAAACATACAGATTCTGAGTGTGTGTGTGTTTGTGTGTGTGTGCGTGTGTGTATGTGTGTGTGTGTGTGTGTGAAGGGTGACCACCTAATGTATGACATGAGCAGATAATGGATATCATGAACATGTGGTCGTGTTTTACACCATATTACACCTTATTATAAAACACATGGGTATTGAACACCAGAGATATTCAATTAATCTTCAGCGAGGTCCAGTTACGGAAAATTTCCTCAAGCAAAGGTCCGGAGCATCATAATGTTTAGGCTATGTATATGTATGTATGTATAATATATATATAATATTAGGATGGATGGATGGAGCCTAGTTGTAGATAGATAGATAGATAGATAGATAGATAGATAGATACTTTATTGATCCCCAAGGGGAAATTCAAGAAATAGAAGATTGTAGGCCTAGGCCTAATGTTTAATGTGAAATAAAATAAGTAGCCTAAAGGGCAACATTCGAAATGAGGAGAAATAAGGCAAGATACGAGTAATTGGGGAGAAAAACTGAGTATTCTTGGCTATTTTTAAGATCTTAACGTTAACTTAAAATAAAATTTGAGCTGAGACATGGATGGATATTCCACAGCTGGTTCCTTGAACCCATTAATCAGCGAGTTTAATTTAATTTTTTTCGTTTTTTTTATGTTGACCCGAAATCCTGGAAACCCAGGAACATCACGTTGTTGGGCAGTGAATGCATGTAGGCTTAACTAGATTTTGGTGGATCAATCATGTTGCCTTCTTAAATCGTAAAATATTCTGTGGTCTCAGTTCACTGTTGAATGGGCCTAGCCCTGTGTTACCCAAAGTCTGGGTCAGGAGATTTTAATTTGGGTCGCCAGCACAATTTATGTTGTGTTATAGGCCTAACTGATACCATTTGTCATTTGATACCAGGAAAGCTAACAGTTTTCTATTAGGATGTAGTTTGTTAACTACCACAGTCACGGTTTTGTCATAAAAGCTCATGAAACTGGCGCATGAAACGAACGCATCGCAGAGGGGGTGCCAGCATGGATATCTACCTCTCAAAATGAAACCGTTCTGTGGGGCGCCTGCCATGTACCTCACAGTTGCAAACTGCAAGGGACATGAATCCGCCTATTTGCACGAACATTAACAGATACCAGCTCCTCAACTTTACCGATTAAAATCTAGTGACCATGCTGTCAACTAAAGCAGACATCCATAGACCGGACATAAGGCCATTCAATTTGCATGTAGATAGTTTCGATTTGAGATGCAATCTTTAAAGTTAGCAACCTCCTCACATTCTTATTTCTGATTTAAAATGCACAACAGTGCATTATATTAGGCTACAATTTAAATGGACATTTTAAACACTATTCCTCTCATTTTCTACCTCGCTAACTCCAAAGTAAAGGCACATTTTTCCGGCTAATGCGCAAAAGCCTCTTGTTCTGATATAACGACTATACAATATAATATAATACAACAATACAATATAACGACTTGAGTTATTTGCTGTTTACATCGGAATTGACGTCCACAGTGTTATGGACCAATTTGTCTGCAATGCAACGTAGCCTACAATATTTTTTTTAGAAATACAGGAACAGACGAACAGTGTTGGGCAAGTTACTGAAAATTAGTAATTAGTTACAGTTACTAGTTACTTCTTTCAAAAGTAATTCAATTACGTTACCAATTACTGTATATCAAAAGTAATTAGTTACTAGAGAAAGTAACTTTTGAGTTACTTTTAAGTCTGCTTTTAAAATGTCAATATGAACAGTACTGAACAGTCACACACACAATAAACCTAATTTTTGGACATATTTATTGTAGTTTCAACGGGCCTTCAAATCAATAGCCTTGTGCATGAGTTCTCAAACTTTTTCCGACCACAAAACATTCTATGCATGAAGGCCTCCCTGACCTTGTTTTGCGCCACCCTCACCATCTAGGTGGTTTGATAGATATGTACAGTACACTGCCTACTGCTTGCCTACTACTTGTCTTCTGCAATATAGTAATAAGTTATTATTATCATTATTATTGCAATCCTTCTGTAGGCTACATGGAATTTGTTCAATGGAATGTAATGTGAAACAATGTTAAATGGCCTATTTTCAAAGCAGTTATTGTCTGCTCACACACACATAACCTTAGGTTATCCTCATCCTGCTTTGAACACAGTTGTATTATATAGCATTTTAAGCACCACCAGTTTGGGAAAAGCCTGCGCTGCACAAGTGCTGACCTACCGAAATAAGTTCTAATGCATCCGAGAGTTTGGGATTGTCGCGCACTATGCAGAAGGTTACTCTTCAGCTGATAGGTGTTCCAGAGAGAAGTTGCATGTTCCGTCGCAGACAAATGAATCCATAACACCATGGACGTCAATTCCGATGTACACATAGCCTACTGTGCAAATAACTCAAGTCGCTGTTACGTACGGTAGGCTATTTGGAGGTTTCTTTATCTGGTAAGTGAAATCTGCATTTTCCTCTCGAGTTAAACGTGTGCTTGCTTGTGCCAAGGCTATATATAGGCCACCGTAGCCTATTGGTGTTGTGGCGTAGCTATGTTGTAAGAATGAGAAATTGATATAACGAGGCTTTGCGCAATAGGCGAAAAAGAGCGGAGATAAACAACAATGCGCTTTTACTGTAGTGGAGCTTACGAGATGGAAACGAAAGGGAAAAGGCTTTTAAGATGCCCATTTAAATTGTAGCATAATGCACTCTTGTGTGTTTTAGCATAAATCCGAAATAAGGACGAGTGTGAGGAGGCTCCTATTAACTGTAAAGAATGCATCTGCAATCTAAACATGAAACACAATCGCTGGAAACACAGCTAAGGTCGGGAGACAAAGCAGCAACGCAAGCAACGCAGTAATGCAAGTAACGAACTCTTTGAAATTTCAGTAATTGTAATTGCGTTACTGGATTTACAAAAATACTTCGTTACATGCTCGTTACCACTAAAAGTAGTGGAATTACAGTAACGCGTTACTTTGTAACGCATTACTCCCAACACTGCAGACGAATGACGACTGCGCAACATCGAGAATTTCCCCAATCTTTTTAGTCATTTCCAACTTTTAATGCTGATGGTGCTCAAAACGCAACACAACCGTGTTCAAAGCAGGATCTATCTAGATCCTAGGCTATAGCAATGTATGGTTGGGGAAGGCATAGAAAAGTTGGAGAACCTGTGGCCTAAAACAATATGGTGAAATGGGTCGCGATGGTCTGTCATTTTTAAAAAGTGGGTCCCCAGAAAAAAAGTTTGGGAAACACTGGCCTAGCCTACCCTATGCTTGCTCAAAATATATGCTTTGTCTAGTAGAGGTGCTTGAAATTGGCGCTTTTTTTTTTTACTTTATTTTTTATTGGTAACAACAAATACATACATAGAGAAAGAACAAAAAACAAATAAACAGACACAAAAAAAATTAAAATAAAAATAAAACAAATATAAGGGGGCCTAAAACAGGAGGGGACATTCATACTTTACATTTTTGTTTTAACTTGTTATGTCTACCTTCAATTCATTTTTTAACCACTTTCTTCTTTTCTTCAAGTTCTTTTCATATGATTCTTCTTTCATTTTTAATTTGTATGTTAACATTTCCATCCCCTGGATTTCCTCAATGATAGTACACCACTGTTTACGATTTGGTATGTTTGCTTTCAGCCAGTTCTTAGTGATAGCCTTCTTACTTGCTGTAAGCAAAATCTTTACTAGATATTGGTCATCTTTGGATACATATTCTTCCAAATCTCCTAGGTATAGGACCTTACATGTAAATGGAATTACATAACCCAAGATCTCACTTAAAGCGACATGTACCACTCTCCAAAAAGGCTCTATATTCTTACAGCTCCAAAATGTGTGTATGGTTTGGTGCCATATCGCCACATTGTCTCCAGCATGTTTGTTGTGTTGATAGTTGTTTACTTTTAATTAAAGGGGTGATAAAGTAGCGGATCTGGTTCTTCCAAGCAAACTCTTTCCACCTTTGAGATTGCGTGGTGGTCTGTTGACATCTCCACATGTCATACCAGGTATCGACTTGGATTTCCTCACCTAGCTCTTTCTCACATTTGGTCTTTATATTGAATAGTGTTGAATATTGTTTGGATTCCATTAAACAAGCATAAAGAATTGAAATTGCTCTAGGGATTTCTCTATAGTAAGACATCACAAATACTTTGATGAGGGGATGCACCTCTCCCTCCTTCTTTTTAATTTGTTTTTCATAGTAGTCCCTCATCTGTAAATATCTAAATAAATCTGTGTTTCTTAAACTAAAAGTATCTTTTATTTCTTGGAAACTCCAAATTTCTCCTTCCTTGATAATTGTACATATAGCAGTTATGCCTGCAGCTACCCAATGTCTGTATGTAGTGTCGATTTTCCCTGGTTTGAATTCTCCGTCAAATGCAATCCATCTTAGAAGACTGAGCTCCCTCCCTATCCTCAGCTGTTTAACTACAGAATGCCATGTGTCTAGCGTAAAAGATGTTACTGGGTCAACCTCATCCTTGATCTTTAAAGGAGTCTCCCTTTCGCCAATGTATGTTTGGATCGGGTAGGAACAGGTATTCATTTCTATATCTTTCCAGCGGGTTACAGTGTCATTACTACACCAACACAGAAGCGGACGAATTTGTGCTGCATAGTAGTATTCCCTCAAACTTGGGAGTGCCATGCCTCCTTTATCTTTAGGTAGTTGGAGAGTAGTACATTGCACTCTAGGGCTTTTACCCTCCCATATAAATCTTGATATTAATTTGTCCCATTTTGTGAACTGTGCTGGAGGCACCTCTACTGGGAGCGACTGGAATAAATACAAGAGCGTGTGTGTATAGTAATTTATAATATTGTGCATATGGAGTAAAGACGGCAGACTCGGTACTTAGTTCATTGCACCCTTTAATTACTCAGTGAACTTATATCTGTTAATAATAGGGTCATATTCTTGTCACTTTACTTAGAGCTGACAAATAACACTTATGATATTGCATAGCTGTTTATAATTGTGTGCTGTAGGGAGATGTATAAATTATTATAACTTTATTACATATACTTATAGCTCTAGATATATAGGACTACAGTAGAAGTCAAAACTCGTTATGCATCACTATACGCATTTAGCAGAGAGAAGTAGTTATGATGCATCATAAAACTGACAAGTGAGTCGGCAGATCTTGACATATTTATAATGCATTATTCAGATTAAAATTATAATCATTCATAATTAGTTGTCATAATGCATCATGAAGTTGGTTATGACGACTTGTGAATACATATAGATGGTAATAATGAGCATTACAATGCTTTATAGACACCTTATAAAACATTATGAATGCATTCATAGGGCGTTATAAATACAACCTTCATAGAAAGTGTTACCGTTTTTGTTTTGAGGTTCCACTCATTATCCGCTCTTATAATGACTTTGGTCTTATTCTATGTTCAATTTTTTCGAGTTTAGGCGGAAATTAAAATATTGGCTTGGGGAGCTTACTCTTCACGCAGCCATGCTCGAGGCAGCCATTCCAAATTGGCGCTTTTAAAAATCGCCTGTCTCAGAATATATAGAAGAGGTCCAGGGCAATTCCGCGCAAAACTGTCACATCCATATTTAGTTGGCGTTACGGACGTGACAGTTTTGCGTGGTATTGCCCCCGTATCGTTATATAAAGCTCTGTTCTCGCTGTCTAGCTTTCTCCTCTTTGAGCAATCGATGATTTGAAAATAACTTACTTATCGTTAACTTCGATATCCATCTGATTGTTTCTCGTCCCTTCTCCTCTCCTCGCTCGTTCAGTCATCAGTCTCTTTTCCATAGTAGGCTACTTTACTCACTGACTCGACTATCAGAATTCACAGATTTCACTGGCTGAGTAGCAGCAAGCGAAATGATGGTTCCTGAAGCTCCTGAAGTAAATGCTGTTATCCTAACCAATGAAACATTTAGCGCAGCTTTGAAATCTTACGTGAAAATCTAAATTAGGCTATTATGGTCTGGGTCCGGATAGGATCACGTCACGGTCCGGACTCGGACCGCGGTCCGCCATTTGGTGACCCCTGTTTTACACCATATTATATCTTACTATAAAACACATGTTTTACACCATATTACACCTTATTATATAACACATGTTTTACACCATATTACACCTTATTATATATTATAAAACACATGTTTTACACCATATTACACCTTACTAAAAAACACATGTTTTACACCATATTACACCTTATTAAAAAACACATGTTTTACACCATATTACACCTTATTATATATTATAAAACACATGTTTTACACCATATTACACCTTATTATAAAACACATGTTTTACACCATATTACGTATAGTATAAGTATAAGTATATATACTTTTTTGATCCCGTGAGGGAAATTTAGTCTCTGCATTTAACCCATTCGGTGAATTAGTGAAACACAAACAGCACACAGTGAACACACAGTGAGGTGAAGCACACACTAATCCCGGCGCAGTGAGCTGCCTGCTACAACAGCGGTGCTCGGGGAGCAGTGAGGGGTTAGGTGCCTTGCTCAAGGGCACTTCAGCCGCGACCCACCGGTTACAAGTCCAGAGTGCTAACCAGTGGGCCACGGCTGCCACGGCTGCCTGCATTACACCTTATTATAAAACACATGCTGAAACCAGATGGAGTCACACAGACGTGTGCTGCTCTAACAACCCCAGTGGTTCTGTAGTGGTTCTGTAGTGTTAGACCAGTGGTCCTGTAGTGTTACACCCAGTGGTTCTGTAGTGTTAGACCCAGTGGTTCCGTAGTGGTTCTGTAGTGTTAGACCCAGTGGTTCTGTAGTGGTTCTGTAGTGGTTCCGTAGTGCTAGACCCAGTAGTTTTGTAGTGGTTCTGTAGGCTGCTGTTAGACCCAGTGGTTCTGTGGTAGAGTTTTCCAGCTGTATAAAACTATTTGTGCTTGTGCACGGAAACTTTGTACTTTGTATTTGTGTGCATGTGCAAAAAACAATTGTCTTCGAGGACATGATTTGCACATGTGTAGAAGTTGATGATAGCCTCTGTAACCTACTGACTGGGCTGGGTAGATGATAGCCTCTGTAACCTACTGACTGGGCTGGGTAGATGATAGCCTCTGTAACCTACTGACTGGGCTGGGTAGATGATAGCCTCTGTAACCTACTGACTGGGCTGGATAGATGATAGCCTCTGTAACCTACTGACTGGGCTGGGTAGATGATAGCCTCTGTAACCTACTGACTGGGCTGGGTAGATGATAGCCTCTGTAACCTACTGACTGGGCTGGGTAGATGATAGCCTCTGTAGCCTACTGACTGGGCTGGGTAGATGATAGCCTCTGTTGCCTACTGACTGGGCTGGGTTGATGTTAGCGTCTGTTGCCTACTGACTGGACTGCATCCATGGCAGATCAAATACTACTCCAAAAAATAAGAAAAGCAACAAACAGCTAAAATAATGACAACAGCAAAAACTAGCTGATGAACTTCACTGTTAGACTGATATGTAAACCATCGCTTGCACACACACACACACACACACACACACACACACACACACACACACACAGTACAGAACATCTTTAACTCAGTGTTTTCCTTGAGGGAGTCTACCTGAGTTTTTCAGTTCATTTAAATGTATAAGTTTAGGGGGTGGGTTTTTTGCCGGGAGGGGGTTGGGTCGGGGTTAGGTGGGGGTTGGGTGGCTCTCTGGCTCGAAAAACAGAATTTGCGGTTTCGGCCGTTGAGGTTTGATGCAAACTGCTGTGGAACCTTTTATGCAACCTGGCGTCCACGAAACTTAAGAAAATATTTGGCTTTCCAGTCCTCCGAGGCCTACGACAGCCCTACGCTGGGGCACGCACACACACACACACACACACACACACACACACACACACAGACTACGGCAGCCCTACGCTGGGGCACACACACACACACACACACACACACACACAGACTACGGCAGCCCCTACGCTGGGGCACGCACACACACACACACACACACACACAGACTGCGGCAGCCCTACGCTGGGGCACGCACACACACACACACACACACAGACTGCGGCAGCCCTACGCTGGGGCACGCACACACACACACACACACACACACATGCACACACATTACGGCAGCCCTACGCTGGGACGCGCGCGCACACACACACACACACTACGGCAGCGCTACGCTGGAGCATGCACACACACACACACATACACACACACACACACTACGGCAGCGCTACGCTGGAGCATGCACACACACACACACACATACACACACACACACACTACGGCAGCGATACGCTGGAGCATGCACACACACACACACACATACACACACACACACACTACGGCAGCGCTACGCTGGAGCATGCACACACACACACACATACACACACACACACACTACGGCAGCGCTACGCTGGAGTGGGGGGTTGAGGGAGGAGGTGGAGAGGGGAAAACGGTCAAATGTCCTAAGTGGGCCGCCTGCCAGGTTCATTTCATAACACACACACACACACACACCCTTATACAAACACCCACTCACAGACACACACCTTGCTTATGTGCCTGCAAAAAGGACATGCGTGCACATAGACATCCGTATGAAATACTACACACACCTACAATCATATGCACACACATACACGCACATACACACACACATACCTACACACACACACACCTACACACACACACCTACACAAACCACTACACACACACACCTACACACGCCACTACACACACCTACACACACCACTACACACACACACCTACACACATCACTACACATGCCTACACACACACCACTACACACACCTAAACACACACCTATACACACACCCCTACACATACACACACAGTCATGAGCACACACACCACTACACACAGTCATGGGCACACACACCACTACACACAGTCATGAGCAAACCCGCTACAACCAGTAAAGCCCAAGAGCTACTCAGCAGTGAGAGTTACCTGGTAAGAAGTGCTCCTTAGGGTAATACGGTTCTATGGGTTATACAGTTCTATGGGTTATACGGTTCTATGGGTTATACGGTTCTATGGGTTATACGGTTCTATTGGCATTACGGTTCTATGGGTATTACAGTTCTATGGGTTATATGGTTCTATGGGTTATACGGTTCTATGGGTATTACGGTTCTATGGGTATTACGGTTCTATGGGTTATACGGTTCTATGGGTTATGCAGTTCTATGGGTTATACGGTTCTATGGGCATTACGGTTCTATGGGCATTACGATTCTATGGGTTATACGGTTCTATGGGTTATGCGGTTCTATGGGTATTACGGTTCTATGGGTTATACGGTTCTATGAGTTATACGGTTCTATGGGTATTACGGTTCTATGGGTTATAGAAACACGGTTCTAATATGGCACCGGTGCCGATGCAAACGGTAGTAACTGCATCGAATAATAATGTGGATTTCGGTGCCTCATTTCGGTGCTTAAATTTTTTTTTATACGAGGCATCACTGCATGTCATGCACCATCTCTAACGCCTTGCTCTGATAGCAGCACATCCAGATACAATTAGCTAACATATGATAAACACTGGATGTATAAACCAGAGGGGTGCACCACATAGGCGAGTGGACAGTGTTTGACAGCCACATAGCTTACTTTAAAGCGATATCACAAGCTCCTGTCAAAATCTAGCAGTGGGCCTTTTACTATATACAAGCAAAAGGCTATGAAACAACATCAACAGTATACGTTACACAATATCCTCGCTAATGCACTAACTGGCATTTATTTGAAATGCTATCAGCAAAGTTGTAAAGTGAAAACTTTATTTCACAATGTGTTCTAAACAACATAATGGCATGATATTAATCTTTCATGTGCATGAGGCCCATATAGCATCACAATGAATATGAAGATCATGTTAAAAGTTAGCTGGCAAAAACATAAATATGTAGGTTACATACCTGATGTCACTGAGCTGTCAAAGAGGCTACGGAATCATCTCTGTACGTTATCGCTAATTAAACTCAGCTGACTGGTGTTAGCACATAGCCATAGTTGCTGTTAAAATGCCTACTAGCACTGGAAATCTAAACACTTCAACACCGACATGTAGCCTAACATGTTCAAAACTATTGCGTGTTATGGGGGAAGACATGAAATTCCTTGAAGCATTTGGGAACACACTGAATTAACTGGAAAGTAGAGTCCCTGTTAGATTAGCTTGCTTGCAAATGCTTTTGTCCATGCCTGGCAGTTTACTTGTGTGTGCATCCATGGCAAGCTGTTTTAACATTTAAATGTATTATGCGTAGGAGCAATGAGATATTGATAGTAAATTGAATATAACAGTTCAATTTCATGTTCAAATTAGTCTTATCAATAAAAAAAAAGCAATTCATGCTTTAGACCATTTTATTGTAAAAACACAGTACCGGTTCAGGCACCGTTTCGGCACCGGCACCGTTTTAAAAGTATCGATTTAGCACCGGTATTGGATAAAACCCAAACGATACCCAACCCTAGTTATATGGTTCTATGGGTATTACGGTTCTATGGGTAATACGGTTCTATGGGTTATACGGTTCTATGGGTATTATGGTTCTATGGGTAATACGGTTATATGGGTTATACGGTTCTATGAGTTATACAGTTCTATGAATTATACGGTTCTATGAGTTATACAGTTCTGTAGGTTATACGGTTCTAAGGGATAGATGGTTCTAAGAAATAGATGGTTCTAAAGGATAGATGGTTGTAAGAGATACACAGTTCCAAGGGATATGCAGGTTCTGCGGTAAGGGATATATGGTTTATGGGGGATATCTGTCTACATACATACTGCCCAATGTAACACTACAGGGATGCCAACCCCCCCCCCCCCCACACACACACACACACACACACACACACAGACACACACACACACACACACACACACACACAGACACACACACACACACACACACACAAACACAGAAAAGCAACTAGCTGATTAGCCAGTTACCCTAACACCCGTTTTGTTACCCATTTTGACTGAATACACCGTGTGTGTGTGTGTGTGTGTGTGTGTGTGTGTGTGTGTGTGTGTGTGTGTGGTGTCAGGATGTTCACCGGTCTTTTTCAAAACCGAGCGACTGAGACTATTTCTGCAAAAACTCTGACCTGTCATCTCCCAAATGCCTATTTGTCAGTGTAAATGTGTGTGTGTGTGTCTGTGTGTGTGTGTGTGAGTTAGACAAAACCTGTTAACCTGTTCAAGCTGAGATGGGAGTATGTGTCTACAGTGATATAGTGTATATGTGTGTGTGTGTGTGTGTGTGTGTGTGTGTGCATGCTTGTACACATGTGAAACCTGAACCGTTCTGAAAGTGTGTTTGCGGTGACGTATGTGTGTGTAAAGTTGTTGAACCTGAGAAGCTGTGGTGTGTGTGTGTCTTGGTGGTGACAGCTTAAGAATTGACCACAAGCGATTCCCTCACACAAACACACTCACTGGTTGGAAAGGCTGCCTGACCACACCCCTCTCCTGAGAACCCATAATCCTGTGGGAATGTCACTGTTGTCCTGATGACCTCAGGTGACACCTCATCAGTGACATCATCACCCAACAGCAGGTCAGGATGTTCAGTGGCCTTTCTCAAACTGTGTGTGTGTGTGAGAGAGAGCGAGAGTGTGTGTGTGTGTGTGTGTGGTGTCAGATTGTTCAGTGGCCTTTCTCAAACCCTGTGTGTGTGTGTGTGTGTGTGTGTGTGTGTGTGTGTATGAGTGAGTATTCATATTTGTATGTGGTAGACAGGTGATATTTTTGAGATATGTGCTTCCTAGAGGCATTTTTTAGTAAAAGTTGGGAACAGGACTTTTTAACATAATTAAGGTGTGCTGAATCCAACTAGCCCTGTTCCCAAGCTGAATTTTGAGTTTATGACCATCGAATTAGCATAAACAAAATGGTTGCCAAAATGGCGATTTTGGGCACTTTCATTGGGCGGATGTCATTATACCATGTAAATTAATTCATATTGTTCACAGAAATCTTCCTTGGCCAATAGATCAAGGATACAGGCTGTGAAAAAAAGAAAAGAAATCTAGTATTATGCCCATGTTAATTACCTGAAAAAACCTTTGAAAAATGTAATTGTTAAAATTTTAGAACTGAGCAGGCACACGGTATTTGACAAATGAGACTTAAGTTTTTTGAGGGTCAAGAAAGATGATGAAATGTAAAGTTTAAAATCGTGGCCTACTGGTTAGGTCTTCGGGCTTGAAACCAAAGGGTTGCCGGTTCGATCCCCGACCAGTAGGAAAAATGTGGGTAGTGGAAAGGTTGAGCACTAGTCTCCCATGCCCACATCCACGTCTGAAGTGCCCTTGAGCAAGGCACCACCCCTCCCGAGCATCACTGTAGCAAGGCAGCTGCTCCAGGTTAATGTGTGCTTCAATTTGTGACCTGTGTGTTCACTAATTCACGGATGGGATACATGCAGAGACCAAATTCCTTGTTTACCCAAGTATACTTGGCCATAAAACCTGATTTATATTACATTTACATAATTGAAGCAAATTGGGTTGGTAATGTATGTAGTCTCGGAGTAAGTTACACAGGCCTTTACCCATTTCGGTAACACTTTACGGTAAGGATACTTTAATTAATTCATGATTTATGTATTACTTCATTCATTAATATCTAATTAATCATCAGGAATTTACTGAGTTCATAGTAGTTCACATAGTAGTTTACATAGTTCATAGTAGACCTCATACATGAACACATTACTAAAGTATTAGGTATGGTGGGCACATCATGGTTAATACATCATAATTCATAATGATCATGACTTTATTTTTCTGCCAAAAATGTGGTCATCACTGCTCAAATTCTGATTTGAACATAACTTTGGAGTTCTCTAAACACATGTCATTATTCACTGCTTTATTTGAGCATGCATGAGCAATTATCCTAAAATTCATGTAATCATGATGATCATGCTTAAGAAATCATACATCATAATGATATACCCATCACACCTAATGCTTTAGTTGATGTGTTGTTCATACATGAGAAAAAGTCCGCTTCAACCAGGGTTTTCTGCTTCCACTTGTTTTTATTTTTCCGTGATGTTTCGGGTAATCACCCTTCTTCAGACCTATGTGAGAATCAGTGGCGATTGCTGCTCTTTGGGACAGGGGAAGCTCTGATAAAAATGGTAAATTATTAAATTAACCCGTAAATTATTAAATTAACCCGTAGTGTACTGGGTTAATTAATAAATTAAGGTGCTATATTGTTCTTTGAAGGCAAAAATTATCCCAAACAGTAGGCATGGCAGACATGGCATAATGTAGCCTACACCGTTAAATAGCGCGCTACCTAACTTAGCCTAAATACACAACTGCAACAAAAGCAAGTCACAAACTCTGTAACTCCACATTACGGTTTTATTTACAGTATGCTATTTACAAAGACAAATAGAAACTGTATTGCTCCCAAATTATGAGAATTTGAGCTGCAACTTGCCTTATCTCTCGACTTCACCTGCCAACACTAACTAACGTTAACGCATCCCTGCCTTGAACTTGAACCACTTCCTGTCAGATCGCGACATATGCTGTCAATCAAAAAGAGTCCGGCCTCTATGACGGTTCCTCCAATCATCATACAGAAGCTCGGCGTCCAGGCCATCCCACTGTCCCATTCACTCCCAGAGACGCCGGGCTTCCCTGGAAATGACGATTTTGTGGCGCTTGTCCAATAAAGAGCTAGCTTTTCTGCACTGAGATCAGCCCACTCTGAAAGTCCAGTGAAGCCGAGCGTCTATGGGTTTTTTGCATGTTTTTTTGATGGATCGTGTCGTCACAGCAATGTATTACGGGTGCGAAATCACGATAAAAGACCGGCAAAACCTTATTGCTGAACAAACTAGCCATGAAGATGAACATGTTTGCAGCATGTTGTAGTTGGAATAGTAGGCTAGAAGCTAATGTAATAGTGTTATTTGATGCGATTTTCCGTGATATTTTAGAGGAGGCTGAGCTTCCCCTGTAGTCTTAGAGCAATCGCCTCTGGTGAGAATGCTGTTCATTTGACTTCAGTTCAGCATTCAACACCATTATCCCCTCCAAACTGATCACCAAACTCAGTGAACTGGACATCAATACCTCCCTCTGAAACTAGATTCTGGACCGCAGTCTGTTAGATTAGATAACCTCACCCACTCAACCCTCACCCTGAACACTGGTGTGTGCTGAGCCCTCCTTTACTCCCTCTTCACCTACAACTGCATACCTGTATATGGCTCTAACACCATTGTCAAGTTTGCAGACAACACTACTGTGATTGCTCTCATCAGCAACAATAATGAGACAGCCTGCAGGGAGGAGGTCCAGCACCTAACAACCTGGCTCTCAACACCAAGAGGACCAAATACCTCATTGTGGACTTCAGGAAGTCAAAAGCTAGCATACAAAGCCCCATCCTCATCAACAGGACTGAGGTGGAGCATGTCACCAGTTCATGTTTCTGGGTGTCCACATCTCTGTGGACCGCTCTTGGACCCTCAACACCTCTACCTTGAGCCAAGAAGGCTCACCAGCATCTCTTCTTCCTGAGGAGACTAAAGAACACAACCTCTCTCCTCAGATCCTGGTGAACTTCAAAACCTCTACCGCTGCACCATTGAGAGCATCCTCACCAACTGTGTCACAGTATGGTATGGCAACTGCTCTACCTCCGACTGGAAAGGACTGCAGAGGATGGTGAAAACTGCTCAGCGCATCACTGGTTCCTCACACCCCTCCACCAACCCCCCCCCCCCCCCCCCAATGCCTCCATGCCTGTGCCTGTTGAGGTGTCCATGTCGATGGCAACCTTCACAGGGACAACAAGGAGTTGAACATTTTGCCCCTATCCCACCCATAGTATTCTATTTATATTTATAATGTACACACTTTATTACACTTAAACATAGCAATATTCTACTGATATTTCTACGGTTGTTCGTGATTAGTTCAAAGGAACTCCAATGATTTTAAACTCCAAACATGTGTCCACCCACCACGAAGAAGATGTTTACCAATGAAGTCAGGCCACACTCTTTGCCAAATAGGACCGTAAACATAGTCAAGAGTATAATAAGGTGATAATAAGGCTTATTAGCATAATACTAGTTTTTTTTGCATTTTTATATTTTTCATAGCCTTTACTTTTTATTTATTGCCCACGGGAGATTTCTGAGATGCACAGATGTGAACAATATTAATTTATTTACATGGTATAATAATGCCCGTCCGAAGAAAGTCTGTGTACTGTACACAGTACTGTACTGAAAAATCGCCATTTTGGCAGCCATTTTGTTTATGCTAATTAGATGGTCAAAAACTCAAAATTCTGCTCGGGAACAGGGCTAGTTGGATTCAGCACATGTTAATTATGATAAAAAGTCCTGTTCCCAACTTTTACTAAGAAATGCCTCTAGACCCATATACAAGGACTTTTTCTTGAAATAGCACCAGTGTGTGTGTGTGTGTGTGTGTGTGTAGCCCCCTCTCTGCACTTTTTCCAGATTGTCCAGGTCAAAGGTTGGGCAACATTAAGTGTGTGGCCTCTTTAACCAGCTGTGTGTGTGTGTATGTGTGTGTATGTGTGTGTGTGTGTGTAGCCTCTCACATCTCCTCTTTAACCAGCTGTGTGTGTGTGTGTGTGTGTGTGTGTGTGTGTGCGCGCACATCAATGCCTCAGTAACAATGTTCAGCTTGGGTACGTCGCCCCCAACTTCCCCCACCCCAAACACACACACACCTCTGTCCTTGTCCCCGTTCAGGAAGATGCCCAAATAGGGTGTGACTTCCAGACCTGTGTGTGTGTGTGTGTGTGTGTGTGTGTGTGTGTGTGTGTGTGAATGGGGGATGGATCCTGTGCCTTCTGTGACACACTCACACACACACACACACACATTGAGGACTCTTCCTGAAGAATGTGTTCTTTATTCGTTGCTGGCCGCTCCAGTTCATCGTGGTTACTGAGGAATCACCAGTACAAGATTTACACACACACACACACACACCCTCCCACACACACACATCACCAGTACAAGATTTACACATGCCATAATTATACACTTTTCACCTCACTTACCCTGCCCCCCCACCCCCCCACACACACACACACTCAGACACACACACTCACACTCACTCACACACACACACACACACACACACACACACACACACACACACACACACACACACACACACTCAGACACACACACTTACACTCACTCACACACACACTCACTCACACACACACACACACACTCACACACACACACACACACACACACACACACACACACACACATCACCAGTACAAGATTTACACATGCCATAATTATACACTTTTCACCTCACTTACCCCCCCCCCACACACACACACACACACAGACACACACACTCACACTCACACACACTCACTCACACACACACACACACATACACACACACACTCACACA
>NW_027468774.1:1464524-1474524 GCF_046254945.1 Alosa pseudoharengus
ATGGGAGGCCGTATAGTGCAATAACATTGGAATAGTGGCACTACACACTGAACGTACTCGCACTACACACTGAAACACTGACACATACGCACTGGGCACTAGTACCACACTGGAACTCAAACAGCAACACACTGAATTTCCTGCATTACACACTGAATCTGCTTGCACTCACTCTGAAATCACTTGCTCAACACACTGGATTTACTTGCAGCACACACTGAAACTGAAACTGAAACTGCTTGCACTACACACTGAAACAGTTTGCACTACACTGAAAATACTAACACACAAGCTCCTTACAGTAGCCTACACACTGAATTAACTTCCACAACACATTGAAATTTCTTCCTCAACACACTGAAACATCACATGCACTACACACTGAACTCACTTGTACACACACTGAAGTCGCTTACACTACACACTGAACTAACTTCCGCTACACACTGAACTCACTTGTACACACACTGAAGTCGCTTACACTACACACTGAATTAACTTCCGCTACACACTGAACTAACTTCCGCTACACACTGAACTCACTTGTACACACACTGAAGTCGCTTACACTACACACTGAATTAATTTCCTCAACACACTGTAACATCAGATGCACTACACTGAACCTGCTTCCTCATTGAACTTTTTCAGTGCGCCTGAAAGTTGGTATAATGTAACAGGAAGGTTATAATAATCTCAGATTATTATATTAATTTAGATTTGAAGAAAAAGCATGGACCCAACCCACAAACACCCAGGTTCTAATCCAGTCGGTTCTTTTCAAGCAGATCGGAAGTTTAAAAAATAAGTGAAAATTGAGATTAGCGGAAGCGAATCACTTAGCGCCTTTTCACTGAATCATGGATGCCAACAGCCACGAATCTCATGCACCCGGGAGTAGCCCCTGCATCAGCCACATGGAGGGCGCAATCAGCATTTTACGCTCACTGCTAAATACTGGAATGGCAGGGACGATTGCCAATTCTGCTGATTCTGTTGATGCCAGCGTGTCAGAGCTGTTTAGACCAAGACCCCTACCAGGTCCAGCTCCAGCACATGGCAGCGGCGCAACCCCTGATCAAAGAGCACTAAGCGTGCCCCGATTCCAGGCCAGGAGATTTGGAAACTGGAAGTCTCCAAAGGACAAAAAGAGGTAAGGAAATTGTATTGTATGAAGGGGAATGAGAAGAGCGGGGTGTTGTTGCTAGCCTAGCCTACACATAATTGGTTTCTCTGTATGCTGATCGCTAGCCCCTATACTTTGCTTAACCTAGGCTAAACTTCAACTTCAATGAAGTTAGTTAAGATAAACCGCGCCAAAACAGTCTGCTAGCTAGCCTACTACAAAGGCGCAGCATGGTCTTTGATAAATAGCTTAAGTTTTTTCCTTGCTGGAGGTAAGTGTAATGTAATAGAGCCTAGCCTAGCCTATATTGTATTTTTAATGTTGTAAAGTTGTGCATACCAAATGTAGTATGGTCATGAGTATTATTACTATGTAATTGCGAATTGACAGATGATTTATTGTAAATGTAGTAAACTTTCTGACTAAGTTGAATGAATTGCTAGTTAACATTAGTCATTGCTAGTGCACGGTACTACTGTTTGCCCTGGCTCGCTGTCATTTCATTTGGTAGTAAGTTTAGAGTGTTAATTTTCTTTTACCCTCCGTGTGCAGATTTGGAACACGCAGCTGCATTGTTTTAGTTTTACTGTCGTGCATTTGTATTATTTTGGCTTGGTAGGCTTCGTTTAATATGGATTTAATACTGTTTCGAAATCTATGATAACTTGCGAGGGCATTTTGTCTGCGCGGGATGGCATGCTTCTTGAACCCACTGCCAGTTGCAGTCGACTACCGAGTGAATGTGAGATTTAACGTTAGATGCTTCCACTGACAGTAAACGTTGTGAATTGCAAATCGTATACGGTTACGATTAGCAGCTAACTCGCGGACTCGCGGTGTGTGAATTAAATGCTGCCCTACAATGCCATGCTTACTACATTGGAATGCTATTATAGAATGCCTTGCGAATTAGCCTAATGGTAGAATGTTGTGTTAGAATGTTAACGTGCTGTGTAAACTTTAGCTCCGTCCCTCTAGTTCAGCTGAAAGTTCCATTAACGTTATACAATCGCATTAAAAGTTAAAGTATGTTTTGCTAAAAGCAGGTCCTATTGTTTTTTTTGCGTGTTCACGCGAGACGAAGGGGTCTCCCATTCTCTTTGGGCGCAAGGGCTAGGGCTACCTGGCCCTTCAAACGAAGCATCAGCAGCGGAAGATAAACTCCACTGGCAAAGGAGACGTTTGAATTTGGTAACTTATTTCTATTAAAGGTTAGAAACACGGTAGTGGTGTTATGTGTTATATTCAGTCTTATGACCGCGAAATGTACAATATTCAGTCACGTTTTACTTCATAACATAATTTGTCTGTGATGAAGGTTAGCAATGCTAACGTTGGTTACAACTGTACCAATGCGTTTCTTTTTAAGCTATGTCTCTTATGTGTTAGTCCGCAAAATGACCGTATAGTGAAAGTTTGGACTTGGATCCGTTGGCACGGTATTTTCTGTAGGTAGTGAACTGACATATCGTCTCATTTCCTAGGGGAATATTTTCACCCCTCTCACTTGTCACTCTGCTTCAAGGGATAAGGGATAGGCAAAGGGGAAGGGGCAAGACAAGAAATTGTGCCAGCAGTAAAGCCACTGATGTATGTGGTCTAAACTCCCTTTTCCATTATGTGTCATTTTCAGGCCAAGACTGTTGATCCACAAGACTTTCAACAAGGATGTCATCCTTCTCCCCTCTCCCAATATCAAGGTTGTGGTAAGGCACAAACAAAAGAGACGACTGCATGAGCAGGGATACATCCTTAATATGTTCGAGTTTAACAAGTCCTGGGATGAATCTACAGTTATAACAAACATTGCGGAGGCTTTCAGAGCAAGAGGCAAACTCCCTGACAATGTTACGTAAGTTAAATCCAAAGCTATTCCACAGATGATACAGTTTTATACCGTGTTTATAATTGACTAAATATCAGGAATGCACTGATCCAAGTTTTTCCATTTTGATACAGATACCGATGCTTTTATCAGGGTTACTACGCAGTCTTGAAAAGTATAGAAAAGAATGGAATTTGATTTGAATATTTTCCAGGTCTGGATAAGTATGAAAAATAGGAAAGAGGATATGGAAAAATATTTGTGTTTCCAGACTATTGGAGCCATCATTAGATCATAAAGTTTGGTTGGATATAGCTCCTAAATGGTCAAATGTGTGCTGCTCTAGGTCATACAGTGAGCGCACACCAGGCCAAGGTCAGATGTCTTATAGTGTCGGTATGCACAACTCTACCAATATTGGCTGACCTTGGACAGCTCATTTGCCATGGTGGCAGTCAGTCAGTATCATGGTTAGTTCTCTGAAGTCAACCTGGTGTGCACACACTATTTTATATGTTATTTGCTGCTGCTAGGGTGCGTCTAGATTTCTAGGCTATAAAGGTGTGACTATATTTCTCCAACTCCATTACTACACAGTAACGGAGCTGTTTAGCTTTCACAGTTCTCAGTTGTGTCCATGTACAGTACCAAGTAGGACTCTGTGGACGGATATGGAGAAGTATAGCTTATATTCAAATAGCTCTGTTTTAAGCCAGCTTCATTGGCCCTGCAAATTGTCTTCAAAATATATATAACATATTTAATATCTTCTGTGCTTAACTGATGATGCGATCACAAGTCTTACAAGCCTTTTCCTCTTTCAGTTTGCATGTGCTCATGCCTTGTGGCTACCAATTGGTTACCCCTTCCCTCTGCAGAGGCCAGCTTCTAGATGCGACTCTTATACAGAAAATCTTTAACAGAGCTAGTATCTATGTACGGCCATCAGAGTTTCTTGAGGTGAGTTTTATGAATGTGATATATGCATACCTTTTATACCTGCACTCCCATACTTTATGCTTTTATGTTTGTACAGTAAAAAACGATAAGCAAAATCAGTTTACCATGGAAGGGACCTTTTGACCAAGTGATTATCTGTCTTTTTTTCTAAGTCTTTTCTCAGTGACAGTACAGAGAGTGAGGAGGAAATGGAGGAGGTGGAGATGACTTCCTTTCCCCCTCGTGCTCAAGGCCAAGATGAACCCCCTGCTCCCCCTCGTGCTCAAGGCCAAGATGAACGCCTTGGTCCCCCTCGTGCTCAAGGCCAAGATGAACGCCTTGGTCCCCCTCGTGCTCAAGGCCAAGATGAACCCCCTGGTCCCCCTCGTGCTCAAGGCCAAGATGAACGCCTTGGTCCCCCTCGTGCTCAAGGCCAAGATGAACCCCCTGGTCCCCCTCGTGCTCAAGGCCAAGATGAACGCCTTGGTCCCCCTCGTGCTCAAGGCCAAGATGAACCCCCTGGTCCCTCTCGTGCTCAAGGTCATCCATTAACAAATAATGGCAGCAATTATGGGGCATACATCAACCTCATCAGTGTTTTGTCAACGGACGAAGAGGAGGATGAGGATCTGTGTGCAGCCATTGCAGCTAGCATGGAAGACCAGAAGTAAGTGTGTTCTATCTGTCTTACGTTTCACATACATTTCATTGTATGCATGAAATTTCGTTTGGTTCTAAAAATCTTTCAAATACCATTATGAACAGTCTAACAAACAACTTGGGGCCATGGGTTACTACTACACTCAACACATTTCTCCCACCTAAATCCAAAGAACCCTATAGAGCTCAACAGTCCCGCCCACAACCCGAGAGAGCGTATGTTCCGGATGTCTCCAATCGACGTCTGGAAAAAAATGTATCTTAAGAGTTTTAGACCATGCCTAACTCTGTTTTTTACAGACACGGCAAGACGGATGTTCCTATCCAGGTCATCTTAGAAGAACTTGCCTCCAAAATTGATTATTCACATCCCTCGAAATTCAACATAAATAGGAGCAACGTCCTTGATGGTGCCTTTCGTGGATTTCGGAGAAAGACCTATGACCCCAAGAACTGCATATCAGTCCGTTTTTCGGATGACCGGGGGATGAATGAGGAAGCCGTGGACCTGGGAGGGCCAAGACGGGAATTCCTCCGACTCCTTTTAGAATCCTTGGCCCGGTCCAGAATGTTTGAAGGGGTGGATGGCCATCTTAATCTTGCCCTGGATTGCACAGGTTTGTGATGCATATTTGGGCTATATGTGCACTGTTTTAAATAGTTTGCTGTTGTTAGATTAATAAATGACAGCCCATATTTGTCAGCTACTATGCTGTCCGAACCAGAACTTTAGAACAGGGGTTCTCAAACTTTTGTGGGCCGGGGACCCCTCATGGAGTGGAAAATTCTCCCAAGGACCCCTCATAATCACAACACATAAAACTTAAGTTAATCATGTAGCTGTATAGCCTTTTATTCTGTTAGATGCTTATGTTATATGTATTCTAAAAACATAGAGTGCTAATACCACAACGGTCATGTTAGCAAACTTTGACAGTATGTAGGATTTTTTAATTTTTTTAAAGGATTGTTGTTTCTTTGTCAAATGTAGGCCTATTGTGTTGAACACATAGTGTTTGCTTCACATAACTTTCATTTGTTGGCGGTTAATTAATAGTATTGATGTAACGTATCAGCAGATCAATTGGGCAAATACTGATACTGTAGCATTTTTCGCCATATAAGACAATTTCATATTTTGTAGTAAACTTCACTACCATTGTGTAATGATGCTGCTATTATGCTTAGCCCAAAACCATGAGAAATTGTGGTCTATCACTTATGGTAAACTACTGACTGTACTTGTACTTCATTTGGCCCCTGGCAGTTGGGTTGAGCCCTTGAGTGGCCCAAGGTTTCTTCCTAAATAACTACCAAGAGGGTTTTTCCTTGCCCCTGCTACTCTTGGGTGTTACTTGTAACATCTGTTTAGTGGCGCGAGACAATTGTATTGTATTTGCCTCTGTACAAATATAATTGAATTCAATTCAATGTTCTATTTCATGTAGCTGTCCGAGAGGACCAGTATTTCTTGGCCGGCAGGGCTATTTCTGTCTGCCTTGTCCACGGAGGTCCACCACCCTGCTTCCTCTCCAGGACATTATTTGAGGCAATCGCAGAGGACCCTCAACAATGCAGGCCAGTGTTGAACGATGTGGTAGACTGTGATCTGCGCCAAAAAATTGAACAGGTTTGTTCAAAGCAGTGCTGGATAATAATGGTCAGGGTTTCTGCAGAGTCTTTAAAGTCTAAGAATGAAAAATGTGAGTTAAAGGCTTTAAAAAGTGTTAAATATATTAACATATTATTAATTTGATATAAAATACATTTAGGATAGGTGTTACATTGGTCTGTGTAGTGAATTATATGCTGTAATTGCTTGTCACTTATCTGTACTTGGGATAACTCTGATGAAACTCTTATTTTAACAACTACTTTTTTGTTATTGTTTAAGATTTCTGAGTCAAAAACACTCAGTGAACTTCAGAGTGCCATAGAGCCCATGATTGACTATTTGGCAAATGCCGGATGCCTGCACAGCATTGAATTAACGGCCAAGGATCAGTTGGTTGCAGACATTTTGCATTTCCAAGTAATACAGCGCGTACAAGGACCTTTTGAAAGGTATTCTTTAATTAATTGAATGGACTACTCTACAAGTTGTACAGATCTTGTGCTATATCAACTTCTTTTAAAGGTGCACTATGAGTGTCTGCATGGTTTCAGGGTAGGGGGTGGGGTTTAGGGTGGGACTTTTTCCGCGTTTCCCAACCGTCTTGTCAGTGATTGGCTGAAATTTGGTTTGTTATATTTTGGTGCACAGCCTGTGATTTCATTGAAATGAATGAAAAAAACTACTAAAATGGGTAGAATAAGGTGAATACAAGATGTGGTTACCATCCTCTGTTTGCCACCTAGTTGTTAGTGAGTCAATTGAGTCAAATTGAAGATAATTTAATTTAACAATTTAACTCTGTTTAAACATAGTATGAACTGATAATGCAGTAAGGATAATATAATTCTGTCTTCACAGGTTCAGAGAAGGCCTCAGGACACTTGGGGTACTTCAAAAGTTACAAATGAATCCTGAGTCTTTCAGTGGAGTCCTATGCCACAGCAAAAGTGACTTGACAAGTGAGGTGATGGACAGACTGTTCAGCGTAAAATTGTCAACACCTGGAAGCAATCGAATGGCCACAGAATCCAATGTCGTGGCATTTTGGAGAGATTTTTTGCAGGACGCAGAAGGTAGGTAGCTCAAGTTTTCAGGTGCTGTCGATAGGTATAAGAATTACCGAATTTTGGGCAACGCAGATCAAATAGCGAAACGGCAGCCAATGCTAACTGATGAGGGCATTAAAGTTTTGTTTTCATATGCCCGCATCTTTTAGCATTAGCTGCAAGTTTGCATATTCGGTCTACGTTGTACCAAATGCTGCTGTTCTGTTACCTACCGATAGCACTCCATAGCCTCAAAGAACAGGGTTATGGACTGATTGACTCTGGATTCGTCCTTTAATTCACTTAAAAATGTGATGGAAAAAGGACTTATATATTGGGGTATCACACATATTTTAGCTCATGATGGATATGGGGAGCTCTTTACATTACATTACATTACATTTAGCAGGCACTTCTTGACCAAAGTGACTTACATATGTCAGCTATATTACAAGGGATCACACTGTCCCCGGAGCAACTTGGGGTTAAGTGCCTTGCTCACTCTTTAGTTTTCACTCGTGGTTCTTACTTCATCATTACATTGACATTTCTAAAAATTTGTAAAGATGGCTTGAAAATTAAGATATAGAAAACTTCCAGTGTACAGTTTCATGTGACTTCTGATATGATGACTCAACCATTGTAGTACTAATGTTGCAATTGCAAATTGTCTTTTTTTTCTCTCTCCAGAGGAATCAGGAGAGAGCCCTACATTACACGACATTCTCCAGTTCGCAACTGGATCGAATGAAGTTCCCCCTATTGGATTTTCGCCACAGCCTTCCATTGAGTTCTTACACGAAGGGGGGAAATATCCTATAGCAAACACGTGTGTAAATTGTCTACGATTGCCGATCCATACCAACTATGATTCCTTTAGGGAGGCCATGGACTTTGGAATCCGCAACACCCAAGGCTTTGGCATGGCATAAAACCAGAAAATTCACATACTTCTTACATAGATATTATTCAGTGTTCCTTGAGTTAAATTCTTCCGTTCAACATCATGGGAACGATAGAAGGGGGGTGGGGGTATTTAGGTCACTACTGTTTTTTTAAATAGGCCTACATGTTTTCTTTTCTGTTGAATAATCAGCACATTCAGTGTTGTGTGTGTTCTACCGTTGGTTGGACGATGGAAACTGCAGTTATGTGTGGTTTGGTGTGTGTGTGTGTGTGTGTGGGGGGGGGGGGGGGTCACTTTGTTACCGTCATAGCCATTTATGAAATAAAAACAAATGTTTGTAAACTTATGAAGACTTTTAATAACACAGTGAACCTGAACACAGACATTTACCTTAAAGGCAGATAAGTCAAGCCTGTGATCTTTTGCCTATGCACCCTATAGCATTTACCTTAAAGGCATATAGGGCAAGCCTGTGATCTTTGCCTAAGCACCCTATAGTTAAGTAAAAGGTGGCAGGTGACAGCCCTCTCTAGTCATCTCTAAGAAATTGACCAGTGTAATGAAAAGGTTTATCCCAAAGTTTCCATCTTCACTTAGAGGATTAATGAGCTGTTGAATCTCTGTCATGGTTAAGTGGGTAACCTCAAAAATGTTGTCAGGGACTGAAATGCCTTGCAAATCTGTAGGGCTTGCTGTTGCACCATCAGCTGTTTCATCTAGAGGTTCCAGCACGCCGTTGACCCCTGTGACATCTTGTCCAATGTGTGATATAATGCCCCTGAACCACAGCTGCAGTGGTGTCCTGCTGTTCTCTGTAGACAGGCCGTGGTTATTCCACTGACTCCGGAACTGTCTTACGGACCTCTGAATACGTGGTAAGAACACATAGTGTAGTGCAAACAAGTGTAGTTCTGATAGTGAGTCCAGTACGTTCTGCGTTTCCATAAATGTAAACAGGTCAGCATAAAAGTATGACACAACGCGGTTTAACTCTGCCCAAAGTCTTTCTATGCGTTGGTTGTGCACACTGCGACCTACAATTATGCTTCTCCTGTGGGATCCTCGCATTCGAAGCATGAACCGCGCAACCTCCATGTTCTCTGTTCCACGATCACTTCTAACCCTAGATGGTAACCCAAAGTTGCGCACCCCCTCCTGGAATAGACTGAGAACGCTGGATCCCCGGTTGTTGGTTAGGCACTCCAGGTATATGATGGTACGGCTGTAACCATCAACACATCCATGGAAAACCATACGCCAGCTGATCAGTTTATGATTACCATCTATGTGCCTGTAAATAACATTAGAAAGTAATAAGTGCATGTTCACAATAAAAACAGACTGACAATGCTACTAATAAATATGAGAAAGTTGTGACCATGTGGCCCACTTAATGTACTGTAGAAATTTGATTTACATATTACTATGTCATTTGGGAGAGATGAAAGCACTGAAATGTCAGTGCCATAACCATTTTGGTGTCTATTATGACAATAAAGAAGATATTTTTACAGGGTTAGGGTAAATGAATAAGTATGAAGATGCCCAAAGTAGTGGAATTCAGTCAGAACAAACAGGATTAAAATTAACTAATTTAACTGTGTCTACCAGAATGCACCACAAAATTGGAGTAGTATTAAAGAGTAGATATATACTACATAGGCCTACCATAGTTCATTTGGCGCTCTCACGGTGTAAATCCTGCGGTGAATTGCCCGTCTATGGCGCACACATCGTCCAACAGGATCTATAACCCGTAAGGCCTCCCTGACTCTCCAGCGCTGAATGCGGAGCCCCATGCCGAGCAGACTGCCCCGCACATATGTCTCCCCAGCGTTTGGCGTGTCCCGCAAGACTGATTGAATGGCAGATCGTAAATCCT
>NW_027468774.1:1479524-1482024 GCF_046254945.1 Alosa pseudoharengus
AAGTCCAAAATTATTCATACCCTTTTTAAATAATCAATGGAAACATCTTTATTTGCATTCACAACTCAAAATGGTTCTCTCCATGGCTCCACTGTGATGCTAGACCTTTTTAACAGCAATCCGAGTCAGGAACGATTATTTGCCATCACTATGGCCTTGTGCTCACTTTTTTTTGACGGATTGAGGTCTGGACTCTGGCTGGGCCACTCTAAGATGTTGATATTGTTCTCTGATAACCATTTCTTGCCTTGTTTGGCTGCATGTTTTGGATCATTGTGTGGTTTAATGGTCCAATGATGCCCATTGGGGCAGGTCTCTCGGCAGACTGCCTGATCTTTTCTCCAAAAATCTCAATGTAGCCCCTACATTTAGCCACGCACATGTTAGTGCCAACCCAAGCCTTGCCTTCGCTCATAATGGTGATATAGGCGATTAAGGTGGATAGTCCAATCTAACACCAATGTTCCAATCTAACACCAATGTTCCAATCTAATGTTCCATTGTATTGTAATGTAATGTATTAGGCATATTCGATCTACGTAATAATCAGGTAATAACGTTCACAGCGGACATTTTGTTGATATAGAAAATGCATAGGTGGGTCTATTTAATGCAGCTGTCAACTGACATGCGCGACAGCGCCGGCATTATCACTGTAGGCTATTTATTTATTTGGACATACAAAATGTAACGTGATGGTAGGCCTATGTTGTGCAATAGGCTACAGGCCGTTCTAACAACAGCAAAGAGCCCTAGAGTCACCCACTGTCAGAAACATACCTGTCAACTTTTTCCCAGCTGTCTTCCTGTTTTAATATTTTCCCGTAAAATATAAAAAAATGTATTACTCTCATTACATTAGCCCCATCGGACTTGTCCGTCTCTGTACTGTTGTCCTGTTGCTACACCCTGCCCTTCAAGCGGAAAGATGTTTTTAAAGCATCATTTTGCTTGCCTGAGCAACTTTAGAGTGATCAGTGGGAGAGAGCACGATAGACGCCAGTCTTTAAGTAAAGTCTCATTAGACCTAGCTTCGTTTAGTTAGTGCCTAGCTTCGTTTAGTTAGTGCCTAGCTTCGTTTAGTTAGTGCCTAGCTTCGTTTAGTTAGTGCCTAGCTTCGTTTAGTTAGTGCTTAGCTTCGTTAACTTCGTTTAGTTAGTGCTTAGCTTCGTTTAGTTAGTGCCTAGCTTCGTTTAGTTAGTGCAGCAGTTTTGTAGTGCGAATTCTTGCTCTCAGCAGAAGGATAGCAACAGAAAGACGAATGTTGAAATTTTCCTTGTATTTTGGGTGAGTAACCTGGGAAATATCCCTTATTTTCGAAGCTCAACATTGACAGCTATGGTCAGAAAACGAGAAGAGAATGAGACTGAGGAGTTGAGTCCGCGCAGTCCGAGAGACTTGTGGCTAGATAGGATAAACAGGCTAAACATACAGCCAACTCCTCACATCCATTGTCATTATTATATCTGTATTATTAATAGCCAGGGTTGGGTAGTAACGGATTACATGTAATCTGGATTACGTAATCAGATTACAAAAATCAAGTAACTATAATCAGCCCAGATTACAATAAAACAAATGTGTAATCAGATTACAGTTACATTGTTGGGGATTACCTGATTACATTTTATCATGCAAACAATGAAACTTTTTTATGATAGCCTAGCTATAATTTAACAAGCTTCGGGCCTGCCGGTTCAATCCCCGACCAGTACAAAAAATATGGGCAGGGGAAGTGGTTGAGCACTGCTCTCCCATGCCCACATCCATGGCTGAAGTGCCCTTGAGTAAGGCACCTAACCCCTCACTGATCCCCGAGCGCCGCTGTAGCAAGGCAGCTCACTGCTCCGGGTTAGTGTGTGCTTCACCTCACTGTGTGCTCATTGTGTGCTTCACCTCACTGTGTGTTCACTGTGTGCTCTGTGTGCTTCACTAATTCACAGATTGGGAGACCAAATTTCCCTCACGGGATCAAAAGAGTATCTATACTTACTTACTAACTCTCGGCACACTGCCTGATATTTTCATCCTAATCTTAATGTAGCCTCTTGTTTGGTCCCCCTGGTTGAAAAACATCCCAAAGGAATAATTTTCTCAGCCCCACAATTGAAATGGACATGGTGTCATTCAATCTCAGGCCATGTCCCTGGGTCAAAAAAATCCAGCGAAAGCTAAATTCATTGTCCAGGTGTGCCCTTATAAAGGTTAAGCTGAGTTGTCCATGTTTGGAGAATAGTGATCCATGATCACATCCATGATGACTAAGTGATCAATTTTGGAATGGGGTGAAAATTTCAACCACCAAAACACCACCCCCAAAGTGGAGAATAGCTATAGAAATGTATTAGTTTTGGGTGTTTTTCAGGCAATGGGACCTGGTGAACTCAAAGTAAATGGTAACACTAAAACAAGGGGCTACATTAAGATTTTTGGAGGAAAAGATCAGTTAATTCACACAGGAATGCTTTACTCAGAGCAAAGAGATTTCTTAGATGTAATG
>NW_027468774.1:1492024-1499524 GCF_046254945.1 Alosa pseudoharengus
TTCAAGTTTTTCCAGTTTATATTTTAAGTTTTTTTGTTCAGGATTTAGGCTATTTTTTTCGTACAATTTTTCTAAATGTTCTGTCCATTTTCTGCCATCCACAAGGGGGATGGAGTTTTCTTTTTTAGTTTTGTTGAGGTTATTCCAGTGATCCCAAAAGGTGTTTTGATCTAATGCATCTTCAATTTGTTTTAATTGTGTATTTACATGATTAGTTTTTTTGTGTCTTAGTAGAGATTTGTATTTCTGAAGGGTGTTATGATGTTGTGATCTAATCTCTTGATTTATTGGGTCTCTGTGTTTTTTATTTGAACATATTCTCAGTTGCAACAGGAAGGAATTTGGTGAACAGGAAGGAGTAGATCATGTTTTCTATTTGGATGCAGTTTAGTTGTGTTTTAAATTGTTCCAGATTGTCATTGTTCCATATGTATTTTACGGGGAGTGGGTGTAGCGCTGATGTAGATTGTTGGTGTTCAAGATTAGGGTTCTTTTTAAGACTAATGGTGATGTGACTATGGTCCGATAGAGGCAGCTGAGGCATCACCATGAAATAATTGATTTGATTTGGGTCTAGGTCTGTTATAGCATAATCCACCACACTGCTGCCCAGGGATGAGGAGTAAGTGTATTTGCCCAGAGAGTCACCCCTTGTTCTGCCATTGACAAGGTACAGGCCCAGGGTTTTACAAAGTTGTAGAAGTTCCTTGCCATGTTTATTAAGCATATAGTCAAAAGTATGCCTTTGTCTACTCACCACAGTGTTTTGTTGGAGTGTTGTAATATATTTTAGGCCAGATGGGTCAACGTAATCATTTCCTGTCCGTGCATTTAAATCTCCCATAAGTAGTATTTTCCCAATGGGTTGGAATTCAGTGATATCCTTTTTTAAGATATCAAATGTATCTTCAGAGTAATATGGTGACTCATGTACAAGGCACATAAATAAGTGTCTTGGCTGGAGCATGTAAGCTCTTTGGAGAGTTTAAGCCATATATATGATGGTCCTTTTCTTACAATGTGAATATGTTGTTTAAGTGACTCTTTAAACCAAACTATGATTCCACCTGAGTTCCTGCCACATTTAATATTAGGGTGTTTAATAGAGGGTATATGTATATCTCTGTAGTTAAGTAAAGAATAGTTTTCCTGTCCTTTTTTAGCCCATGTTTCAAGTGCTATCAATATATCTGAGTTATTTACAATATTTACAAAATCAAGACCTCTAATTTTCTCTCCAAATGAAGAAGAATGCATTCCCTGAATATTATAACTTGTGATTTTGAGAGAACTCATTACTATAATATTATTTGCCAGAAAAAAAGGGATGTTTAACTACTCAAGTTAATTAATTAAGCCTAATAGCTGATTATAGCTAGCCTCGTGAGACCATCCTGATCTCGCGAGCTTCAGGGTTTCACTCGCAGATCAGTCTGGATACTTTCCGTTAAAGAAAATTTGGAGCAGTTCACCAAACGAACGTCCAATCAGCGTTGGCTTTGAGGCGGGTTGAGGTGTGACGCAACGAACAACATGACGGCATCCACAGAGATGAGCATAGCTATCGCGCAAGTTTTATTCAAATTAGAAAGTATTCCTGGGTAAACTGTGAAGCTATGAGTCTCAGCCATGCAGCTGGGAGGAATGAACGACACAGACATCCTCCACGGCTGATTCCAGTTCATAATGGAGGAATATACTATCTTCAGAAGTGTAGGGCCTACCGTGAAAACTTGATGGAAATTGTCGTTGATTAGGTTCATAAATGGTAAGTTAAAACATCTTAACGTTTGTCACGTTACCTAACTTAATTGTATGTTAAACGGCATTAGAAGAATACTTTGTTCATCTAATTGGTTGATTTGGCCCGTCGATAACCAACAAAGGTGGTGATAGACAGATGGTTTATCCAATCAGCTAACCAGTATGTCCGCCCCTTCCCAAAAGTTCTTCAATGAAAAGTTCCCAGATGGATATGCGGAGCAAATCCATCTGGCGGAGTCATGTTAGATTATAGCACCCATGCAGTAAATGGTTACCAGGTGTATTAACCAGACAAAAAGATAAACAAATTAGACTAATTTATATATCTATATTAAAACAGTTTAGGTAAATAAGGAGAAAAAAAAAAAAAAACTACAGACGGACAGACAACACATATGATGTTGAGACAAAGGGTTAGGGTTAGGGTTAGGGTTAGGGTTAGGGTTAGGGTTAGGGGTAGGGTTAGGGTTAGGGGTCAGGGTTAGGGTTAGGGGTAGGGTTAGGGTTAGGGGTCAGGGTTAGGGTTAGGGTTAGGGGTTAGGGTTAGGGTTAGGGTTAGGGTTAGGGGTTAGGGTTACATAATGTGTTACAAGAACAAATAACAAACAAGTGCAAGTACAATACACACACACACACACACACACACACACACACACACACACACACACACACACACACAGTTAAACAGATGGGACGACATTGATGAATACAGTTTTGTGTGTAACAGATACGTACAAACACACACACACACACACACACACACATATACACATACATACACACACATACACACACACACACACACACACACACACAGACACACACACACACACACACACACACACACACACACACACACACAGTTAAACAGATGGGACGACATTGATGAATACAGTTTTGTGTGTAACAGATACGTACAAACACACACACACACACACACACACACACATATACACATACATACACACACATACACACACACACACACACACACACACACAGACACACACACACACACACACACACACACACACACACACACACACACACAGTTAAACAGATGGGACGACATTGATGAATACAGTTTTGTGTGTAACAGATACGTACAAACACACACACACACACACACACACACACATATACACATACATACACACACATACACACACACACACACACACACACACACAGACATATTGCTCACTGTTTTTTTCATTAGTGCAAGAGACTATCACATATGAGTTGCAACATTGTTTTTATCTGAGTGAGATCTAAATCTCTGTTTGAAATAGCAGTTGCATAAGGAGGCCTAGTAGTCTGATCTAAGTTCTGTCCAATTCTGATATTGCTTCTATCAGACCTTAATCTCTCCCTGTTTAATGCAGTGTCTTTTAGTTTTTTTGCGAAAAGTTTCATGCCCCCTTTGTGGATGTGTACATTGTCATATAAATGGTTTGTGGTAATGTCATTATGATGTGCCATCTTTACGTTTGGTGTCAAGTCACAAAAGGACGTCACTTTAGCGTTGATTTTTTCTATGACGCTTTTAGGTATATCGCGTCTTGGGAGTAAAGATGAAATTATTACCTTAGCGTCAGGGTGTTTTTGTGTGGCAATTTTTACAGTATTGATTAAGGCCTCCGCTACATCAGTTCTTCTTGCATTGAGGTCATTTGTCCCTGTATGTATGATAATGTGGGATGGACTACTCAGTGAACCTTTCTGCAGGATATCCTTTGCTACTTGTGTTGTTGGACACCAAAGTTTGTTGACGTTGCTCTTCGGGAAGAGTCGTCGTTGGTCTAGATGATTCCCGTTGGAGTCACACAGGATGAAGATGTTGTCCCTTGCAGGCTCCATCCTTTGTTGGCCATGGCTGATGTTAGAAGGTGATGAGGAGGTTGTGATGCTACAGATGTTTTGTTGATGTTTGGGAGGTTGAAAGTCTCAACGAGGTAGTTCCGGAGGTTTAGGTATTTCAGCGGAGTGAGTGTAACTGTCAGACAAGATGGTTTTGTCATTCAGCTCTCTGCTCCTGCAGTCCAAGAGTTGATTCCTCGGACTATGGCTGTGCCGCTCTCTCCTCAACAGCTTCTCCTTCAGGGTCCTCACTTCTTCCTGCAGTCGCTCTTGGCTGGCAATCTCCAGCTGCCTGACTTGAGGGGGTTGTGCTGGAGGTACAAGCGTGTCAGCGGAGTGAGTGATACTGTCAGACAAGATGGTTTCGTCTTTCAGCTCTCTGCTCATACTGTGCCGCTCTCTCCTCAACAGCTCCTCCTTCGGGATCCTCATCTCCTGTCGCAGTTCATGGTTGGCCTCCTCCAGCTGTCTGACTGCCAAGCAGAGTTGTTGTATCATGTCCATGTTTGGGTGGATGATTTGGCTCTGGAGGTGCTTTAAGTTGTCAGTGGTTTCCTCTTTGAATATTGTGTAGTCCTGCTCAAGTTCAACCAAGGTATTTCTCAGTTCTTTGGTGTCAGGGGAAGAAGGTGTATTGGGGCCTATATCACTAGACATGTTGATGGTAGGGTCAGGCTTATGTTGATTGAACACAGCTCCTGATGGAATCACTTTGGTTCCCACCCCTGGATCTTTCTTATATTTTAGAGTGGTACTTTTCAGTTCTTTGAACTTGCACTGAAATTGGGTGAGACTGGCTTCAGTTCCTTGTACCATAACAGTTCCGTTGTGGTACAGGTTAACGGTCAGTTTAAAGTCCTTTGCCCCCTCTAGTGTTATCTGCCTTCCTTTGCTGATTCCTCCTTTCCTTACACATTTCCAGGCAGTGCAGAGGGTGGTGTGCCATGTATCAAGATTATGGGTGAAGAATAGGAAGTTACACAAGACTTTGTTGTCATCAGGTCCCATGTAATCCGAGATAAGGATTTCAGGATTTTCTCTCATGATACTTTCTTTCATTTTTTTCTTTTCACTTGCTGATTTTACAGTCTTTGGATATGTTATTTCTAACTCATCTTCAGTTTTGAATGATGCCTCTGCTCTGGTCGTGTTTACTTCCGATCAGAGCCATATAGATAGAGAGTTGCGACAACTCCATTGACGCTAATGTTCCATTTTTTTCCAACAATGGCGGCTAATGGAAGCCTCAAATAGTTCCCAGAAGTTAACAATTTATAATAGCAGCAGTACAGTTACAGCAGTATAGACTGTTTGTAGCCAACATTTCAGACTCAGATTTACATTATTGGCTCATCCGAATAATAATAATAACAGTAATAAAGTAGTAAAGTAATAGTATTAATAACCTAATTATAATAATAAACTATTTATGTATCGACTATGACAGCTTTTCTGCTGCTCAGTTTTTATCAGTTCTTATGAAATAAATTAAAAGAGGCTAAAGCCCAATACATTTGCCACACATAATAACCTAATACAAGATGCCTATCCCATTAGGCAGCACTAGGCTACACCACGAACAAGCTGTCATTAAGTTTTTGCATTTGTAGCCTACAACCTTTATGACGTGACGTGTTTTGGGCATTTAGCTTTATCATCATGTCAACATAGTTGTAACGTTATGTGCAATGCTCATCTAGGCTATGGATTTAAGTGTTTAATTTTAAAAAGGGCAGCAAAAATGGGATAAAGTGCAACTGCCTCCCCAAAACAGTTCCTTCATAACTGTGGATTTAATCGTTTGATATGTGGATAACTTTAAGTGGACTAAACACATAAAAGGTAAGATTTTGTTATCACAAAGCTAGCTGGTTCGTTAAATATGGCGAAGCATATTTACAGCCAACTTTGTAGGCCTACTTGCAGCAGTGAAGTAGCCTAGAAATCTAGACGCGCCCCTAGCAGTGAAGCTGAGTTTGTTGTTGTTGGTAACGTAAACGTTTCTTCAGTTTGGAGCAGGGCTGGGTTTTTTTTATTATTATTTTGCATTCATTTTCATTGGCAAAAGCTAGCCTAATTTGCATGAGAACCTAGATTTAAGGGAGCTGCAGCTGTTAGCATCAGCACGGTCATATTAACACAGCAGGGCACACTAGCCCAGTGATGAAGGATCGTGTAAAATCCCCATCCCCAAAAAGTTTCAAACCAAGCTTGCGCTCATAAGATGCATGATCACTGATCAAATTGCTTTTCTGACACGATGCACAACCATTCCCAGGTGCTAACCTGTCTGAATCTCAAGCTCTTTAGCCTAGCATCGTAATGCTGTTCACAGCACGGTGAATGACAAACGATGACCAATGCTGTTCATGTTTGAGTTCATAGCCTGGTTATTTATCGAAGGACTTACATGTCACGTTTTATATTTTATTACGATCACTCGCATTACCATGGGGTTAGTGTGTAGGTAATGCCACGGTTAACTTAATATGCCCACCATTACACTGGAGAGATGTTAAAAAACTTTTTTTTTATTCTCCCGCGACGATAGGCTACTTCAGGTAATTCGCTCATTAGCTCAGATCAGTGACTACCAAATGCTGGGGAGAAAACTCAAACAAGTTAATGTTAGACTAGCTGTGTTACAGTTTCTAGTTGCAAAATCAAAATTTCACTGGAGCTCCATGCGCTTTTGTAGGCTACACACAGTCTCAAAAAACTGTTTACAGCTTTTCGAGTTACTGTACAAGGTCATTTTTTTATAACGATAATTTAGATACACTTGGGTGGGTGCAATTGCGTTTTCTAAAGAATCTCCCGTCTTGGTTTTGTACAGAAATTAGGCCTAATATTAAGTGACACATACGTAAAAGGGAGAAAAAAGGTCACCTTCCTATATTTAGCAGGCTACAATATAAGGTCTGGAATTTAATTTAATATTGTTGTAATGGTAGGATAACTACACAGTTTACACAATAATTACACTGTGTTATAAATATTGTATATCAATGCATTTATTGACTGTCAATTACTTAAAATCGTGGCTCTGTCTATCATTGAACAGTAGCCTATTTAATGCACTCTAATCCATTGTCAATCACTTCCGGGAACTCTTTGAAGTTTACATGAACCACGTGACCTTAACGAATTTTGAACACCCATTGTCGCAACTCTCTATCTATAAGGCTCTGCTTCCGATGCAGTAGCCATTGTGATGTCACCGACTGGCAGTTTGGTTAATCCTGCTAGCACTTAACTTGTAGATTCTTGTTTTCTGCTTTTCTTGAGCTTTAGAAGTTTTTTTCAGAGGTCCTACCTTTCTATTCTTCTGCCTCTGGTGTCCTTTTTCCCCTTTTCAATTATTTTGATTTAAAGAAGCCCTATGCAGGTCTGGTTGTTCCTTCGCTGTTTCTGGGTTTTCGCCTGATTTGGGCTCGCATTATTCACGACATAGCTCCCCCTGCAGCTTCGGTAGCAAGTGACTGCTACGCTAAACCCCCAATAGCTAGCGAGCTAGCATCAATAAACCAGGCTAAACACATAGGGCTCACAATAAAACGGTCGAGCAAAAATCACATTACAAAAACGAAGTTCACCCAAAGGTAGGCTACTTACAATTTTAACAGCAACAAAGCCAAGTCGGAGTCCGTTTTGCAGTCTTCTTAGAAACTACAATCTGACTACATTTTCGAGTATTTCCGCCGAGTTACATCCGGATGTGTTCCGACCGTGACCAGAAAGTTGCATATTCGGTTTTTCCGCGGAGAAGCACTAGGGGGAGACGAAGCACCCACCAAACGACCCAAAAAGTGTTGTAGAACCATCAGAACGACTCTCAACCTGCATAATTAAGGTCATTTTTGCTAAAATTGTTGC
>NW_027468774.1:1502024-1504524 GCF_046254945.1 Alosa pseudoharengus
AGTGAAGAAATAAGAGCAGCAAAAAAAAAATGGGTTGAAATTGTGCAATTGTGCATACAGTAGACAGTCAATATAATAATAGTGCAAAAGTCAGGCCAATAAATGGCTGAGGTAGTTCTGTTTGACTTAAGTATGCAAGTGGCATAGTGGTGCAAGTTATGTAAGAGCAGCAGAAGTGTGTTCAGAAGTGTTTTCAGGACAACAGGACAACAACAACAAGTTGCAAAGTGTGCAAGTGTACAAGTGGAGTAGTGCAAGGCAGCCATTGTGGGTCCAAAAGTCCAGGATGTTATGTTAGGAGGGTGGAGGGGGAGAGGGGGGAGAGAGTTCAGCATCCTAACAGCCTGGTGTATGAAGCTGTTGGTGAGTCTGGTGGTGCGGGAGTGCAGGCTTCTGTACCTCTTCCCAGAGGGCAGTGGATCAAACAAATTGTGAGCGGGGTGACTTGCATCAGTCACAATTGTGGTCGCCTTGCGGGTGAGGTGGGAGGTGTAAATGTCCTTCAGGGAGGGGAGTGAAGCACCAATAATCCTTCCAGCTGTGTTCACTATGCGCTGCAGGGCTTTCCTGTTGTATTCAGTGCAGCTTCCGCCCCACACAGCGATACAGCTGGAGAGGATGCTCTCAATGGTGCCTCGGTAGAATGTGGTCATGATGGCTGGTGGAGCACTTGCTCGCCTGAGTTTCCGCAGGAAGTACAGGCGGCGCTGAGCTTTCTTCGCCAGTGATGCAGTGTTGGTGGTCCAGGAGAGGTCTTCACTGATGTGCACCCCCAGGAATTTGGTCCTGCTCACTCTCCCCACCACAGCACCGTCGATGGTCAGTGGCAGGTGTTAGGTGTGACCTCTCCGGAAGTCAACAACAATCTCCTTGGTCTTGCTGACGTTCAGCAGGAGGTTGTTGTCCCTGCACCACGTGGTCAGAAGGTCGACCTCCAACCTGAATTGAGTCTCGTCACCCAGAGTTGTGTCGTCAGCAAATTTCACTATGTGGTTGTTGCTGTAGGTTGCAGTGCAGTCATGCGTCAGCAGGGTGAAGAGCAGCGGACTGAGCACGCAGCCTTGGGGGGCCCCCGTGTTCAGTGTGATGCTGCTTGAGATATTGTTGCCAACACGTACTACTTGAGGCCTCTGACAGAGGAAGTCCAGTAGCCAGTTGCAGAGGTAGGTACTGAGTCCCAGTTTGTCAAGTTTGCAGATGAGTTGTTGTGGTATTATGGTGTTGAATGCAGAACTGAAGTCTATAAACAGCAATCTCACATATGAGTCTCTTTTTTCCAGGTGGGTGAGGGCTGGGTGGAGGGCAAAGCAGATAGCATCCTCTGTGGACCGTTTGGCTCGGTATGCAAACTGGAAGGGGTCCAGGGTGGGGGGGAGAATGGATTTGATGTGTGACATGACAAGCCGCTCAAAGCACTTCATGATGATGGGTGTCAGTGCCACGGGGCGGTAGTCATTGAAGCAGGATGGAGCAGTTTTCTTCGGCACAGGTATGATGGTGGCAGCTTTGAAACATGATGGGACGATGGCTTGCTTCAGGGAAGTGTTAAAGATGTCTGTGAAGACATCCTTAAGCTCCTCAGCGCAGTCCTTCAGCGCACGACCTGGGATGTTGTCTGGGCCTGCTGCCTTACGGGTGTTGATAGCAGCAAGTGTCCTCTTCACGCTGTCGGCAGAGAGGCACAGGGGCTGCTCGTGTGGAGGGGGAGGGGTCTTCTGTGGGCAAGTGCTGTTTTGTGCTTCAAAGTGAGCAAAGAAGCGGTTCAGATTGTTGAGCAGAGGGATGTTGCTCTCACAGCTCTGTGGCGCGGGCTTGTAGTCCGTGAGGGCCTGAATGCCCTGCCATAGGCTTTGTGCGTTCCTGCTGTCTTTGAAGTGGGTGGTTATCTTGTGAGTGTATTATTTTTTTGCTTCCTTGATGCCACGGGACAGGTTGGCTCTCGCTGTTCTCATGCCAGCTTCATCCCCAGCTCTGTAGGCTTTGTCTCTGTGGCCGGTTGCACAAAGCACCTTAAAGGAGAAGTTCGGTGTGAAATTGACCTTAGCTGTACTGAAAGATGTTGCCGAGTACTTACATGTGTCCAATAGGCATCTTCGCTCACCCCCTAGCATTCCGAATTACGCCGTTTTTAGCCAAGTAGCTGTGGGGGGCATAGCGTAGCCTATGCAGCTAAATCGCTATTTTTACACAATTAAAAAGGTTCCAAGACCCTCTGAAGTCTACCAATGCAGTGTGGAGTTACTTGGAACCTTTTTAATGGTGTAAAAATAGCGATTTAGTTGCATAGGCTACGCTATGCCCCCACAGCTACTCGGCTAAAAACGGCATAATTTGGAATGCTAGGGGGTGAGCGAAGGTGCCTATTGGACACATGTGAGTACTCGGCAACATCTTTCAGTACAGCTAAGGTCAATTTCACACCGAACTTCTCCTTTAAGTTTTTTCCCTTAAGTATGACCCTTAAGACTTAATTTCTCCTCAGGTAAGGGATTTACTTAAG
>NW_027468774.1:1517024-1519524 GCF_046254945.1 Alosa pseudoharengus
TGAGTGTGTGTGTGTAAATGAGTGTGTACATGTGTGTGTGTGTGTGTAAATGAGTGTGTACGTGTGTGTGTGTGTGTACATGAGTGTGTACATGTGTGTGTGTGTGGATGTGGGTGTAAATGAGTGTGTACGTGTGTGTGTGTGTGTGTAAATGAGTGTGTACATGTGTGTGTGTGTGTGTGTGTGTGTAAATGAGTGTGTACGTGTGTGTGTGTGTGTGTGTGTGTAAATGAGTGTGTACGTGTGTGTGCTGGTTTTAGTGATTTGCTGGGACCTGTCTGAGAGGATGTGTTTTGGGCATATTTAAGACTTCTCTCTCTCTCTTTGTATTTGCGTGTGTGTGTCTGTGTGTGTCTGTGTGTGTGTGTGTGTGTGTGTGTTTATGCCACAGAAACCAAAGGGCCATGTTGCTAATTAGTTGTGGTAAGTGCTTCATGATGCAGTGGTGTCGTTTGAGTCTTGTGTGTGTGTGTGTGTGTGTGTCCATGTACTACTGTTCCTCAGCTCTGGTGTTTATTTGATTCCTTTATTCTAATGAAGATCAGATGGAGGTGTGTTTACACTTTGGCCAAACCGCTGACGCGTTTGCTAATTGGCAGAAATTGGGCTGGAAGGGAAGGTGTGTGTGTGTATGTGTGTGTGAGCATATGTGTGTGTGTGTGTGTGTGTGTATGGGAGCGTGTGTGTGTGTGTGTGTGTGTGTGTGTGAGCATATGTGTGTGTGTGTGTGTGTGTGTATGGGAGCGCGTGTGAGCATATGTGTGTGCGTGGGAGCGTGTGTGAGCATATGTGTGTGTGTGTGTGTGAGCATATATGTGTGTGTGTGTGTGTGTGTGTATGAGCATATGTGTGTGTGTGTGTGTGTGTATGGTTGCGTGTGTGAGCATATGTGTGTGTGTATGGGAGCGTGTGTGAGCATATGTGTGTGTGTGTGTGTGAGCATATGTGTGTGTGTGTGTGTATGGGAGTGTGTGTGAGCATATGGGTGTGTGTGTGTGTGTGAGCATATGTGTGTGTGTGTGTGTGTGTGTATGGGAGCGTGTGTGAGCATGTGTGCGTGTGTCTGAGTGTGTTTAAGTGTGTGTGTGTGTGTGTGTGCGTGCGTGTGTGTGTGTGTGAACATATGTGTGCAGGGACAAAAACTCGGCCCTGGCATTTTTGGCCTCTAGGCGACCCACACCCACCATGACTTAAATATACGTGCATTCTATACCATGAGGTGCCCAGTGTTCTTACAATATACGTGCATTCTATACCATGAGGTGCCCAGTGTTCTTAATATACGTGCATTCTATACAGGGTACCCCCAGAATTGTCAGACCTAAATTTAAGACTTTTTAAGACCTTTTTAATACCACTTCAGATGAAATGTAATACCTACATCGCACCCATTCGGATAGAATAAATAATATTAAAGGTAAGATTAAACCTCAAATAATCATGGGCGGATTATGAACTTTCGGTCCCCTGGGCCCAGATGTATTAAGGGCCCCCCACTAATTGTCGTATATGTCGGAGGGGGTTTTGGGGGTCCTCCCCCAGAAATGTTTTAATTTGTTTGATGTGATTTCCTGTATTCTGGTGCATTTTGGAGATGGCCAATACTAAATTCAATCAGATTCATAGCCTACATCCTGATTTGTTGATATTGAGGCAATGATTCCATGCAAAAGCTTGGGCTTCAGGGCCCCCTGACCCCAGTAGGCCCGTGCAGTAATCCATCCCTGCAAATAATTACTGTTTACAAGTGTTTGCACATGCCAACATGAACATGACAGCAGTGCAGTGGCAACGCAAAGATTTGTCGCGGTAGTAACGTGACTGAATGTCCTGCTTCATGGACAAATTTACACGGAATAGAACCTAGTTGATTTCATGGATTAAAGTGGAAAAAAAAAACTTTTTTCAGGCCATAAGTCATACGTTGTTCATATCTACCTATAGAGATAGCACCCCTTTTGCGGTCGCGACTTATTGGTTTTTAATGTACAAAAAGATGCAAACAGCAAAGTAAAGCACCAAATAAAGACCAAAACGAGGCTACAGGGTACTCTTAAGTTACTATATAATTAATGCCACCTACAGGTGAATGCATAGAACATAACAATCCTATGGTTTGTGTACCCTGTAGCCTCGTTTTAGCCGCCAATGGCCGCCATGTGAATAAGCGAATTGAGAGTGTTCTTGATTGCGATTGAGTTTTCCTGATGAACAAAACAATATTTCAATACCATCCCTGATCATTGCTGATTAGCCATTGCTGTTCTATTCTACTGCAGCAATATTGTAGCTTTAACTTACACTCTTATTTAATTACTTCAGGCCAAAAGTATTTAAAGGGGAGATTTTTTTTCTTGTTAATATGAAATTCAACACCAAGTAAAATCTATAAAATCAAGTTTGCAAGACTTCACATTTCCTCATCAAAGTAATGAATCAGAACAGTCTAGATATTGTTCATATTTCCATTTGTTGCCTCATCTGCATTTAATGAAAACAT
>NW_027468774.1:1524524-1549524 GCF_046254945.1 Alosa pseudoharengus
ACACACACACTAACACATACACACACACACTTTCCCTTCATCTCGCTCAGATTCCCCTGAAGGGCAGTAGCTTAATCTCCTTTTTCATCCTCTAGCCTTGGGATGTGTGTGTTATCTGTGTGTGTGTGTGTTATCTGTGTGTGTGTGTGTGTGTGTGTGTGTGTGTTATATGTGTGTGTGTGTGCAGGGTGCGATTTGTGTAAAAACCAGAGGGGGGGATGATTTTGAATAAGTTTGTAACCCCCCCCCCCACCCCAAAAAAAAAAAAAATGAACGAACGATTCATAGCCTAGTAATGTCATGGCTAATAATACCCTATTATTTTTGCCACCTTTGTAACAGTTTAGTTTTAGTTTACCGTGGTGTATGACTTTAAACAGCGAGTGTGCTTGGTATGGTGATCAGCTCCTCTAATGCAGGGTAGGACTACGTTTTGACAAGCATACAAATTCACCTTGTTCTTGCCCCATCTGAAATTACTTCTCTACTTTTGCTGCCTCCATCCTTTCTGTATTTGTTGTGTAAAGAAACGTTGTATATGATGGCACTGAAGTCTTAAGTTAGTGAATTGGCTAACAGTGTTAGTTGGTAACAAATAGCCTACACATTGCGCTACACGCTGCATAGGCTACGTGCATTCTCTCTCCTGCTGATTTGCGTTCAGTAGCCAAGTGCGTAATATTGCAAAAGTTGAAAAAACTAGATGTACCGCAGAGCGGTACAAAATATGACCGCCGCCCAGTCCAGCACATTTTTTCCACAAAAAGAAATCACGCTGAAAGGCCTATATGATTCTAACTGTCTCACTAAATTGCATTGTCCACACTCAATTCTCACTGGTATCTGCTAGACAACAAGTACCAAAACATGATTAGTTCATAGATTTCACATGTAAAATTCATTTTATACAACCCCACCTCCATCTTGCCTGTTCATAATTCTGAGAAATTCTTGATTGTTTGTGTTATGTTTATGTTATGTGTGTGGGTGTGGGTGTGTGTGAGTGTGTGTGTGTGTGTGTGTGTGTGCGTGCCTGCGTATGTGCCTGTGCATGGAAGCGTACATATGTCTACTGTGTGAGTATGTGTCATACGCAGTGCCTTTTGGGGGCCCTAAGCAGAATTTGATTTGGGGGCCCCCTCCCACAACGCAGTCACCTGTGCTTGGCGATAATTGACAATTTCACACTATAATGTCATATTATAAACTAGAAAAGCATTTCCTGAAGGAAATATAGTGCATGAAAATGCAAAAATATGATGAGTTCATATGGTTAAATTATTTGCTTGGTAGATAAGGTTTACTATAGTTGATAATTGAAATGGTTAAATTATTTAGGCAGATAGATGACGATAACTAACAGTTGGAATGGCTCCAATGTTTGCTAGCAGTTATGCTAACTATGTTAACAAAGATAATAATGTTAACCAAGTAACTATGCTAACTAGCATGCTAACAATGTTAAAATATTAACTATGCTAACCATATGACTTAGCTAACCTAGCTAATCATTTTTATTAGTTATGATAACTATGTTAATTAGCATGTTAACATGCTAATTATGCTAACCATGAGACTTAGCTAACTTCGCTAATCATGTTTAGCAGTTTAACTAAAAATGTTAATTAACATGCTAGCATGCTGTTAACATGCTAGCATGCTAACTATGCTAACCATGTGACTTAGCTAACTTCACTAATCATTTTTAGCAGTTATGCTAACTATGTTAACTAGCATGTTAACTATGCTAACCATGTTACTTAGCTAACTTAGCTAATCATTTTAGTAGTTATGCTAACTAACATGGTAACATGCTAACTATGCTAACCATGTTACTTAGCTAACTTAGCTAATCATTTTTAGCAGTTATGCTAACTATGCTAACTAACATGCTAACTATATTAACCATGTTACTTAGCTAACTTAGCTAATTATTTTAGCAGTTTTGCTAAAAATGCTAAGTAACATGCTAACATGCTAACTATGCTAACCATGTGACTTAGCTAACTTAGCTAAACATTTTTAGCAGTTTTGCTAAAAATGCTAACTAACATGCTAACAATGCTAACCATGCTAACTAGCTACAGTGGGTAGGAGTCATAGTTGATGACAAGTAACAGTTACAATGGCTGAACAGTTAAAAAGTTCAGTAGTTTAAAGGCCGTCTTTCAACTTGAAGACCCCTGTGAATGAACGTGTAGATAAATAGTGTAGAAACTCGATTTGCGAGAAAAAAATAATCATAAATGTGAATTTTTAAAGTTTTTGAAAGAAATTGTGAGCAAAATTACTTCCGCGTCTCAAAACCGTTCTGACCGGACGTGACATAAAGGCAGGTATATCTCAATGCTTCGAAATGGAGTCAGACAGTGAAGAGGTCATAGTAATCAACTCTTATGATGGGCCATTGCCTTATAATTATGAGCCGCCTAGGCGAGAGAGGGGTCAGGCACAGTTAAGGGGAAGGGTCAATGGACAGAGGAGAGAGATAGAGTTGTGGTGTGAGGAGAATCGGTGGAGAATTGGGCAGGTGTCTTGGTGAGTTACCACGGGCTATAGCTAATGGTGGCTATAACGTTGTCTCCATGTTTATCACATTGCACTATCTTCAATAAATCATAGTTAGCAATATTGCTGTCGACTTTGTTGTTTTTCAAGCATCCAAGATTGTCTCCATCTAAGCCAGCAACATGTGTCTTAAAATGATTAATTTAGATCCCCGATTTTAAATGAATGCTGTAGGCTATTTACATCTGTGACGCTAGTCTGGACAGGGATGGAAATGCTGTGCACAACGTAGTTTATCGTGAAATTTTGCTGATTTTTAACCAGTAGCTGCTTTCAGACCTAGTTGTCTGCATGTTCTGCTTCTGCAGATGTCAAGCGTTTGGGCCGTATATGAACAACATAACCGGTGTTAGGATCTCGATCCATAACACGTTAGCGTGAATTCCGCACTTAGCCGGCTGTTATACTACTCCCCTCCTAGTATTTCCGACGGACATTATGTAAACGAGCTCGCATGTACTGCGGAGGACGTACCTGAAAGCAGCTAGTGTTCTGGTTAGGACGGGAATATGCTGGTCATGTAAATAGTCATTGTTACAAGGATCTTTTATTGTCACGTGCAGAGATACTGGGTGTAAGGCATGCAGAGAAATTGCATCTAATTGACAGCCTATACTGTGCATAAATGGAGGAGGGGGGTGTCTTTCACAGTGCATATTTAGGAAATAAGTAGTCTACATGTCGTTTCTTACAAGGTCTTACACCAACTACTAGAGCTACAAGGAGGGAAGGAGACTTTATCTTAGCACATTTTGTTTAACAGGTGCTTGTGTGGTAGATGTGAGGCTATGCCGTCAGCAGTGGAGAGTGTGTGCTGTAGGGAGGTCGACGCCTATTGGTCCCTTGTCCAAAACCTAGATCCCCCAGAAGACATTACCTGCCTCACACTCCATCCAGGGTTTGAAGCATCCTGTCTGAATCCTTTTGTGCTGCAGATAGCTTACATGAACTTCAGACAGGAGCATGGCCCTCTCCAAGCCAGCAGACCAGAGTATGTTTTAAGCAAAAATAATTTCACACTGTAATTTAAAGAACCAGGTTTTCTACACCAAAACAGTAAATCCTGTTAAGCAGGTTTTTAAACTCAGTGGTTTCCATATACTTCCTATAAAAACAACTTTGGTGTTAGTACAGTAGAATATCAGCCAACAGGACATGCAATATTTACCATTGGAATTGTTTACTATGAAAACATGGTATGATCAAAATTAAATTATGCCCCAATCTCTACCACAGGCAGTTCCGATACACAGCGTACAGGCAGGTTGTCCGCTGGGCGTACGGAATACTAGGCAGGGACATCAGGAAAGCCATACCTTCATGTGTTGTTGCAGAAATAAGAAGGCAGTTTCCAGAAGAAGGACAAAGATATAAAGGTTTTCAGTGGCCCCGTTTAGAAGAAGATTAATAAATTCATAATGAAACAAACTGTATTGGTAAAATTGATCTTTTATTTCATGTTAAAACGTGAGTGTCGTGCGAGATGGAGGCTGACTGCCTCATCCTTGGCAACCTTCTGGAGGGAAGTGGTGAGGGGGGGCGGGGCAGCAGAGGTTAAGACAGCACTGCTTTCTTGTAGGGCCTGTGGTGACTTGGAGTATTCCTCTACCAGAGAGACCATAAGATTTGTTGCGTATCCTTGAGGAGAGAAACATTTAAAACACATTTAGTAACATGGTTGACTCATTAAAAAAGATATTGAGAAACTAAGTGAAACTACTAACCGTAAGATGGTTTCTCCTTGATGGGGCGGACTACCCAGCCACCTTTCCGAAACCGGGGGTAGCGAACGGCGTAGCGTGCCTCACCCTCACTGGTTCGAGCTACATCTCTGTTGCCATTACAATTGAAATGTAGGGCCGCCAAGAGAAGTCTGTAGGTGATAAGTAGATAGAACATTAGGTCTCCAAAGCTAACCCAATGCAGTGAAATGCAACAGAAATACAATACATGAGATTCATGCTTTCAGTTCAAATGGGTCTAAGACAATGACTCAACTTTGCAATATTTTTTTTTTGCAAAAAATATGTAATGCTGTTATCAATCAAGAACATTTGGTCTGCTATACAAGACTGCATTAGTTTTTAGCCATTTTCATTCTGTCATCATTTACCTGCTGTTAGTGTTGCACCATGCACAAAAGTATCGCAATACCCTGAAATTAAAAAAAATCACAATACCTATATAATATTTTATTAATATCGATACTTTTAAGTGATAACACTACCTGCTGTACATCCCAAGAAAAGAGAAGCCAGTGTGTTTGGGAGCAAAGTGCAGAATGAGGGAATGGTAGGCCTCCAGGGAGAATGTCTGATGCTGAGGTGACAATTGTCGAATATCCTTTACCAGTGCTTTCCTGGCAGCTACACTCTCCAGTTTAGTGGCTGCTGGTGATCCTGCATAAAACATATTCTGTCATATAGTCTGTCGCATCTCATAACACAATTATTAGTACACATGGGGTAATGTATTGATAAAACCAAATTAAACAATTCCTTAAAAAGTTTAGCCTTTTTTAAAACATAGGCTACTATGTTGTACCTGGTTCCAGCCACTCCTTGTTTCTCGCCTCTCCTTCCAACGGTGGATGTGCGCAGGAAAAGTGCCGGGACTTATGCACTGCAGTCCAAACAGCTTCAGCATCCTGATGGTCTGAGTAGCCATGCAACCTGAGAAGTGGATGGCACCACTGAGTAAAAGGTTGCAGGCAGGCATGTTTCGATGCACCTTCTCTTGGTTTTGCCAGTAACGTTCATAACCACAAGTTCCGCAGGCCTGAAAGATGAGAAAATATTCAAGACTCAAGCAGCTTTAAAATGAGAAGCAGTGAAATACCTATATAGTTAAGACACAAATAATTAATATACATACTGTACATTCAGACTATAATTCAGCTCCTCACAGTTGACAAAGACATTACCTGCTTGACTTTTATGAAAGTTCCTTCTGGATGCATTATGTGTCCCTGGGTTTTCCCACAGCATGCAGGGCAAACCGTAAACAAGGACAGCAACTGCCTCTGGCAAACGATGAACTTGTCAACAGCACTGAAAACAAGGAAAGGAAAAACACATTAATTCTGACTATGACATTTTTATATACACAATCAGAAACAGTTTCCATTAATAAAAAGATTATTACTTTGGGTCACTGAGAGATTCCAGCTCTTCTGGTTCCTCCTCAGAGGACTCGCTTGCCATCTCTTCCCCTGGACTCCATGACATATCACCAGAATGGTTGATGATATCAGAAAATGACCATTCATCATCACTTCGTTCAGGACTGGCCAGTGGAGTTGATCTGCGATTCTCAAACCTTTCGGTTTGAGTCCCCACATCCACCATCTGAGGCTTTACCTGAACAGCTGAGATGAAAGACATTTATCTTAATAATTGTTCACCATTGTACATTCAATGGTAACAACACATGCAATATCTAATGCAACCCAGTACAAAATATCTTTTTCTAATATTATGAAGTTCATAATTTTTAATGTTTACTGTCTGAAAAGTGTAAATTGCAAAAATAGTAACCATGGAGTATATGGCATGTATGGTAAATGCTAGATATAAGCTAACTACCTGATGAACGATGTAAAGATCTTATGTTGCACTGTGATCCACGATGGAACACTGCTGGCTCAGGGTCCATCATAGAGATGTCTCCATCTCCATCATCTTCAGGCTCTGAAGTGGCAGTTGCACCCACCCCTTCTTTGCTGGCAGCACTCTCTGCCAAAATCTGAAAACAGACCAAAATCACAACTTTGAACTTATAAAAAATGTAGTGCTTTCACGAAAATCCCCCATTCATGCATTATTTACAAGACTGCTAATCTTTTAAAAGCAGTCCCGAGCTGCATTCCCTCGCATGTGCCCTGTTAATACCAAATTGCAGTTATGTTTGTAAGCTTTGATTAGTAAAAAAAAAAAACAAGGCAACTTCGATGTAACTAAGAAAATCAGAAAACTAATATTGTAAAGCATTACTTGGATGCGTTTTCAAAAAGATAATCTCATTAGCACAAGTGTCAGGAGGCTGCAGCCTCACGGTGCTAACGTAAGAGAAAGCTGACGGCAGCTAGGCGGGCTTTCATGCCTTCATGGTGCTAACTTCACTAGGCTACAGTCAGCGAAAGTCATGCCACGACAAATCCATCATAACGTCAAGAAAAATACATTTGCAAAAATTACATGCAGGGCTACATTTCAATGCAACCGTTTTTATACAAAACTCCCTGTTGATATCAACATTGCAGTTGCGTTTGTAAGCTCTAAGTCAAAGAAAACCAACGTAACTTCGATCTAACTTCCAGAAAACTAATATTGTAAAGCATTAACGTTAGTTAGATGCGTTTTCAAAAGTTTTCAAAAGATAATCTCTTTAGCACAATAAAATAAGTGTCAGGAGGCTCATGTGCAGCCTCACAGGGCTAACGTAACAAGACTAAGCTGATGGCAGCTTGGCGGGCTTTCGTGCCTTCATGGTGCTAACTTCACTAGGCTATAATCATTAGTCAGCAACATTCATGCCCAGACTAATCCATAACGTCAAGAAAAGTAGCAGCTACATTTGCAAAAAAATACATGTTGGGCTACGTTTCAATGCAACAGTTTTTTATAAGGTAACGTTATTATACAACTTACAGTAAAAAGCTCCCTGTTGATATCAACATTGCAGTTATATTTGTAACCTTCGATTAGTCAAAGAAAACCAAGGCAACTTCGATGTAACTTCCAGAAAACTAATGTTGTAAAGCATTAGTTGGATGCGTTTTCAAAAAGATAATCTCATTAGCACAATAAAATAAGTGTCAGGACTCGAGGCATGTAGCCTCAAGGGCTAACTGTTACCTTAACAAGTTAGCTAAGCTGATGGCAGCTAGGCGGGCTTTCGTGCCTTCATGGTGCTAACTTCACTATATATTATCATTACAGTCAGCAACATTCATGCCAAGACTAATCCATTATAACGTCAAGAAAAATCCATTTGCAGAAATTGCATGCAGGGCTACATTTCGATGCAACAATTTTTATAAGGTAAACGACTTACTGAGCAAAGCTCCCGTTTTCGAAGTGCAGATTCTCTGCTAGTGCTAACGTTAACGTTGGACTCTTCACTCCCGCCAGATTTTGCTGGTAGACTTGCATGCACTGATGGCACAGCTCCATTTGCCAGCCTAACCCACTCTCTTCGTCGAAATCCCATGCGAAATTCCATAAGATCTCCTTGGTTGTAGCTGTCGGGAGTGAAGTGTTTTTCACATACCACCATGTGTCTTGACACCGAGGAGGCAGCGAAATTGCTCCTCATTGCCTGGACAAAACGTATCCAAGCACGGAAATCTTTGTGTTTCTTGTTTGGAAATCGATGGACCCGATGGCCAGACGAGTTGGAGTTGTTGCATCCAAAACAAACACAAGAATTCACCATTGTGACAACTCAAACCTACTCAACTAACAATAACGACAAGCTCTCTTTTCTCTTACCAGCTCTCAGACTACTAAACCCACAATGAGAACTAGGGTAGCAGCGCCAATGTTTGCCTGTCCTTATGTCATATGACGCGTTCCCCGGGAAAAGGGCGGTTTCTGGTAGCCTAGCTTAGAATAGGCACACTTTCTTCATATTTTCTGCCCGTGGGTGTTGTAAAACATATGTATTGTTATGTATGTCTTTTTAAATTGACATTTTCATACAGGATTCTGTATAAATTAAGTTATACAATTAAATTGAAAGTTGCTCTTTAAAGGGTTAAATTGTTTAACAGTGAAATATTGTAGTGAGGACTTTTATTTTGAAACAGTTTTTGGCAGAGGAAGCAGTTGAACAGGATGTGTAGTCTTAATAGGGCCAGTTTGTATGCTTAAAGCCTGAGACTGGCAATTGATGCAGCTGGCCCGAACACCTGCCATAGGATTCTAATTGCTTAACGGCTCTATTGTGATGTCATCAGCCCATGTTAAGTCTATGGGGAAATTTTGAGTAGTTTTTAATTAATAGTTTAAAAAGTATAAAAGTTACAAAGCTGAAAAATACATAGCACCCATGTCATAAGTAAGACCTACGCAACGCAGTTTGAATGAAGTTTCTACGTTAAACGGTTGAAGCTGCATTAACTGCGTTAGAAGAAGAAGAAGAAGAAGCCTAGGAAGAACAGTACAGTGCATTTTCATGTAATTAATACAGTGAGGTTATGTATTAATACAGCGACTGATTATGAACTACTGTCCCCCTGGACACAGATGCATAAGGACCCTCTCCCCCTACCCTGGGGGAGGGGGGGGGGGGGGTTAGATGTGATTTCCTGTATTCTGGTGCATTTTTGGGATGGTCAGCTGGAGAAGGGCAGTACCTAAATTTGTAGCCTTTTGCTTTTTGACTTATTGGTAGTGAATTCACACAACTACTTGGGGTTCAGGGTCCCTTGACCTCTTGGGCTCGGTAGGCTCATTCAGTAATCCATCCTTGCTCACATGCCAAAAATGTTTTGGGGCTCCAATCTAGACTTCTGGCCCCATGTGCTTGGTAAACCAATGTATTAATACAGTTGTTATTTACACCAACCCTGTCACCTTTTAATCTTAGAGGGTACTAAAATCACAGATTTATTTGAAACATTCATATTCAAAGTGAAGCACTAAGGGTGGTTTACTGAAGTTGAATTGACAAATAACAAAATACAACAGCAATTGTTGTAAACAAGTACATCAGTTTAATGACTTGTTTTTCAACAGATTTGCTGAACAAATGTGCATTAAATGAGCAATTTTCAACTACAAAATAAAAACAAAATAGACAAACATTAATAATCAAAAATAAAATGTCCCAAAAAATAGATAATTATTCCTACTTCGTTCCTGGTTTTTAGGCATCTGCAACTCTGCAGTGGACGAACCTGCAATGATTAAATAAATACATAAATAAATGTAAAAAAAAAACGATGTTAAATGTGTCATGTCATATTAACAGGCTATGTAACCATTTGCCATCAAGAAAACCTCACCTTCTGGTAGGTAGAGTTAGGTAGAGGTAGAGATGTGCTCCAAAGGACTTCAACAGTGTCTCTGAAAAAAAAAAAAAATATTGCATAAGTGCATAGTTGATCGAGCAGAATGAGTTTATTTTGCTATCATTACTTACACTCAAATAAGAAGCAATTTCACATGTAACAATTCATATTCTATTGGCAAATGAGGCATAATCAAAAGAGTATATACTTAATTGCACTATGGTGAACGCTTAACATGGTGATCTACTGCAGCCTAAATATTAGGGTAGCACCGCTACATCACTTGCCACTATCTTAATCAAATGTAAGTTTATTTTCATCACAGAAGTCTCCCCACCCAACATGGTATATTTTCTCAAACACTACCATCTCTCTCCAAAGATCTTAGAGCAGAGCGCACGTACTGTTCCATCTTTGCCTATGAAGCTGGAACGTTACCGATGCCCAGAGTCGCGCTAGTCAGTGGGTTGGGTTGGGACTGGGAGCCTGGGCTTAGTCTGTTGTTGCTATCAGACTTACCACTATGTCACATATTATAGAACAGTAATAAACTATCAACACTTTCAGGTGCGAAATCAGAAACAATCCCTCTGTGGTAAATTTGCCTTCAGCTACGTTTTCATGTAGCTACCGTAGTGCTAATGTCCACTTCAGTCAGCTAGCTAACTTTAATTTACGACATAATAAGCCCACCTAGAGCTAGTGTACATGCTTGATTGAACATCCAAAACAATCCCAATATCCTTGACATCTGAAATACATCTAGATAAATATATATTAATGGGAGACATTTCTCTGTTGATGGCGGAGATTTAGCTCTGGTGATGGCTTATATTAGATCATGACAGCTAGCTAGCTACCTCAAGCACAAAACATACTGTAAATAATCATGCAAACATACCTGTATCTTGCTCGTTTTTCTCCTCCTCTGTCATTTTCTTCGTTCTGTTTTCGGCACCAGAGGGATATGTCCTTTTTTGTGACTTGTCTTAACATTACCGTCTCTTCCGATTGTTGAACTTGATGCAGTGTCTGCACGAATTGTCTATGCACCCGAGGTGTCTAGTTTATGCGCGTGACTCAAAGGCTGGCGGACACAGTAGAGGTAGGCAGGTATATTGATCATGAAATCAGAATTTTCTTGTTTTGAATGATTAATTGTTTCATTTATTCATTCATTGATGTCACTCGTTTACGTTATTTATTATGTAAAAAAAAAAAAAGAAACTCGATTGGGGGCCCCCTGATAATCACAGAGAACTGTGTCTGGCCTATCCTCCTTTCGGGGGGTCCAGTCCAGCGGGGGGGCTACAGATCAAAACGAAAAATGACGGTTCCATGCTATCCATGTGGGGGTACATGCCCACCAAGTTTTGTGTACCCCGGTCTTTCAGTGTCCCGGGAATCCTTGTTGGTGTACGTCACTAAATGTACACATAAATTGTTTTATTGTAAAGCCCCCCATGAACGAAAGTACACAAAACTTGGCATGCATTCGGAGGGTGTCATAATGATCCTACACTTTCAATTTCGTGCAGTTTTGACCATGTCAGCCAGAGATATTGTGATGAAAACACCTAATTTTTTGCTTTTTAATTTTTAACTAGGTGGCGCTATACAGGAAATAAGTGGTAATGGGATGGGTTGACATGGCCCCTTGAGATCAACATACAAAAAAAAGGTGGACCTCCTAGGCCCTACGGTTCTCGAGATATTCACAGAAAACTGTCTCCGGCCACCTACAGGCCAGTTGGTGTTTAAAACATAAATTAATTTATTGTGTGGCCCCCCATGAACGGAATTCCACGAAACTTGGCGTGCATTCAGAGGGTGTCATAATGATCCTACACTTCCAATTTCGTGCAGTTTTGACTATGTTAGGTCACAGATACCTGCGATTACAACACCTCATTTTTACTTTTTTGTGTTTAACTAGGTGGCGCTATACATGAAATGAGTGGTTATGAAATGGGTTGACATGGCCCCTTGAGATCAACATACGAAAAAAAAATGGTCCTCCTAAACCTTACGGTTCTCGAGATATTCACAGAAAACTGTGTCTGCCCTACCCTCCTTTCGGGGGGTGCAGTCCAGCGGGGGGGTTACAGATCAAAACGAAAAACGATGGTTCCATGCTATCCATATGGGGTTACATGCCCACCAAGTTTTGTCTACCCCGGTCTTTCAGTGTCCCGGGAATCATTGACGGAAATTTGGACATGCGAAAAAAAAAAAAATCTGACAACCTATATGACCACCACTTCGCTGCACGGCGGTCATAATAAATGTGTTTATTGTAGCCTACAGAAAATAAATAGCCTATCATACTGTCAGTTAATTGCCTACAGTGCAGTGAAGAGTTTGGAGAGTAAAGTTATAGGGCAACTTGAAGTTTTATGAAAATAATTTACGAACCAGAACATAAAGACCATGAAGCTTCTATTTCTTGCAGCTGTTAAAACAGTTTAAATACCCACCAACATTCGTTTTTGCAGTACAGATTATTTCTAAAAGTTATTTGTCTACTACTGGCTGATTTATCAAACGAGTGCTTTCTCGTTCGTCCTCCGCAAACTACAGGTGTTTCGGTAGAGAGCCATTGAATAAGCGATGCCAAGTAATTTCTGTAACACTTTTTGTGACATTCAGCAAATATCTCCTCATTTAATGTAAGTTCCTTCGGACAATAGGCCTACGTTCTACTCTATGTGCAGTTGTCCTCCATCTCAGTTGCATCAGTTTTCTAATTTTGAAGGTTCTAAAACATTATTATGCTTCATTGAATCCTTCTGGTTTTCTTTAATTTGTCCAGCTAACTTTTCCATTGAACCTAGCCATTTATGATGGATTACACACTCGACATTCTGAAATGTCCTGCACGATCAAGGCCAAATTAAGTTATCACGCAGCCACTGTGTCAGCAGCATGACTGCTGACGGTGACGGTGCGTTTCTGATGTCAGATTATTATGTAGGCTAGCCTACTAGACTGTTCTCACATTGCAGCGCTTTACTTATATGAAGTAGCATTAATCAATATGAGGGGCAGAGGGGGATAAATGTTGTCCCCCCCGACGATAAAAATAATTTAGCAGAGGTAGGGATAGGAAAACCAGAGGGGGGGAAATCCTCACCATCCCCCCCTACAAATCGCACCCTGTGTGTGTGTGTGTGTGTGTGTGTATTATCTGACATATATGAATGTCATAATACATTGCTGCTTTATTGTCTCATATGAAATGCTGCAGGGAGAAAAGGTCTTGAATGTCGACATTAATGTGTGTGTGTGTGTGTGTTATGAATGTGTTCTGAGCTGCTGCCATTGGTTTCTTTCCGGTTTTCTTGACAGTGTCCAAACCTGGACGTCGGAGAGAGATTGCAGTAAGGAGATATTTATATCTGTGTGTGTGTGTGTGTGTGTGTATTATCTTAGCGCAGTAAGAAGATATTTCTCTCTCTCTCTCTCTGGCCATGATCAGGAGTCATAGTGGCATCACATGTGGACACACACACACACACACACACACACACAGATAACACACACACACACACACACACTAACATCTGGACACATACACACATATTTGAGAAAAAGGGCAGTGTGTGTGTGTGTATATCTGTGTGTGTGTGCGTGGGCGTGATGGTCAACACCCTGATGGACTCCATCCAGAGACTCTGGAGCACTGCGGTGGAACTTCCATGCTTCGGTTCCACTGCCTGTTCCGTGTTCCACTGCTGCATTAGAACCCACAGGCTCCTCGTGGACTCCGTCACAGTCGCCACGGCGACAGCGATCAGATTGCACGTCCTTCTCCTTTATCGAGTCTGACACCAGGGGGCACATTTTCCAGCAGGAAACACACACACAGACACACGCATACACACACACAGACACACACACATACACACACACACACAGACACACACACATCACCACACACACACACACACACATACACACACAGACACACACACATGTGTGTGTGTACGTGTATGTGTGTGTGTATGTGTGTCTGTGTCTGTGTGTGTGTGTGTGTTTGTGTGTGTGTGAGTGTGTGTGTGTAAATGCTCATGTTTATTTGTGTGTTAACTGTGTGTGTGTGCTCCATGCCAGCAGTATAGTTGAGCTTTGTATTTGTATGTGTATGTGTGTGTGTGTGTGTGGTGTGTGTGTGTGTGTGTGTGTGTGTGTGGTGTGTTTGTGTGTGTGTGTGTGTGTGTGTGTGGTGTGTGTGTGTGTGTGCTCCATGCCAGCAGTATAGTTGAGGTTTGGTTGCTGGCTGCTGCTGCTGCTCCAGATGTCAGACTGATGTTTCTGCTTGTCTGAGTTGCTACTGACACTCTACAGCGCTCTCACACACACACACACTCACAGTCTAAAGTGCTCGGCTGCTGCTAAAGCTTGGGAAACCTAAAAGAGCTTGCACACTGCTCCAACACACACACACACACACACTGCTCCAACACACACACACACACACACACACACACACACACACACACACACACTGCTCCAACAAACTCCAACATTCTAAAGTTGGCAGCTGTTGGAAATAGTCTTTAGAATGTTCATAAAACCAACTGCCAGTCCACTCTGTGGTGACTCCATCCAACACACGCACGCGCGCACGCACGCACGCACGCACTGCTCCAACATCTCTAATGGGAATCTCCGGCTCTGCTCTCTCCTGGTTTGAATCCTACCTCACAGGACGCTCGTTTAACATATCATGGCTTGGTCAGCTATCTGCACACAGGGGTCCCCCAGGGCTCAGTGCTGGTCCCCCTTCTCTTTGCTATCTACACCACCTCCTTGGGACAGATTATCCGTTCGCATGGCTTCTCATACCAATGCTATGCAGACGACACACAGCTCTATCTGTCCTTTCCACCTGATGACCCCTTGGTTTCAGCACGGATCTCGGATTGCCTCTCAGACATAGCTACATGGATGAAGGCACACCACCTCCAGCTGAACCTCTCAAAGACTGAACTGCTGGTCCCTCCAGCCAAACCTACTATACATCATACACACACACACATACACACACATACACACACACACATACACACACACATACACACATATACACATACACACATACACACACACTCCCAACCAAACGTACTATACATCATCACACACACACACAAACACACACACACACACACACATACACACACTCCCAACCAAACGTACTATACATCATCACACACACACACACACACAGACACACACTCCCAACAAAAGCTACTATAGATCATCACACACACACACACAAACACACACACACACATACACACTCCAGGCCAAACCTACTTTACATCATCACATCAACATCCAGGTGGGGAAGGCGCAACAGAGGCTCTACTTCCTGTGGAAGTTAAAACTCACTCACCTCCCTCTCCACCTGCTGACCAACTTATTCAGTGATGGAGAACATCCTAACCTATTGCTGTGTGTGTGTGTGTGTGTGTGTGTGTGATAGAGAGCATCCTAACCTACTGCTGCGGTGTGTGTGTGTGTGTGTGTGTGTGTGATAGAGAGCATCCTAACCTACTGCTGCGGTGTGTGTGTGTGATAGATAGATAGATACTTAGATAGACAGATAGATAGATATATACTTTATTGATCCCCAAAGGGAAATTCAAGGTCTCAGTAACATACAGACATCACACACAACATGCACTAACAGCAGAACAAGTAATAAAAGTATATAATATAAAAAACACAACTAAGCAATAAGGACAGTTGTTACGGCCCTAGTGTGTTTTGGCCGTCTGTCTCTGTGTTCTTTGCCCTTGTTTAGGTCCCACCTGCTGCTGATCGTTTAGGTCCCACCTGCTGCTGATCGTTTAGGTCCCACCTGCTGCTGATCGTTTAGGTCCCACCTGCTGCTGATTGTTTAGGTCCCACCTGCTGCTGATTGCCGGAAAAGGAGTTCCTAATTGGGGTTGATTGACAGCCCTTAAAAGACCCAAGATGGCGTTAGTTCAGTGGCTTTGAGCCCGCCAGCATCCACGGTTGTGTGAGAGCCATGGATGGCTGTGTGTACTATGGTTTATGTTGTGAATTGTCCTGAGCTGTGGTCATGCTGTGTGATCTTGACCAGCTCATTTTTAGATTACTACGGTGGTAGTGTGTGCGGAGTGCAGCAATTACTCCCAGTGGGGAGAGTGGCTACGATGTAGCAAAATACTGGCCTAGTGTGGCCAGGATGTGCCGGGTTCGGCAAAACTACTCCCAGTGGGGAGGTTAGTGTTTGTATGTTTATGTGTTTGTTTGTTACTATTTGGTTTAGGCCTAGCCGTCTTCATACTTTTGGTGTGATTGTCTGTTTGAACTTCTATTTTGATTTATCAATAAACCGGTCATCTCAATCATTTACTTCCTTGTTTGTGTTTACTGTTCTCCTTTATTTAAGTTAACTAGTTACTAGGACATTGACTTTTTTTGGATAGAGCATGCGCGACGTGAGAAGTCGGAGAGGTTAGAACTCCTTGTCGCGTAGGACAAAATGATCTAAATACCTTTAAAAACGTGTGCTTTTGTACGGCAAGAAATACTCAGAAGATATAGTAAAGTTAACAGCAAGAAATACGCCAAACCAAATTAAGTTAAACCCAAAATAGTAAAGTAACCTTGATAAACAGGTGCGTGGCGCTGGCATATGCAACAAGATCACAAACAAGGATGCCGACGTCGAACAAAGCAAGGTTTGACGACCTGGAAAGCAAGCTGGATAAACTGTTGGAGTTACAAACGGCAACGAATACACTTATGTCGTCTTTGTTGAAAAGAGTGGACTCCATTGACACAAAACTCGAAGTGTTAGCCGGGGATACACGACCATGCAGTCCAATTGACCAGCCAGAAAAGTTTGAGTGGTGAGCTGCAAAAGAATCTCGCTGGAGCGCTGGAGCATATAGAAACATTGGAGAACCGACAAAGAGAAAAGAACCTTAAACTTTTGTGCCTGAATCATTAGAAAGTGATAAGGGACTGATCCCCCTTTTGGTGGATATTATAGACACTGAATGGGGCCTGCAACTACGGGAGGACGACTTTGAAAAGGCCCATCGCTTAGGGCCGCTTAAAGAACAAACACGTCGTCCTCGGGGAATAATATTTCAAGTCCAGCGTCTACAGACAAAAATACAGATTCTAAAAGCCATCAAAACAAGCCAGTCAAAGGCACATGGCTCAGAGGAGACAGCGCAGGTGCACTGTGAGGACATTTCTATACAAACTCAGAAGAAACGTGATGCATTCTGGCCTCTCAGAGATCAATTGCACAAGCTTAACATTACAACAAGGATGAGGCAACCTGCAGTAGAATTAAAATTCTCAAATCTACAAGAGGCAAAAACTGAGCTATGTAGAAGGTTTCCGTCAATCTCTTAGGGGCTGGGAAAGCAACGTTAGCCACAAGCAGCTGGGTCTGGGACTCCGGGACCCTGGGACACTCTAAATAGACTGCTTTACTTTTCTTTTGGAGGCGAATGGCATAATATGCCCTGCCGGACTTATGGACTCTATGAATAGGCCTAAACTCATGATTGCTTGTTTATATAGCTTACCCCTTTTCTGGACAATTTATTCACTTTTAGTTATTGGGACTTATTTGAGAAAAGCGGGATATTGAATGACTTTATTTGAATGGACCAGTCGGAGGAAATCGACACAGTGTCTCTACGGTGTAAAAAGCATAATGGGTTTAAAAAAGAAAAAAAAGAAGAAAAAAAAATGCTATTAATTAGGATGATTAGGCCCCCCCCCCCTTTTTCCTTTTCCTTGATTTATTTATTTATTTGCTTACTTTTAAACATAAGTATTGTTTATTTCCTTAGAAATGTTGAGGTTGGCCTAACTAGCTACATTATTCTGAGTATTCAGAGCAATATCTCCTCTCTCACTCCTCTGCTTATGCCATGGAATGGGAGTGGGAAGGCGGGGGGGGGGGGGGTACAAATAGGAAATAATTATATGAAATGTAAGGATCAATGCCCTACGCAAAGAAAGGGGCAATAGACCTTATTAAGGCATATTCCATAAGGATAGATCCTTGGGAGGAAATGAGTGGGTTGTGAGGAGTTGTGTGTGTGTGCAAGTTAGTATGAGTGGGTATGCTTTTGTGATGGTAAATGTTTTTTATTTTGTTTATTTTATTTGGGTTCTAAGGAATATAACTATACCTGGTGTGGCAAAAACACTGAGTCTATCTCTTTATGGAGTATACAAGCTCTGAAAAAAATAAAATAAATACCTTCCAGGTTGTTACCTGGAATGTAAATGGCTTACAGGAAGGCATAAAAAAACACAAGGTTTTGTATCATTTGGGGAAATTGTCATCTGATGTGGTTTTTCTACAGGAACTTCACTTTAAGGCAGGGCCGTAGTCACCATAGACATTGAGGGGGACGTGTCCCCCCCAATATTCAAATATGACCAAAATGTCCCCCCCCAATATTCGGACATAGAAAAATAAAGAAACGTAAATAACGCACAAATTAGTGACCTATGGTTCCAGAGTAGCCTACACCCCTGAGTGGTTTGTCCTGGTGATTTTCCGTTTTTCGTTAGTGGCGTGCGCTATCAAAAGCTTCTATTTACTGCACCCTACTGCGGTGAGGTAGGGCTGTCAACAATATCGCAAAAGCTACCAGTACAATTTTTACAAAACTTCTTGGAAAGGTGTAGCACAGGCTAAGGAAATCCCATACATGTTTGGAGCCGATCAGACTGAAAGGGAACATTTTCCATATTGTAGCCTATTCTCGCAATGATAGCGAAAGTGAAACGTTTTATTTTAAATGATGAATTTGTGCAAGCCTGTGTCATTTCTTTCACGTCTTTCAACATAAATAATGCATTCATATGCTAGTAGTAATGCCAGAAATGCCGTGTATAGGCCTCTTAGAAATGATTGTTGCATCTTGCATATTATTTAGATGCGCACTCAATCACGCATCCATGCAGGCAAAACGTGATCTGGCGATGTTTACAATACATGATAGCCTACAGTTAATGTGAATCGCGGACAATAACCAAAGAAAGGAATTTGCACCTCCATTCACCAATTAAAGGCTGTAGTAGGCCTAGTGTTTCTACATGTTGGCACAAAACGTAATTTCTGTCAGAAGCCAGTCTATAATGCATACAGGGGTAACATGAGGTGAGTCAGACAGAAGAGGGGCCTGTCTTAGTAGCCTATTCCTGAATCCTTTCAAACTACGTTAAAATTGTGTGATTAGCCGCCAGCATAATAAAATCTAAATTAAAAGACAAAATCTTATTAGGCTCCAATCCTATGAGTTTAAGCCTTAGTTTAAAAAAATCTTCAGGTATATAGAGTATACATGGAGTCACGGGTCCAGGGACGGACCAGTGAAGTTGCTTCTTCTCCACCCTTCTCTTTTCACAAAACTCACGGGGGTGGGGGGAGGGGGGGGCATCTGTGTCCGTCAAAAGTTTGGAATAACCTAATTGACTGACCTAACTAACGACTTGTTTGTGATTTTTAATAATATTTTTGCATGAAATGTATTGAAATTCTGTTTGGGGGTCCCTCAGACCCCACCACAGATTTGGTCCCCCCCAATGTTGACATCATGACTACGGCCTTGCTTTAAGGAAGGGCAAATAGAGTATCTCAAGAGACAGTGGGTGGGAGAGGTGTTTGAAGCAACGTTTTCTTCAAGGAGTAGGGGTGTAGGACTTTTAATAAGTAAAAGGAAGGTTCTTAGTGGTTAAGTGTGGACTGTTTGGTGAGCTCTATACTCTTATAAATGTCTATAAACCTCCCATATCAGATATGTCATTTTTGGATAAGATACAGCAAATATTAGATACATTTCCATATGGGGCAATTATATTAGGGGGAGATCTAAATTGTATATTCGGTTCGAATGACAGCTCAACAACAACCAGGAATGTCAATCCACCTGAAAAACTCATTAATTTCCTCTCCATGAATGACCTTCAGGATGTATGGAGAGCATTATATCCAAATGTAGTGGACTTCACACATTACTCTCACTCCCATAACAGTTACAGCAGAATCGATTATCTATTTGTTTCTAAGACAGACTTAGATAGGGTGTTATCCAGTGCTATTGACGATATCATAATATCAGATCATGCTATAGTCAGGTGTGTTATTTCCCCAAAAGAAAACCCACTATCTCATAGAGTGTGGAGAATGAACAGAAAATGTTTAATGGACTCTGAGTTCCTTAAACATATCAACAGCCATATTGACTTATTCCTAGAAACAAATTTTAATGTGAAATCCCAAGATAGACCAACTATTGATATAGTTTGGGACACCTTTAAAGTATATATGAGAGGAATTATGATTGGGTATGCAGCAAAATATAAAGCAGGCTTGGATAAAGCAATACATAAAGTCAGGGATGAAATAAATATTCTGCAGAGAGCACACAAAATCCAAAAAGACAATAGAACACTGAAAGATTTGCAGCAATTGAAACTAAAATTAGACAGTCTGCTGCATAAAAAGGCAAACGACTTAAAACAAAATTCCAGGAAATTGAATTATATCGCCGCAAATAAATCTGGCAGGCACTTGACCTCTATAATAAAAACAGTTATGAAGAGACAACCCATAACGCTGAAAAATGACACTTCAGAGAATACTTATAAAAATAATCAAGCAATAAATAAAGAATTTAGATCATTTTATGAGAACTTGTATACCTCAGAAGTTGAAGATCAAAATCCCCTACCTTTTTTAAATTCAGTTAAATTGAAACGTCTGACCCCAGAGCAGAAAGAGGAACTTAGCAAGGATATTACAAATGTTGAAATACAATCTGTGCTAAAATAAAATCTATTGAAGAAGGCTCCAGGAATGGATGACCTTCCGAATTTTACTGTACTTTTTGGAGCAAAATGGAAGGTTTCTTTACAGAAGTAGTTAATTCAGCCCAAAAGCTTAATAGTCTACCTTCAACCATGTATCAAGCAATCATTTCTGTCATACCAAAGCCAGGCAAAGTCTGTGAAAAACCTTCTGACTACAGGCCAATTAGTTTACTAAATTGTGACGAAAAAATCATTACAAAGGTTTTAAATGATCGTTTACTACAGATATTACCGAGTATAATTCACTCAGACCAGGCTGGTTTTATTCAACATAGAAATTTAAGAACCAACACTAGAACATGTATATCTTTAATGCAATATGCAAAGAAGTTGAATAAGGATCTGACAATAATGGCGGTCGACGCAGAAAAAGCTTTTGACAGAATTGAATGGCCCTATCTGTTTAAAGTCCTAGAGGCTTTCAACTTTCCATTATACTTTATTAATATGGTCAAAATAATTTACAGTTCACCCAAAGCATATGTGTATACAAATGGTATAATGTCAGAACCTTTCCCTTTAAAAAGGGGTACCGCTCAAGGATGCCCGTTATCTCCATCACTGTTTACTTTAGCGATTGAACCATTGGCCCAAAAATTTAGGGAAACGGAAGAAATATGTGGGTTCGAAATTGGAAGGAAAAAGTATAAGTTAAGTTTATTTGCAGATGACCTTCTACTTTACTTAAGCAATGAAGATATCTCTATCCCTAGGGTATTGGATATTATTACTGATTTCTCAAGGATTTCAGGATATAAAATGAACATAGGGAAAACAGAATTGATGTTGATGGACTCCAGTAAAATCAATCTGAATAACTTTAGACAATTCAAGATACAGAGAAAGCATTTTAAGTATTTAGGAGGACTCATTAGTGCTGATAAAACCCAGCTATATAAAGACAATATGCTACCTTTAGTAAGAGAATTTAAAAATGATATTAAAAGATGGCTTAACTTGAGGATTAGTCTAATAGGCAGAATAAATCTTTTTAAGATGGTATGGCTTCCTAAGTTGGTGTTCATATTTCAAACTATACCCATAACACCACCTTAGTACTTTTTTTAAATAAATGAACAGCCTTCTATCTTCATTTATTTGGTGCAATAAAGTTAGCAGATTGAAAAGAAAGCTTTTATTTTGTCCTCGAAGGGAAGGGGGGCTAAACCTCTCTAATTTGGAACTCTATCACTTAGCTGCGCAAACGTTCTATATAGATCGTATTATTAATAATACTAGGGAAGAATCGTGGATAGAAATTGAAAATGAACAGTTGCAAAGTAACAGTTTATTAGTTGCTCTCTTTTCAAGGGATAAAGTTAAGTCTACAACTTTGTTATTAATAGCACGTTAAATGCTTGGAGAAAAATTAAAAAAACATCTTGGCCAATGTTTAGGGCTCCCGGGGAATGTTCAGATTTGGAATAACCCTTCAATTAACATTCAGAAATCACAATTGCATTGGGATACATGGATAAAAGCCGGAATTAGGAAAATATCAGATATTATAAGATGCAACTCAGTCCTGCCATTCCAGGAGTTGAAAGCTAAATATAAGTTAAAAGATGCTGAAGCGTTTAGGTATATACAAATAAAAAATTGGATTAATAAACTAGATCTAGAGAACACAAGTTCCTCAGATATTATGAAAATATTTAACAGAAATGAAAAAAAAGAGTCTGACCGGATACATGTATAGAAATTTGATTAAAGTTGAAGACAGTGACGAATTACTGAAAAATATATATAACCAGTGGACAACTGATTTGGGGTTTGAGGCAAAAGAAAGATGGAAGGAATGCTTGGACCTCACAGTTAGGCTTACCTGTAACGAGAGTTTACGCCTAATTCAGTTTAAGGTAATGACCAGAATATACTACAGTAGAAATAAAATTCATAAATTTGATGTTAGACTATCTGATAGGTGTATAAAATGCAGGGGCGTAGATTTGCGTGGGGACCGAAGGACGTGTCCACACCAATGTCAAATTACGACTGAAATGTCCCCACCAATATTCAGGTTGAAATGGGGGGGAAAGCGCTCACATGCGCTACACAAAGAGTTAAATCATTTCTCACTTCAGTGCTGCGGATCATCTCGTACAGATCTTGTAATGTGCAGTAGCCTATAAGAGTAAATCGCGCTGATTTGAAGTTACCTATAATAACTACCAGTGAGCAGTCTCCTGCGCAGCATGCAGCGCTTCATCTTTACTTCACTAAGCATGAAGTGCGTCCAAATTCACCCATTCTTCTCTGTTGAACTCCTCGAGAAGTAGGCTACTCATCACACGTGTCACATGAAAGAGCCTTTTCTCAGCTTTTAAACGGTGCTAGCTAGCCACTGTTTGCTGTGATAAACAGTTCGAGAGAAAAATAACTTCAAGAGATTTAATAATTATTCTCTGCGCCCATCTCCACATCCATTCGTCTCGGTGGAATATCGTAGGTAGGCCTACACACTCTTCACACAACACATGACAAACCATATATCAGAATAAACAGCAGACCTTACCGAACACAAAGGTGTAACGCATTCCCGTGTATAGTTGAGTAATCCGGTTTTGAAATAAATTATAGCAAAATTCAACATGGTCTGTCGGCTGCATTTCTTAAAACTGAGCTGTGCTTACATCGCCTAGATATCTGTAAATATTAGAATCAAAGAATATACAGGCAGCTCACGGTTAAGAGTTTGTCAATGTAGCCTTAATGATTTCTTTTCACAAAATGCTAAGCATGCATGTATTTAAGTTTCTTAAAACTGAGCTGTGCTTAAATGGGTCAATGCATGATTTCATAACAGACCAAATAGAAAATAAATGTTAAATATAGCCTACATATCTGTAGCCTACATATTAAAATCAGATTATGTAGGCTACACAGTGTAGTTAGATCAAGTTGGACAGTAGCACATTTTAATCATGGGTAGTAGTTGGACAGTAGCACATTGTAATAATTTTAGTGGCTGGTGAAAGAGTTGAGTGTTTGTTTTTTTTCGGGGGGGGTTAGTGTCCCCACCAAAGCTCAGACCAAACCTACGCCCTTGATAAAATGTAACCAACATGAGGATTCACTTATGCATTCCTTCTGGCATTGCAAGAGGGTTAAAAAGATATGGAAGGATATTGAGCAGTGGTTATCATCAAAAATAACAAGGCTATGCATTTTTCAAGATACAGAGGGAATAAGGTACCCAACTGGTTGGCAAATTCTGCTCTCTTCCTTAATTTTCAAAAAGTTAATTCTTAAATATTGGAAAAATAAAGATGTACCTTCACTCCAAGAGTGGAAGGCATTAATGAAATATTATTTAAATATTGAAAAAACACTGTCAGAGGATCGAAATAAAAATAAACAATTTGATAACTTATGGAAAACCATTTATGATGCCTTATAATATGTAATTTATTAAAATAACGTATGTAAATAATATGTATAAGTTCCTACATTAGCTATACTTGAACCCCTTCTCTTTTTTTTTCCTTTTTTTTTTCTTGTGCGTGTGTGACTGTGTGTGAAAGGTGTGTGACTGTGTGTGAAAGGTGTGTGACTGTGTGTGAAAGGTGTGTGACTGTGTGTGAAAGGTAGAGGTGGGGTGGGGAAGTTGAAGGGGGCTGGGGAAGTGGGGAGGGGGTGTAGGGAGGGGGTGGGACTGGGAGGTTGTTAGAATGAGGGAGGACTGGGAGGTTTTGGGGTTGGTGTTATGAGGGAAGCATGAAATGTAGGAGGGAAATCAACTTTTGGAGTTCTATCTTTTTTTCTTTTTTCTTTTTATTGAACGTGTTTAGAGAGAAATGTAATTTAAAAACTGCTGTTATTTTCCCTCTGCAAGTAACTAGTTTGAATGGTATCTTCAGTTGTAAGGTGCTGACCCTAATAACTTCATACAATAAAAAAAATAATTATAAAAAAAAAAGTTAACTAGTTACGCAGCCATATGCCCCTAGGCATTTTAACATCCGGGCGTAACACAGTAGAAAATAAAGAATATACTAAAATACAAATTATACTAAATAACACTAAATCCAAATCAAGTCTAAAACAGTATCCACATAGTGTGCTTAGGGGTGATTAAGCATGAGGCGCTTGCAATGACTGAGGCAGGGACTGAGCCTGTGATTCTCTGTGCATATTAAGGTAAGGTGCTCTGTGAGAGTGAGTGTCATGTTGATGATGCAAATGAGTAAGTCCAACAGTGCAAGAATAAAGTCTAGAGACCAGCATAAAATAAATATGGACATATAAGAGAGTAGACAAGGTAATATAAAAAAAAACTATATCAGTGCATGAATAGGTTGACATAATAGGGTTACAGCCATTATACAAGTATTGATTATAAAGCATTAAGTATTAGGTATAGATATAGGTATAAGTGTGGCCACAATCCGGCTGTGGCATGGAGGGAGGGGTTATGCATATGTGCTAATGTGCTAATATAGCACGCAAACAGTGAGGCAGTAAGACAGTGGTAAAAAGTGGCTAGTGGACAGACAGTACGCAAACATGGAGAGGGTGGAGAGGCAGACA
>NW_027468774.1:1552024-1557024 GCF_046254945.1 Alosa pseudoharengus
GTGTGTGTGTGTGTGTGTTGCTCTGTTAGCCCAGTGTGTGTGTGTGTGTGTTGCTCTGTTAGCCCAGTGTGTGTGTGTGTGTGTGTGTGTGTGTGTGTGTGTGTGTGTTGCTCTGTTAGCCCAGTGTGAGTGTGTGTGTGTGTGTGTGTGTGTGTGTCTCTTGCTCTGTTAGCCCAGTGTGTGGGTGTGTGTGTGTGTGTGTGTGTTGCTCTGTTAGCCCAGTGTGTGTGTGTGTGTGTGTGTGTGTGTTGCTCTGTTAGCCCAGTGTGTGTGTGTGTGTGTGTGTGTGTGTGTTGCTCTGTTAGCCCAGTGGGTGTGTTTGTGTGTGTGTGTGTGTTGCTCTGTTAGCCCAGTGTGTGTGTGTGTGTGTGTGTGTGTGTGTGTGTGTTGCTCTGATTTCCCCACAATAACCTACACTATCTGGCCATATGTGTGTAGCTATTAAAATCATTTGACGGTCCACTAACTCGCTTTGTTTTGTCTGAGCTGGCAACGTTATCCAATATCAAATACAAATCAGCAAACACTGCTCACTTATGAAGGAAGGAAATAAACACCAATAGACTAAAGGCTAACCTTAATCTGAACAAATGTCTTTAAGATCACGATAATAAAAAAATAATATTATTTCATTATAGGTAGTCTGTCTGTAAGATTTCATATTATTTACTTTTTATGGTGATTAGGCCATTCTGACATACTTACTACATCCTGACATTTTTGTTTCTCTCGTTATTGTGATTTAATAAAACTTTATAAACTTCAACCATATTTATTCCTTCTGTTTATTCCTTCTGGAGTTAACAGTGAACTTATATTAATGTAGGAATTGAATAGTGATCATGTGGCCTATGAGGAAACACCCAGTGATACCCTTCGTACCATCAAATGGTAGCCTATAGCGCATGTCATATAAACTCATCAAATGGTAGCCTATAGCGCATGTCATGTAAACTCATCAAAAGGTAGCCTATAGCGATGTCATGTAAACTCATCAAATGGTAGCCTATAGCGCATGTCATGTAAACTCATCAAATGGTAGCCTATAGCGCATGTCATGTAAACTCATCAAATGGTAGCCTATAGAGCATGTCATGTAAACTCATCAAATGGTAGCCTATAGCGATGTCATGTAAACTCATCAAATGGCACCATATAGCGCATGTCATGTAAACTCATCAAATGGTAGCCTATAGCGACGTCATGTAAACTCATCAAAAGGTAGCCTATAGCGATGTCATGTAAACTCATCAAATGGCACCATATAGCGCATGTCATGTAAACTCATCAAATGGTAGCCTATAGCGCATGTCATGTAAACTCATCAAAAGGTAGCCTATAGCGATGTCATGTAAACTCATCAAATGGCACCATATAGCGCATGTCATGTAAACTCATCAAATGGTAGCCTATAGCGACGTCATGTAAACTCATCAAATGGTAGCCTATAGCGCATGTCATGTAAACTCATCAAAAGGTAGCCTATAGCGATGTCATGTAAACTCATCAAATGGTAGCCTATAGCGCATGTCATGTAAACTCATCAAATGGTAGCCTATAGCGCATGTCATGTAAACTCATCAAATGGTAGCCTATAGAGCATGTCATGTAAACTCATCAAATGGTAGCCTATAGCGATGTCATGTAAACTCATCAAATGGCACCATATAGCGCATGTCATGTAAACTCATCAAATGGTAGCCTATAGCGACGTCATGTAAACTCATCAAAAGGTAGCCTATAGCGATGTCATGTAAACTCATCAAATGGCACCATATAGCGCATGTCATGTAAACTCATCAAATGGTAGCCTATAGCGCATGTCATGTAAACTCATCAAAAGGTAGCCTATAGCGATGTCATGTAAACTCATCAAATGGCACCATATAGCGCATGTCATGTAAACTCATCAAATGGTAGCCTATAGCGACGTCATGTAAACTCATCAAATGGTAGCCTATAGCGCATGTCATGTAAACTCATCAAATGGTAGCCCATAGCACATGTCATGTAAACTCATCATATGGTAGCCTATAGCGATGTCATGTAAAATCATCAAATGGCACCATATAGCGCATGTCATGTAAACTCATCAAATGGTAGCCTATAGAGCATGTCATGTAAACTCATCAAATGGTAGCCTATAGCGATGTCATGTAAAATCATCAAATGGTAGCCTATAGCGCATGTCATATAAACTCATCAAATGGTAGCCTATAGCGCATGTCATGTAAACTCATCAAAAGGTAGCCTATAGCGATGTCATGTAAACTCATCAAATGGTAGCCTATAGCGCATGTCATGTAAACTCATCAAATGGTAGCCTATAGAGCATGTCATGTAAACTCATCAAATGGTAGCCTATAGAGCAGCCATCACCAAATGGCGGACCGCGGTCCGAGTCCGGACCGTGACGTGATCCTATCAGGACCCAGACCATAATAGCCTAATTTAGATTTTCACGTAAGATTTCAAAGCTGCGCTAAATGTTTCGTTGGTTAGGATAACAGCATTTAGGCTACTTCAGGAGCTTCAGGAACCATCATTTCGCTTGCTGCTACTCAGCCAGTGAAATCTGTGAATTCTGATAAAGTCGAGTCAGTGAGTAAAGTAGCCTATATATGGAGAAGAGACTGATAGCTTGAAACGAGCGAGGAGAGGAGACGGGACGAGAAACAATCAGATGGATATCTAAGTTAACGATTAGTAAGTTATTTTCAAATCATCGATTGCTCAAAGAGGAGAAAGCTAGACAGCGAGAGCAGAGCTTTATATAACGATACGGGGGCAATACCACGCAAAACTGTCACGTCCGTAACGCCAACTAAATGGATGTGACAGTTTTGCGCAGGAATTGCCCTGGACCTCTTCTATATATTCTGAGACAGGCGATTTTAAGCGCCAATTTTAAGCACCTCTACTAGACAAAGCATATATTTTGAGCAAGCATAGGGTAGGCTAGGCCCATTCAACAGTGAACTGAGACCACAGAATATTTTATGATTTAAGAAGGCAAGATTGATCCACCACAATCTAGTTAAGCCTACATGCATCACTGCCCAACAACGTGATATTCCTGGGTTTCCAGGATTTCGCGTCAACATAAAAAAAACTAAAACATTGTACGGCCTCCATTTCCTCATTAAGACACCGTTTTGAAAGAAGAAACATTGTGGTTCTTTATCAATGTCAACATCAGATGAGGCAGAGCAGAATAGAGAGACTAGTGACACATCTGCTTTTTGAGCAGCAATCAGTTGTGTGCGTGTCCTCCTCCAAGATGGTGTTGAGAATGTCCATCACCCCGTTTGCTACTTCTCTAAGAAGCTCAATCAACATCAACGGCGGTACTCCACCATCGAAAAGGAGACCCTGGCTATTGTTCTTGCTGTCCAACAATTTGAAGTGTACCTGGGTGCTTCAGATAAAACGGTCATTTATAGTGATCATGACCCCCTGAAGTTCCTCAGCCGCATGAGAAACGCCAATCAGCGTCTGATGCGGTGGAGCTTGATTCTACAACCCTTTAACATCGAGGTCAAGCATATCCGCGGTACTGATAACGTCTTGGCAGACGCTTTATCTAGAGTACCTTAGCCCAGTATTTTCATGTCTGCAGTTATTTTATAACTGTATTGACATGTTTATTTTTGTTTCTTTTTCTGTGTGTTTATTTGTGTATGCTGTGAGTGAGTGTGTGTGAGTGCGTTTGTACTTTAAATTACAGCATTCATTTACAGCATTCGCCATCACCAAATGGCGGACCGCGGTCCGAGTCCGGACCGTGACGTGATCCTATCCGGACCCAGACCATAATAGCCTAATTTAGATTTTCACGTAAGATTTCAAAGCTGCGCTAAATGTTTCGTTGGTTAGGATAACAGCATTTAGGCTACTTCAGGAGCTTCAGGAACCATCATTTCGCTTGCTGCTACTCAGCCAGTGAAATCTGTGAATTCTGATAAAGTCGAGTCAGTGAGTAAAGTATATATATGGAGCATATATATATATATATAAAGCCTATATATGGAGAAGAGACTGATAGCCTGAAACGAGCGAGGAGAGGAGACGGGACGAGAAACAATCAGATGGATATCTAAGTTAACGATAAGTAAGTAATTTTCAAATCATCGATTGCTCAAAGAGGAGAAAGCTAGACAGCGAGAACAGAGCTTTATATAACGATACGGGGGCAATACCACGCAAAACTGTCACGTCCGTAACGCCAACTAAATGGATGTGACAGTTTTGCGCGGAATTGCCCTGGACCTCTTCTATATATTCTGAGACAGGCGATTTTAAGCGCCAATTTTAAGCACCTCTACTAGACAAAGCATATATTTTGAGCAAGCATAGGGTAGGCTAGGCCCATTCAACAGTGAACTGAGACCACAGAATATTTTATGATTTAAGAAGGCAAGATTGATCCACCACAATCTAGTTAAGCCTACATGCATTCACTGCCCAACAACATGATATTCCTGGGTTTCCAGGATTTCGCGTCAACATAAAAAAAACTAAAAAAATGAAATTAAACTTGCTGATTAATGGGTTCAAGGAACCAGCTGTGGAATATCCGTCCTCAAATTTTATTTTAAGTTCACGTTAAGATCTTAAAAATAACCAAAGCTACTCAGTTTTTCTCCCCAATACTCTTATCTTGCCTTATTTCTCCTCATTTCGAATGTTGCCTTTTAGGCTACTTATTTTATTTCACATTAAACATTAGGCCTAGGCCTACAATCTTCTATTTCTTGAATTTTCCCTTGGGGATCAATAATGTATCTATCTGTCTATCTATCTATCTACAACTAGGCTCCATCCATCCATCCTAATATTATACATATAGGCCTACATATACATAGCCTAAACACGCACGTTAAACATTATGCTCCGGACCTTTGCTTGAGGAAATTTTCCGTAACTGGACCTCGCTGAAGATTAATTGAATACCCCTGCTATAGAGCATGTCATGTAAACTCATCAAATGGTAGCCTATA
>NW_027468774.1:1577024-1597024 GCF_046254945.1 Alosa pseudoharengus
CACACACTCACTCACACATACACACACCAGACATACACACACACACACACAAACACATACACACACACACACACTCACTCACACACACATACACACACTCACTCACACACACACTCACACACTCACACACACACACACACACACACACACACACACACACACACACACATACACACACACACTCACTCACACACACACACACACACACACACACTCACTCACACACACACACACACACACACACACACACACACTCACTCACTCACACACACACACACACACAAAGTTCATTTACACACAACAGAACTCAAGATATGACAACCTGACACTATACATAATTGTGAGGACAGAAATAATTAGCTACCTAAGCCACGCCCATGACACGGAGGTGTATTAGATGGACATAGTATACAACACTCAAACATGTCACATAGGTGTATTAGATGGACATAGTATACAACACTCAAACATGTCACATAGGTGAATTAGATGGACATAGTATACAACACTCAAACATGTCACATAGGTGTATTAGATGGACATAGTACACAACACTCAAACATGTCACATAGACATGACTTTTAGCAATCCAGTCCCACTTCGTAAAACTTCTTTATTATGTTTGTGGTTCCCTTTGTTCCGTAGTTTATCCAGTAACCTTTTGCGTTCTTTGGAGTGGAGTGGCAGTGCCAAAATCTGAGCAACCTCTGCATTGTCTTTTGCATGAATTTTTAAGTGGCGGGTACATTTTGCCGGTGGTTTTTCACAAATGTAACAGTAAGAATCTGTTAGGTAATCAGCATCTGTCACCGACTCATCACTTGAAGTCTGAAAAGAAAAGAAAACACACAAAAAACAAATGCAAACATTTTAACTTAAAACGTAAAAAAAAGACTGAAAGTGAAAGTGACTCTAAAAGTACACTTTAGGAATAATTCCACAAATACACTTACCAGTGATAGGCAGTCAGTGCTGTTATTGAACCATATATTGTAGCAGGATTTGTGCCAGAAGCAGGAGCAAACTAGAGTATTTTGAACATAAAAGGTGCATGTGTTACTCAATACATTTAAAATAATTAATTATGCTTCTAAATATGCATAAAAAAGAGACAAAGGAAAGTTAGTTTAAGCTTTTTATTGACAGAAACAAGAACTTCTGTGTAACTATGTGAGGTAATCAGTTTCGACCCTCAGAGGTAAGTAATTACTGACTAGAAAGTATTTGTGCGCTAGAAAATGTAAAATATAAAAAGCTGCTTTGAACAAAAAAAAAAATACATTTAAAACTGACATTTACAGTAATTAAGTAACAATTTAAGGTTTATGAATATTTTTAGGATACTGTAATAAACAGAAGCAAATACTCACCCTTACAGCTCATGCCAATCCACTTAAGTGGAGCAAAGGGTCCACGACAGATGACACATTTATCCATGATTGATACCTTTGTAGAGACAAAGTCATGTTTGCAGTTCTGTGGAAAAAATAGTAGTTATATTCTGAATATCAGATTACAATTTGGTGAAGAATGTGAAATGTAACTTCAATCAATCACAGTAGTAATTTAGTATTTATCATTATGTGATGAGTAATGATATCCGTGAGTACTTTCTTCCAATATTATTCTAATGTAAAATAAACAGTACCTAAAAGTTAACTGTTGTACAGTAGGTTTTAATGGAACTATATAAAATAAACTCATTTATTTAAACCCTGTTATAAATACTACATGCACTGAAAAGCACACTGTATCGTCCAATTTTGTCCAAAGTTCTTTGTGGCAGTGAAACGATAGGCCTGGCAGGATTAACGCACCTTCTCCTTTACGTGGCAAAAAATAATGTTTATTGGTCCATACAGCAACGAAAGGTAAATGAAAACTTGTTGTAAATTAGTCCACATCAAGGTCCTAACGAAATAACTGTTTTATAGTGGTTTGTAAAAGAAAATTGTGTGGTCGAAAAAATGTTTGTAACCAAGCACAATCGCATTCAATGCCCCCTGACCTCAGGTGCACCAGCCCCATATGCAGTCATTCCCACTACGTCACCCATCGCTTGTGCGCCCTTAAAGTGCTAAGCACAGAAATAAATAAATACATAAAAATAAATTATAATTCAAACTAAGTTATTGCAAGCATTCCAAACTAATCCAAACGAATTTCCCAATACATATAAATAATAACATTCAAGACTTTAACAATGAAAATGGCTATAACATTCCGGCCCCTAATTTCTTGTGCAACAAAAATTACTAAATACTTGAATAGCCACTTCATATTGAACGTTCATATATCATAGACCAAAAATATGCATAAACCATAAACCATCCAAACATTGTACACAGTTGTCATTGCATTTCATATTCGGAATGAATGTCCAGAATGAGTCCACATTGTTATGTATATCAAAGAAAGTTCATTGAACTTTGTGTATGCAACAGTCCATCCGAATGTGTGTGGGTCTGAATGTGTATGTAAGAGCGAATGTGTTCACGAAAAAATATAATCCATCAAGGAAAAAGCCGTTGAAAAAAAACTCAAAAAGTCTTCAGACAAAAATGTCCATTGAGTCCAAAAAGAAGTTGACCTTACAAAAGTAAGCCATTATCATAGTCATTAACAAAAACATAAGCACCAGCATCAGCAAATATGTTAATGTCCATTGTATTCTTTACATTTGCATTTACTGTGCATTATACTTCATTATTTTCATTGAAAACATTAAATATCATTTCAACACGCATTCAAAAAACATAACCGAAAGTTATTCCATTCAATAAATTAAGATCTTCAGACTTATTTGGCCTCGAGCAAAAGGCATAGCTTAGTGATAGGCCTTATTTGGCCTCGAGCAAAAGGCATAGCTTAGTGATAGGCCTTATTTGGCCTCGAGCAAAAGGCATAGCTTAGTGATAGGCCTTATTTGGCCTCGAGCAAAAGGCATAGCTTAGTGATAGGCCTTATTTGGCCTCGAGCAAAAGGCATAGCTTAGTGATAGGCCTTATTTGGCCTCGAGCAGAAGGCATAGCTTAGTGATAGGCCTTATTTGGCCTCGAGCAAAAGGCATAGCTTAGTGATAGGCCTTATTTGGCCTCGAGCAAAAGGCATAGCTTAGTGATAGTTTCCAACTCATTGGTTTGTGTTTTAACACGTACTTTTCTCACAAACCCTCTAGAATCTTTTATTGTCTCTGTAATGCGCCCTAAAGGCCATGAATTTCGGGGGGCACACTCATCAGCTAAAAGGACCAGATCTCCTACTGAGAAGTTTCGCCGCGGACTGCTCCACTTTTGGCGCTGTTGCATTATGGGGAGATATTCTTTTGCCCATCTTTTCCAGAATAAATCACTGAGGTACTGGACTTGTTTCCAGCGCCTTCTTCCATATGTTTCATGTTTGTCAAACAGACCGGGCGGTAGAGTGGGCTTCCCTTTTAACAACAGAAGGTGATTTGGTGTTAAAGCCTCAAGGTCATTTGGGTCATCACTAGATGGTGTTATTGGTCTGTCATTCAGAATAGCTTCAGCCTCGCAGAATATGGTACTGAGAGCCTCATCGTCGACTATTTGTTGTTGGGTGACAGAGCAGAGAATTCTTTTGGTTTGTTGAACCAGACGTTCCCAAACGCCACCATGATGAGCTCCATAAGGTGGGTTGAAAGTCCATTTGATCCCGTCCTGTCTGAGTGTGCTTTGTATTTTGTTTTGATTCATAGTTCATAGCGCTTGTTTCAATTCACGATTTGCACTTACGAAATTTGTTCCATTATCTGATCTTATCTCTTTGACCGGTCCTCTCCGACAGATGAACCTTCTCATGGCATTGATGCAGGAATCCGTATCAAGTGTATGGGCCACTTCAAGATGGACAGCACGGCATGTTAAACAAGTGAATATGACGCCATACCTTTTGACAGCATTCCTTCCCCTTTTAACCTCAATAGGCCCGAAATAATCCATTCCGACCAGGGTAAATGGAGGGAGGTCCATCACAACTCGGTCAGATGGGAGGTCCGACATTTTTTGTTCCCCAGGTCTTTGACGTTGTTTGCGGCATGTCAGGCATTCTCTGATGATCCTTCTAGCCAGTGCATTTGCATGAGGGAACCAAAATTGCCGTCGGAGTGTGGAAAGCATATGATTCCTCCCACTATGTCCAACCTTCTCATGCACATAGCGAAGAATGAGCTCTGAGATTTGACTACTCTTTGGTAGGATGGCAGGATGTTTTGCCTCATCAGGTAATGCAGATTTGCTCAACCGCCCACCTACTCTTAGGATGTCATCGACCATTACGGGATCCAATTTTAATAGGTGACTGGATTTCTTTATGGCTTTTCCATCAGTCAGATTTGAGATTTCCTCAGAAAAGTGTTGTTTTTGCACAAAACTGACTATTGCTGTTTCAGCCCTTTTAAGATCATCTACTGAAAGTTGGTAAGTCCAATTTCTCTTTTTCGTTTTAGGTTTGACATCTATCTGCAGATTTTTCTTTTCCTCACACCTTTTCTGAAGTGTGTCCTTGTATTTTAAAAACCATGCAACTGCATGTTTCAAACCTGCCCATTTGGAAAAGTAGGACAGCAGTCTGCTGGTAGGGCAAGACTCTTCCACAGACTTTGCAGACAGGGCATGAACAGAGGCTTCCTGCTTTATCTCAGGGTCATCATCCGGGATTAGATCCATGTTCTTAGTCGTTCCTAGCCACTGAGAGTGTGTGTGGAGGAACTCTGGCCCATTAAACCAGGTTTGGTTCTGAAGAAATGCTTTGACTGATAAGCCGCGGGAAGCTGCATCAGCCGGGTTGTCCTTTGAGGAGATGTGCCTCCATTGCTCCTCCTTCGACAAAGAGTGAATAACAGAGATTCGATTTGCAACAAAAGTTTTGAATCGTTTGCTTTTGTTGGCAATGTATTGCAAAACAGTCATACTGTCTGACCAAAACATAGAATCTGCAAATAAGAACTGCAGTTCTGCTTTAAGCATATGATCTAGTCGTACAGCCAAGACTGCTGCAGCAAGCTCCATTCTGGGAATGGTAGTACACTTAAGAGGTGCTACTTTGGCCTTACCAAATGCAAATGAAACACAGACTTCATCCCTACTATTTGTTAGCCGGAGGTAGGATACGGCGCCATAGCCAACCTCACTAGCATCACAGAAGTGGTGTAGTTGTGCAGATGTGATGTCACCAAAGCATGATGGAATAAAGCTTCTGTTAACACCAAGACTGTTCAGAAGATGAAGTGAATCAAGCCAATTTTCCCAGGTCTGAGCGACATCATGTGATATTTTTTCATCCCAACTCAGCTTCAGCTTACATAGGCTCTGCAAGATCAGTTTTGCCACAAGAGTGATGGGAGCCAGAAAACCTAGAGGGTCATATATTGAGCAGACAATAGATAAGATTCCCCTTCTGGTTGTCTGGTGAGACTTGATGGCAATGCTGAAGGTAAATCGATCCATTTCCACGTCCCATTGAACACCAAGTGCTCTTTCCATCGGCAGCTGTTCTTTGCTCAGATCCAAAGTTCTCACTTCTTTCGCTCTGTCCTTTTCAGGAATTGCAGCAAGGACAGTGCGATCATTGCTTATCCATTTGTTCAGATGGAAGCCACCTTTTGTGCATAGCTCAGTGAGTTGCTGATACAAAAACAAGGCCTGCTGGCTACTGTTGACAGCCTTCAGGCAGTCGTCAACATAGAAGTTTTGTCTGATAGTGTTTGTGACTTCTTCTGGATACTTGTCCTGATTGTCATCTGCTGTTTTCCGCAAGGCAAATGTGGCACAGCTAGGCGAAGATACTGCACCAAAGATATGCACAATCATTCTGTGCTCGACTAGTTCTTTAGAGATGTCCCCATTGGGCCACCAAAGAAAGCGCAAGAAGTTGATATCTTCCTTTGCTACTTGAACTTGGTGAAACATCCCTTCTACGTCAGTGATGAATGCGACAGGCCCCTGACGAAAGCGGAATAACACGCCAAGGAGCGTATTCGTCAGGTCGGGACCTTGGAGAAGTTCCTTATTTAAAGAGGTTCCACCGAATGCTGCAGCACAATCGAAAACCACACGCAGTTTCTTTTTGCGTGGGTGGTAGACACCATGATGTGGCAAATACCACAGCTTGCCAGTCTGATGCTGCAGTTCACACTGAGGTACGACCTCAGCATACCCCTTTGCCATGACCTCATTCATAAAGGCTTGGTATTCATTGAAGATCACTTGATCCTTTTCAAATCTTCTCAACAAATATTGAGCTCTTTGATAGGCTATTTGCCTATTGTTAGGCATGTTTACATTGACATTGCGGAATGGAAGTTTCAAACGGTAGTGACCATCTTTCAGTTCGGCTGAACTAGACACAATATTCATGAACTGCTCATCTTCCTGAGACCATTCATTCTTCTCTCCATAATGCTGTTCCATGAAATCTTGGTTGTATTGTTTTATCAACAAATTCTCTAAGTTTTGGATGGATACTCTGTTGACAAGAACATTAGCATTATTCATACTCCCACAGCCGAGTGGACCATTAATAACCCAGCCGAGCAGGGTTTTCACAGCATATGGTCCTCCGTCCACACTGTTAATAATTTTCCAAGGTTCTAAGGCTCTTGGCGCATTGACTCCTATTAGCAGCCCGATGCCTGCATTGATAGGAGTAAAGTCAACTTCCTCGAGGTAAGACCATTTTCTTAAATCTTTTGCTGTCGGCATATTGTCATGTGTCACAGGGATTGATTTTTGTGTAAAAACATCAGGAAGCTTGAGGAAGATGTCACTGTCAAGAGCAGCTACTTCAAAGCCAGACACCTTGTAGCTTGTTACTGGTCTTTCTTGACCCATTGTCTTTAAAAGAATTTCTACTTTCTTTCCAGGGGCCTGAAGCTGTCTGGACAATTCTTCAGTGCAAAAGGTTGCCGAGCTGCCCGGATCTAGGAAGGCATACGTTTCAATGCACTTTGTTCCCTTTTCTAGTGTAACTTTAACGGGCACGATTGCGAGAGCACATTCCTTATTTCCGGCCCCAGTATCACTACCAGTGGCCAGCGAGACCACTGTATCAGCACCTCTGCTATTTGTTTGATTTCCTTTGGTTGGTATGTGGAGAACTGTAGGATGTTTTTGCTTACACACATTGCAAGACATTCGATTCAGACAGTTTTTGCTCATGTGTCCCTTTTGTAAGCATGCAAAGCACATTCCTTTTGCCTTCAAGTACTCCACCTTTTCGTTATTGGGTTTGGTTTGAAATGTTTGACATTTTTCCATTGGGTGATTTTTATTGCAGAACATGCAGGGATTTGTGAATGCGCTTGTGGTGATAGCACTTGACGCTGGTAAAACAGCTGTTGCAAAACTGCTCCCCCTACTGGACTTTGAAATGATTCTGCTTTGCCTTATTGGCTCTGCAGTTTTATTCAGTGGGCTCTGGATTTCCCCAAAAATTGGATCTAGCATTATGCGTGCCTGTTTATCAATAAACGCGAGTAGATCTCTAAAGGAGGCTCTTTGTTTGTGCTTGTCGTATATGTTACTGACAACTCCTCTCCACTTCTCACGAAGCTTGAACGGCAGCTTGGAAGCGATGACCTTCAAATTTGATGGTGTTTCAAGGTCTGTGATGTAATCAACTTCTTGCATGGTGTTGTGGCAGGTTTTGAGGAATATTGCATATGACCGTAGACCAGACGCATCCTCTGCCCTAATAGCAGGCCATTTCAGCGCTTTGTCCAAGAATGCAGAAGAGATCCTTATTTTATTTCCAAAGTGCCACTCCAATTGTTTCTTGGCTTCCCTATAGCCTTTGTCTGGTGGCAGGTGAAAGCAGCTGCGCACAAGATTCTTAGCTTCTCCGGATGTATATTGCTCCAGATAGTACAGTCTTTGTTCATCATTGTCTGTTTTTGATTCGATTGTCTGTTCAAATGACTTCAAGAATGACCTGAACTGAAGTGGGTCTCCATAAAAGACAGAAACTGCTCTTGGTGGAAGCTGAGAAGATCCATGTTGCTTCACAAGTAGTAAAGTAATTTCATTCTGCCTTTTCATCACTTTGATGAGAGAATCATTGTTTGAATCTGGAGTATAATCTGATGATTGCTTTAATGCCCCTCGAGTAGGCATTTTGGTTGGGATGGAGAAAGAACCTGGTAATTCCGATTTAACCTCTGTTGAGGTAGGTCTAAAGTGTTCAGGATATATTCTTTGCTTTGCTTGTGTCTTTTTTGCTGTAGTTGGAAGAATGTATTCTGTTGACGCTCTAGATTGTGCAAGGTGACTTAAATCAACAGGCGAAAATTCCCTTTCTGAAAGAATATTTATTCTAGCTTCTGCCTCAGCTATTTTTGTTTGCAGTTTAAGTTTTTCCCTTTTTGATTTTAGTCGCAATGCCTCCATGTCCACTTCAAGTTGCTCCTCCAGAGACCGTGATTGCACACCGAGCACAGCACGTTGTATTCTTGCTTCAGACAGAGCCTCTGAGGCTTTGCTGGCCCGACTGGAGGCTGCACTGGGAGGCTTTGTTGCGGCCTGTGAAACACTATCGTGCGGCGACACGGACTCATCAGCTGGCTCATGAGGATCGGCGTCTACCTCATCTGCTTTCAGCCAAAATTCTACGCCATCAAGGAATTGTCTGAAGCTGGCCATCTTAGGTTCGTACCAGTCTATTCTGTCCAGTTCCTTTTCTTCATCAGATAACAATGATTGCACGTTGTTTTGCAAATCCTCGAACTCTTCTAAATACTCAATAAAATCTAAAATTGGTTGCTTCACCTCTTCTTTAGTATCTCCTGCCTCGATCAGAGCGTTTATCTCGTTGCGCTTTCTTGTGAGAACTCCTAACTTTCCTCTACGCGTTCCGATTAGTTTAAACAATCTCTTTTCTTTCTCAATCAAGGTTTCCTCCTCGTCTACGTCGTCTGCGTTTTCTGTTTCCATTTTCACACTCTATCGTTTAGTTTACAGAGCATTCAATGTCCAAACATTCAAATGTTTTCTTTGTTTCCGCACGGCAAAACAGGTCAAAACTTTGAGCGCGGCGGCCCGACGTTGTTTAAACTTTGTATTACTCACGGCCTTCCATGAATCCACCATCAAAACTTTAAGGTTGCTCCTTGTCCATAATCCATGTAACGAAATCCGTTTAATCCTTATATTTTTTCGACTTTGTATCGTCCAATTTTGTCCAAAGTTCTTTGTGGCAGTGAAACGATAGGCCTGGCAGGATTAACGTACCTTCTCCTTTACGTGGCAAAAAATAATGTTTAAACTTGAAAAATGAAAACTTGTTGTAAATTAGTCCACATCAAGGTCCTAACGAAATAACTGTTTTATAGTGGTTTGTAAAAGAAAAGTGTGTGGTCGAAAAAATGTTTGTAACCAAGCACAATCGCATTCAATGCCCCCTGATCTCAGGTGCACCAGCCCCATATGCAGTCATTCCCACTACGTCACCCATCGCTTGTGCGCCCTTAAAGTGAACAGAAATAAATAAATACATAAAAATAAATTATAATTCAAACTAAGTTATTGCAAGCATTCCAAACTAATCCAAACGAATTTCCCAATACATATAAATAATAACATTCAAGACTTTAACAATGAAAATGGCTATAACACACACAAAATGTGTAATACCCATAATAAATATAGCAAAGTACAATAAGATACACAAACTGACTTCCACAAGACAATTCCAAAACAAAGTCTGCTTAACTATTAAAACTATCGCTCTGTATGTACATTTAGTTTTAGGTATTTCAGTCATGTACAAAAGTATTGGCACCCCTCCAGAAGTGTTGGTTTTCAGGCAAAATTCACACACCTTTGAAGTTTTTTGATGAAATAACCAAGCCAGGATATTTTCAATAGCTCAACACAACTGAAACAACAATTGGTTTCCGCAAATTTAACACAAAATATCACCAAAATGCAGCAGGAAGTGAATACTACACAGTCAAAAGTATTGGCACAATTCACAACAAGTTTCCTTTACAGTGATAAAAGCACACTTTTCATTGTTAAAATCCAGTGCTAAGGTTATGGGTAGTCAGACGTTAGCTGTGGTAGCATTCCTGAGAAGTTTAAGCTCATTTATAATGGACAATAAACTCCAGTTTACTCACTATACATTTCTATTGGTTTCTATGGACTATGAGGTTTTCTCTGAGGATTCCAAGTATTTAAATTAATCTTCCTACCCCGTTATCTCATTGAGTGCCAAAAACGTTTTTTTTTTTTTTTTTAATTACGAAACTACACTTTAACACACCTTATATGTGATTTTGGGAAGTCTGTGATTAATGGAAATGAAATATATGATGATCGAAAACTCATGAAAATGCACAATCTGGACATTTTATCATAACTCGGTTGCCGCATTGGGTCGAATCAGTGACGCATGCATGTCAGGTCAAAACCAGGCCATTTTCGTGGGTCTATCACTAGGTGGCAGTCTCGCTGATCACTTCCCGGAAAGTTTACACAATTAAGTAACAGGCAACACTTCATATTTCATGAAAGACTTTATATCTCCATTTCTAGAAAAAAAAACAGCGATTTTGATGAAAACTAACCACTGTTTAGCTTGGGATTTCTCAGGAACAGAAGCGTGTAGAAATACACGGTTTGCACCCACCGAGAGCTTAAAGTCTCACCTTTTAAACGAGCCATTGTATGTGTGGCTGTACAAAAATCATCAACAATGGTCTAGATTGGTGGCACTCTAGGACAAAGCTCCCGAAAACAGCTTGTCATTCAATGAGTTATAAGCAGCTGATTATCAGTGCCAGAGGAAGCAAAATAGGCCTAGAGTGTCACCTAGTTAATGCCAAATATCAGTTAAGACAGGGTGCACTTTTCAGTGTAGGCTTCATTCTTCCTCATCCAAAAAAACTGCTGTTCTATAGGCATGAAAAGGACAGAACACTGAACCAAAACCATATAAAATGAGTGACAATAGGTTTGGCAGTTATTTCTATGGAGCAATCGGAACAAACCCAGACCTTTTTGGGCCTCCTGACCAGTGGTTATGTCTGGAGGGTGAAGAATGAAGAATACCCTGAAATGTGCACCATGTTTAAAGTGAAGCATGCCCATGGCCAGGTGATGCTTTTGGTCAATTTTGCTTCCTCTGGCACTGACAATCAGCTGCTTATAAAGGGGTAGGTAGATTCATTCAAATATTTGAAATCCTTGGTGAAAACCTCATACTGTCCATAGAAACCAATATAAATGTATGGTGAGTAAACTGGAGTTTAATATCAATTAGAAATGGGCTTATATTTCTCAGGAATGCTACCGCAGCTAACGTCTGACTACCCATAACCTTAGCACTGGATTTTAACAATGAAAAGTGTGCTTTTATCAGTGCAAGACACTTTTGTACAGGGTGCCAATACTTTTGACCATGTCAGTTTGCAGTATTCACTTCCCACAGCATTTTGATGATGTTTTGTGTTGAACTTGGGGAAACCAATTGTTGTTTCATTTGTGTTGTGTTATTGACAATATCCTCAAAACACTTCCGGAGGAGTGCCAATACAGTCCATGACTGTATACATGCAAGGCCAAGTATTTTTTATTAACTGGCCAGTGAATTTATTGAAGGGATGTCCTCTGTAAAATATGACCAATGAATGAAAAATGAATCAAATGGTTGTATGAGTTAACATAGCTTTGTGAAAGTGGTTCTGTACTGCAGCATAAGAAAGAAAAGAAGACAAAAAATACCCATGATGATTTCACATCCAACCTACAAGTCTGATGGGATCTAGTGTGTACATATGCATATGGATGTATCTGTGTGTATACATTCACAGTAATCAGTGTGTGTAACAGTAAGGTATATAGCAGCAAGTGAAGTTGTAATGAAGACAGCGTGTAGATACTTTAGGGTCTGTGTCTGTGTCCACCAAAGAAGTTATTTACACAGAGAGCGCTCAAAAACTCATTTTCTGAGCACTTCGTTCTAGTCTTTATTGTTGCTAGGTTGCCAAAACTGTCTGTCAGCACGTCATTTCTAGAACGTTACACAATGCTAACTTACTAGTCACCTAGCTAACTGAAAAGGCAGCAATCATTCAGGACTCAGCTGATCAAATGACCTCGACAGACAAAACAAGTTCAAGTGGGATTTCAGTGAAGTCCATCCCTCTAGGAAATTACAGTTTACACTTTGTTTAATGTGGACTTTTTGTATTTATTTTTATATTTGACTGGGCTGAAGGAAGTTTTCCCCTGCAACTCACCAGACAGTGTTGACAATGTATGTCCTGCCCCTTCCTCGATTTTAATTGGCTAGGAAGACAGAAGTGAAATTGACAAGCCCAGCACTGTTGGGCTTGTCAAAAATTGAACGGATTTCAACTTGTAGCGTTCTGAGCGCTGCAGTAAAAAGACATTTACACCAACGGCTTTTTTTCCTATGAAGCTTCCTCTGACAGCTATGCATACGTGTGTTTGAGGATAATATAGCAGTCGGGTAGCAATGTAGCAGTCAGGTATGTAGCACCAACACCTGACAACACCTGACATACACTGATGACTGTCAATGTGTGTTGTAAAGTATCTAAACGCTGTCCTCACAAAACCTACACCTGACTGTTACATACACTGATCACTGTCAATGTGTGTTGTAAAGTATCTAGACGCTGTCCTCACAAAAACTACACCTGACTGTTATATACACTGATGACTGTCAATGTGTGTTGTAAAGTATCTAGACGCTGTCCTCACAAAACCTACACCTGACTGTTATATACACTGATGACTGTCAATGTGTGTTGTAAAGTATCTAGACGCTGTCCTCACAAAAACTACACCTGACTGTTACATACACTGATGACTGTCAATGTGTGTTGTAAAGTATAGACGCTGTCCTCACAAAACATACACCTGACTGTTACAGTCACTGATGACGGTCAATGTGTGTTGTAAAATATCTAGACGCTGTCCTCACAAAACCTACACTTGACTGTTACATACACTGATGACTGTCAATGTGTGTTGTAAAGTATCTAGACGCTGTCCTCACAAAACCTACGGATTAACATTTAGCCATTTTTCAATTTTTAGCCAAAAAACACACTTATGTTGTTCCGATCAGCATGAAATCAGACTATGTTGAACAACGCGAGATTACAAACAATCCGGGCTCAGTTTGGAGTCGGTGGATTATTCCCAGTAGGAGGTAAATGGTTTGAAACGTACAGGGTTTCCCCGTTCTGGTGCGATAATGCTGCATGCTAGAGGGACAGGAACAAGATGCACGGCACCGCCTTGAGGCCCCCGAGAAATGTTCCAAAGGAGGGATCTCTGAGCCACCCACAAAAAAAAACACAATGGAAAAACTTCAAAAAATTGACCTCTCCCACTTCAGAGGTAGAGTTGTGGGTGGTAGCATCGAGCTAGGAGGCTGAAATTCAAGTCAGACCTTTTGCACATGGCCTACATGGAGAGTGCCAAGTTTAATCTCTCTAGCTGTAAAGCAAAGCGTTGTGTCTGCAAAAAAATCCTTTTTGACGAATTAAACTAGCATCCATAAATCGCTGTTTGTGGCACGACAGCTACGCATACGTGTGTTTGAGGATAATATAGCAGTCGGGTAGCAATGTAGCAGTCAGGTATGTAGCACCAACACCTGACTGTTACATACACTGATGACTGTCAATGTGTGTTGTAAAGTATCTAGACGCTGTCCTCACAAAACCTACACCTGACTGTTACAGTCACTGATGACTGTCAATGTGTGTTGTAAAGTATCTCAACGCTGTCCTCACAAAACCTACACCTGACTGTTATATACACTGATGACTGTCAATGTGTGTTGTAAAGTATCTAGACGCTGTCCTCACAAAACATACACCTGACTGTTACAGTCACTGATGACGGTCAATGTGTGTTGTAAAATATCTAGACGCTGTCCTCACAAAACCTACACTTGACTGTTACATACACTGATGACTGTCAATGTGTGTTGTAAAGTATCTAGACGCTGTCCTCACAAAACCTACGGATTAACATTTAGCCATTTTTCAATTTTTAGCCAAAAAACACACTTATGTTGTTCCGATCAGCATGAAATCAGACTATGTTGAACAACGCGAGATTACAAACAATCCGGGCTCAGTTTGGAGTCGGTGGATTATTCCCAGTAGGAGGTAAATGGTTTGAAACGTACAGGGTTTCCCCGTTCTGGTGCGATAATGCTGCATGCTAGAGGGACAGGAACAAGATGCACGCCACCGCCTTGAGGCCCCCGAGAAATGTTCCAAAGGAGGGATCTCTGAGACACCCACAAAAAAAAACACAATGGAAAAACTTCAAAAAAATTGACCTCTCCCACTTCAGAGGTAGAGTTGTGGGTGGTAGCATCGAGCTAGGAGGCTGAAATTCAAGTTAGACCTTTTGCACATGGCCTACATGGAGAGTGCCAAGTTTAATCTCTCTAGCTGTAAAGCAAAGCGTTGTGTCTGCAAAAAATTCCTTTTTGACGAATTAAACTAGCATCCATAAATTGCTGTTTGTGGCACGACAGCTACGCATACATGTGTTTGAGGATAATATAGCAGTCGGGTAGCAATGTAGCAGTCAGGTATGTAGCACCAACACCTGACTGTTACATACACTGATGACTGTCAATGTGTGTTGTAAAGTATCTAGACGCTGTCCTCACAAAACCTACACCTGACTGTTACAGTCACTGATGACTGTCAATGTGTGTTGTAAAGTATCTAAACGCTGTCCTCACAAAACCTACACCTGACTGTTTCATACACTGATGACTGTCACTGTGTGTTGTAAAGTATCTAGACGCTGTCTTCACAACACACATTGACAGTCCACAGTGTGTGTAACAGTAAGGTGTAGGTGCTTACTACAGACACACCCTCCAGACATTTACCTTCTCTGTTGAATCCTCTAATGCAAGATTGGCCAAAGAAGTTTGTTGCTGCTCAGTGTCTGGAGTCATCTGCAAAACATGAAGCAAGCATTTTTATGAGGAATAATTTAATGATGTGTGTGTTACAATATAATGTCTGTATGATTTAACATAGCTTTGTGAAAGGGGTTCTGTACTGCAGTACCATAAAGAGAAGAGAAGACAATGATGTCCATGTTGAGTTCACATCCAACCTACAAGTCTGATAGGCTCTAGTGTGTACATACGCCTATGGATGTATCTGTGTGTAGATACTTTACAAAACACATTCACAGTAATCAGTAGGGGTGGGTGATATGGACAAAAAATAATATCTCGATATTTTGGTGATTTTGACGATAACGATAATTAGTCGATATCCTTTAAAAAACTGTTTTTAAAAGTCCAAGTTACTTTACAGCTCATTATTTATGAATAGCATCATTAGAATAATAACCAATAACCTAACCTGTGACTTTTCTAACCAAACCAATGCATTGTCACTCTATGACACATTTCCAATTCTGCCCCCACTTGTGTGTGTGGCAATGACATGGTCTAGCCAGCTACATTACAGAGGATAGATAGGCCTGACCGTTTCCCAAGAGAAAGTCTGAAGCTGAAGTTCCTTTCAAACTTTTACTTAGGTTTCACTGTAAAACTAAGCAGACCTTTCAGAATAGAAACGAATGCATTAGCTTAAGGCTAATGTATATGACAAATCCCATAGAGATGCTAACGGTTAGCATAATCGCTAAAAGTTGATATTTAGAGCGAACTTTAGTCCATTTACAAAAAGGTAACATAAGAAGATTTCTTTTGCAACTGACTATTAAAATACTCAAAGGCTAGCCTAATGTTTACATATAATACCGTGACTAACTCATCAATGCCACTTGAACAAAGTAGCAGCACAAAATAAACATTAGGCCTGCGTATGACAACGTGGACCACTAGCAATCACGTGACTTGCTCTGCTGCAGCCAAGGGCTTCTCTCGCATACACCTCCTGGCTTAGTGAATGTAAGGGGGTTCAATGCGTGATTTCGAGTGTTTTCCCGCTAAGTAATTTAAATACTCGATAATGTCAATTTGCACATCGTTAAAACAGCAATCACGATATTATCGCAGACGATATATATCGCCCACCCCTAGTAATCAGTGTGTGTAGCAGTCAGGTGTAGCAGTCAAGTATAGCAGTCAGTGTGTAGCAGTCAGGTGAAGTTGTTAGGAAGACAGCGTGTAGATACTTTAGGGTCCGTGTCCACCAAAGAAGCTATTTATACAGAGAGCGCTCAAAAACTAATTTTCTGAGCACTTCGTTCTAGTCTTTACTGTTGCTAGGTTGCCAAAACTGTCTGTCAGCACGTCATTTCTAGAATGTTGCATAATGCGAACTAACTAGTCACCTAGCTAACGGAAAAGGCAGCAATCATTCAGGACTCAGCTGATCAAATGACCTCGACAGACAAAACAAGTTCACGTGGGATTTCAGTGAAGTCCATCCCTCTAGGAAATTACAGTTTACACTTTGTTTAATGTGGACTTTTTATATTTATTCTTATATTTGACTGGGGTGAAGGAAGTTTTCCGCTGCAACTCACCAGACAGTGTTGACAATGTATGTCCTGCCCCTTCCTCGATTTTAATTGGCTAGGAAGACAGAAGTGACTGACTGTTTTATACACTGATGACTGTCAATGTGTGTTGTAAAGTATCTAGACGCTGTCCTCACAAAACCTACACCTGACTGTTATATACACTGCTGACTGTCACGGTGTGTTGTAAAGTATCTAGACGCTGTCCTCACAAAACCTACACCTGACTGTTATATACACTGATGACTGTCAATGTGTGTTGTAAAGTATCTAGACGCTGTCCTCACAAAACCTACGGATTAACATTTAGCCATTTTTCAATTTTAAGCCAAAAAACACACTTATGTTGTTCCGATCAGAATGAAATCAGACTATGTTGAACAACGCGAGATTACAAACAATCCGGGCTCAGTTTGGAGTCGGTGGATTATTCCCAGTACGAGGTAAATGGTTTGAAACGTACAGGGTTTCCCCGTTCTGGTGCGATAATGCTGCATGCTAGAGGGACAGGAACAAGATGCACGGCACCGCCTTGAGGCCCCCGAGAAATGTTTCAAAGGAGGGATCTCTGAGCCACCCACAAAAAAAAACACAATAGAAAAACTTCAAAAAAATTGACCTCTCCCACTTCAGAGGTAAAGTTGTGGGTGGTAGCATCGAGCTAGGAGGCTGAAATTCAAGTTAGACCTTTTGCACATGGCCTACATGGAGAGTGCCAAGTTTAATCTCTCTAGCTGTAAAGCAAAGCGTTGTGTCTGCAAAAAATTCCTTTTTGACGAATTAAACTAGCATCCATAAATTGCTGTTTGTGGCACGACAGCTACGCATACGTGTGTTTGAGGATAATATAGCAGTCGGGTAGCAATGTAGCAGTCAGGTATGTAGCACCAACACCTGACTGTTACATACACTGATGACTGTCAATGTGTGTTGTAAAGTATCTAGACGCTGTCCTCACAAAACCTACACCTGACTGTTATATACACTGATGACTGTCAATGTGTGTTGTAAAGTATCTAAACGCTGTCCTCACAAAACCTACACCTGACTGTTACATACACTGATCACTGTCAATGTGTGTTGTAAAGTATCTAGACGCTGTCCTCACAAAACCTACGGATTAACATTTAGCCATTTTTCAATTTTTAGCCAAAAAACACACTTATGTTGTTCCGATCAGCATGAAATCAGACTATGTTGAACAACGCGAGATTACAAACAATCCGGGCTCAGTTTGGAGTCGGTGGATTATTCCCAGTAGGAGGTAAATGGTTTGAAACGTACAGGGTTTCCCCGTTCTGGTGCGATAATGCTGCATGCTAGAGGGACAGGAACAAGATGCACGGCACCGCCTTGAGGCCCCCGAGAAATGTTCCAAAGGAGGGATCTCTGAGCCACCCACAAAAAAAAACACAACGGAAAAACTTCAAAAAAATTGACCTCTCCCACTTCAGAGGTAGAGTTGTGGGTGGTAGCATCGAGCTAGGAGGCTGAAATTCAAGTCAGACCTTTTGCACATGGCCTACATGGAGAGTGCCAAGTTTAATCTCTCTAGCTGTAAAGCAAAGCGTTGTGTCTGCAAAAAATTCCTTTTTGACGAATTAAACTAGCATCCATAAATCACTGTTTGTGGCACGACAGCTACGCATACGTGTGTTTGAGGATAAAATAGCAGTCGGGTAGCAATGTAGCAGTCAGGTATGTAGCACCAACACCTGACTGTTACATACACTGATGAATGTCAATGTGTGTTGTAAAGTATCTAGACGCTGTCCTCACAAAACCTACACCTGACTGTTACATACACTGATGACTGTCAATGTGTGTTGTAAAGTATCTAGACGCTGTCCTCACAAAAACTACACCTGACTGTTACATACACTGATGACTGTCAATGTGTGTTGTAAAGTATCTAGACGCTGTCCTCACAAAACATACACCTGACTGTTACAGTCACTGATGACGGTCAATGTGTGTTGTAAAGTATCTAGACGCTGTCCTCACAAAACCTACACCTGACTGTTATATACACTGATGACTGTCAATGTGTGTTGTAAAGTATCTAGACGCTGTCCTCACAAAAACTACACCTGACTGTTACATACACTGATGACTGTCAATGTGTGTTGTAAAGTATCCAGACACTGTCCTCACAAAACCTACACCTGACTGTTTCATACACTGATGACTGTCACTGTGTGCTGTAAAGTATCTAGACGCTGTCTTCACAACACACATTGACAGTCCACAGTGTGTGTAACAGTAAGGTGTAGGTGCTGTGTGGACAACGTATAGATACTGTACAACACATATTGACAGTCATCAGTGTGTGTAACAGTCCAGTATAGCAGTTAGTGTCAAGCAGTCAGGTATAGCAGTCCGTGTGTAGCAGTCAGGTGAAGGTGTTATTTAGATAGTGTCTATAACTTCTGTTTGCTGCTAGCTATACGGTGCCGTCATGATTCAGGAGTGATGACATCATTGCGCTGACCTTGAAGTTCTCCCAAGCGCAATTCCGCCGTACATTATAATAATCCTTTTTATCCGCCTAGAAAATCGCTACGTTTTATTTTGTGTAACCATACTTGATGAGTGCAAAGACGAGATAGGTATGCATCAACTCGTTTAAGATAAGGGAAGAACATATTTCAGTATGGAAAAACGGTGGTGTGTTCCTTTAAGATTGAATTAAGCATTGTGCCTTTTTATTTATCTTCTTGTATCACAATAGTGGTTTATTGTTTGTGTTATTTTTTTTACTGTGTAGCTACCTTGCCCTACACTGGAAATCCAGAGTTCTTGCGAGAGCACAATGGAATTGTCTCTGCGAGACACTCTGGCAAAGAGCAATGATGCATGTTACTTTTACCCCAACATTTCGGGGAACCAGCTAAACTGATGAAGACAGCACTGCAGCATTGGAGGAGAGTACACATTGGTCATAGTGTTATCCGATTGTGTCGAAGTCCGAAATCATTCAGAGTGAACATGGTCTAGTGTTATCCAATTGCGTGCAGTGAGGTTTTTAAATGCATGCTTGTTGCCGCCCCTCGAGTTGGGCCATTATTTGTTCTTGTTGTTTTAATACTAGATTTACATGGTCAATGGGTCCTATTGTTTAGTCTTGCAATGCTACTGGATAGTAAATGTGTATAAAGATCTGCCCATCTGGCCGTGAACTCACACAACCTGAAGATTTTACCAGAATAAGCAAGTGTGTCTATGTAGATCATGTGTATGTCTCTTTGTGCATGCTGAATTTCCTATGAGATCTTATCTTAAGCCTGTATTACTCACCTTTGTATGAGTTGATGTATTTCACATCAAAGCAGTCCTTGTCTTTCGACAAGGACGAGAAATACTTCGCCTCATCGATGGGTTTTACCACCCTCCTCCGGGACCTTAGAGTTGCCATCTCCTACAACAACCCAAAGATAATGTTTACAGCACACATTATTTAGACAGTTCAGT
>NW_027468774.1:1602024-1604524 GCF_046254945.1 Alosa pseudoharengus
AGGAACCAGTGAGAGGTTTAGAACAGTAACCCGTGAGAACTTTAGAACAGTAATAACTTTAGAACAGTAATAACTTTAGAACAGTATAGCTTTAGAACAGTAACCCGTGAGAACTTTAGAACAGTAATAACTTTAGAACAGTAATAACTTTAGAACAGTAACCCGTGAGAACTTTAGAACAGTAATAACTTTAGAACAGTAATAACTTTGGGAATTTGGGAACAGACCAGGTAAACTATTGGCACACTATTTAAAAAAGGAACAAGCTAAGAGAACTATAATGTCCATTAAGATTGAAAATGAAGTAACATACGATCCATTAGGAATTAATAAGCACTTTTTTGATTTTTATAGTGATTTGTATAAATCAGAAAATATTTCAATCCCTGAGGCAACAGCCTTCTTAGACCGTCTGGATCTACCACAGGTTACAGCCTCAGACCAACAAAGCATTAATAAAAACTTTTCTGAGGAAGATGTCCTTTCTACAATTAAATTATTGCCTGCCAATAAATCCCCAGGACCAGACAGTTTTTCGGGAGAATTCTATAAAACTTTTTGGCCACAACTTAAATCAGTTTTTATGTTAATGGTCAATGACTTCTCTACTCATAACACTCTTCCTGATTCTATGAAAACAGCTAGAATCTCGGTTTTACTGAAAGAAGGTAAAGACCCACAGAGTTGTGCCTCCTATAGGCCTATAAGTTTGCTTAATTGCGACTATAAAATTATCACCAAGCTGTTATCGAAAAGATTAGAAGCAATTCTCCCTAAATTGATAAAATTGGATCAAACTGGATTTATTAAAGGTCGTTACTCATCTGATAATACTAGACGGCTGTTTAACATCATACATTATCTGAATCAGGAAAAAATACCCTCATTATTAATATCACTTGATGCTGAGAAGGCGTTTGATCGTTTAGAGTGGGATTTTTTGTTTTTGGTACTAAATAAATTTAATCTAGGCTATAATTTTATTAAATGGATTAAAGCAATATATGACACTCCAAAGGCAACTGTTTGTACGAATAGTGTGGAATCTCCCCCAATGCAACTAGGAAGGGGTACCAGGCAAGGCTGCCCTCTTTCCCCATTATTATTTGTTATTGCTTTAGAACCGTTTGCTGAGATGATCAGAATTAATCCTATGATAAAGGGAGTGACTGCAGGTACACTACACCATAAAATTTCACTATATGCCGACGACACTCTATTATTTGTTACTGAACCTATGTCAACTCTACGCCATGTTTTGGTAGACATTCAAACATTTTCTAAGACTTCAGGGTATAAGGTTAATTTACAAAAATCAATTGCTTGCCCTCTAAATATCCCACATGGAAATAATGTTAAAGAAGAATGCCCCTTCTCTTGGTCAGTAGATGGCTTTAAATATCTTGGAGTACAAGTGACACCCACCTTGGACAAACTATTTCAGGAAAATTACAACCCTTTGCTGGAAAAATGCAAAAAGAAACTTCAGACTTGGTCGGCTCTCCCACTGTCCTTTATTGGGAAAATCAATGCTATCAAAATGAGTATACTCCCTAAGTTTATTTATGCATTTAATATGTTACCATGTTATATTCCCTTTGCTTTTTTTAAGCTAATCAATAGATGTCTAACAAAATTTATATGGAACAATAAGACCCCAAGGATTAAGCTGTCCACTTTAACAAAGTCATGTATGAAAGGAGGGTTAGGACTTCCAAACTTTCTATGGTACTACTGGGCCTGCCAAGTTAGAAATATAATAAGTTGGAAGCTGGGAACTAGTTCGCTTTGGGTCACATTGGAATCACTAACATGCTATCCATTGGAGATCACAACAACACTTTATGTTAATAAATTGCAGTCCCTGATGAGTGTAGGGATGCCCCCTTTACAAACTACATTGAAAGTTTGGCAGGACTGCAATAGGTATTTGAATACAGAAAGCCATATAAGCAAAGAGTCTCCTATTGCATTTAACCCCGACTTTCTAGCTCTCTCTCAAACTGATTTTCGAAACTGGACATTTCATGGTCTGAAAACTTTTTCAGACATGTTTGAGGAGGACTCTGAGTCCATTAAATCCTTTACTGATATTTGTGCAGAATATCAAATACCCAGAACAGACTTTTTTAAATATTTGCAAGTTCGTCACATAATTGTATCTTTACATAAAAAGGGACAACTTAGATTCTATCCCACTGAGCTGGAACAATTTATTATTACTGCTACTTCGGTTAAGGGGAAGATATCCCACCTGTACAGAACTCTATCTGAAAGTTCACAGAACTCTTTTTTGTCTCTGAGAACAAACTGGGAAATGGACTTTAAAATGACTTTCAGTGAAAAAGAATGGTTAATTCTGTGCACCCAATTTACCTCTCCTTTGACTACAAACATTAAAGTTAAAGAAAGTAATTATAAATTTCTGTATAAATACTATATAACTCCAGTGAAGCTTAATAAGTTTGATGGCACTAATTCTCCTATGTGTAGAAAATGT
>NW_027468774.1:1609524-1612024 GCF_046254945.1 Alosa pseudoharengus
CTTTAAGTGACAGTGGAGAGCAGGAGGATGCCATGAATGAGTACCTGGAGGCAAGCAAACAACAACCTGCTGAGCCAACTCTGACTGAGGCCTCTGCCCTTGAGTTTAGGCCTGTGGCAACTGTGCACAAAACGCCACTGCAAAAGCCAGTAAGACATCTGCACAGCAGCTCCAGGAGCATCAGAGCTCCCACCAGCCCACAGCTTGAGTCCAGCCATGACACCGCAGCTAATACTGAAATGCTGCACAGACAAAAGGAGCTCACAGAATTGATCGTGAGACAACAGAACCTTTCTCTCTTGCCTAAAAGAGATGTACCTGTTTTTAATGGTGATCCTCTGTCTTTTCAACCTTTCATTCTTGCTTTTGAACACTCAATTGAGAACAATACCAGTAATTGCCAAGATAGACTCTATTTTCTTGAGCAGTTTACAGAAGGTCAGGCTAAAGACATAGTGAGGAGTTGTATGCATATGGATGCCCGCCGAGGCTATGCTGAAGCAAAGCAGCTTTTAAAGAAACATTTTGGGAATGAAATGAAAATTGCTAATGCATACTTAGAGAAGGCTTTTAACTGGACACTAATAAGACCTGACGATGGAAAGGCTCTTTTGGCTTATGCTTTGTACTTAAAAGAATGTCTTAATGCAATGCAAACCCTGGACCATCTCGATGAGTTGAATGTAGCATCTAATTTAAAGTTGCTAGTTTCTAAGCTGCCATATAAACTTCGCGAACGGTGGCGAAATGTAGTGTATGACCACTCGCAAAGAAACAATACACGCATAAGATTCACTCATCTTGTGGAGTTTTTGGAACATCAGTCCAGTGTACTACTTCATCCAGTGTTTGGTGACATTAAAGATCCTCCACCAAGTAAAAGTCCAGTCTTGAAAGCCAAACCTGACACGAAGACACCTAGAAGGGGTAGTAGCTTCGTGACCTCTGTAATGCCAGCTGAATTGCAGGTACCATCACAGCCAGCTAAGACACAGCAATCCAACAAACATGTTGAATCTTTGTCTGTATGTAGCTTTTGCTTAGATAGGCATGATATCACTGACTGCAAAAAATTTAAGTCACAGCCACATGAACACAAAGTGGAACACCTAAAGAGAAATGGACATTGCTTTGGCTGTCTTAAGAAGGGACATCTCAGCAAAGACTGCACTAAGAGAATGATCTGTGAGACATGCAAGTGTAAACATCCCACTTTACTACACATCAACAGTGAGAAAGCGGTGAGAATGCAGACTCCTGTCAACAGTGCACTGATCACGGCTAATCACTCAACAGGGGCCAGAAACTGCGCACTAGCCATTGTGCCTGTTCAAGTGAAGGCATCCAAGGGCTCCAGGACCATCATGACTTACGCCTTTCTTGACCCAGGCAGCTCAGCCACCTTCTGCACGGATAACATCATGCACCAGCTCAATGTCAATGGACGCAGAACCGAGGTTGTTCTACAAACAATGGGACAAGAGCAAACGGTGAGGTGCTACGAGCTCACAGGGCTTAAAGTAGGACACATTGATGGAAGCGAGTTCATTGAATTGCCTACAGTGTACACACAAGCTAATATCCCTGTGTCAAAAGACAATTTGTTTACACAAAATGACATTAAAAGATGGCCTTATCTCAGTGGCATAACACTGCAAAGCATTGACGCTGATGTAGAAATACTGATTGGAATGAATGTGCCAAAGGCAATGGAGCCATGGCAAGTACTTAACAGTCAGAACGATGGACCATATGCAGTCAAGACGCTGCTTGGATGGGTGGTCAATGGCCCACTCAATTCTTGTCCTGCTATGGATAGATGTGGCAAACAGTCAGTCACAGTTAATCGGATCTCTTTGGAGAACATCAAGAATCTGCTCATCAGGCAACACAACAATGATGACAACGCAGAAAAGGTGCCACGATGGAATACAGAACTGAGTCAGCTGGACAGATTTAAAATGGACAGGTGTATAAAACCTGAGCGCTTTGGCTCAGTAAGGACTGTTCGGTTGCATCATTCCTGTGATGCGGGTGAAGCAGGTTACGAAACGGTGACCTACCTCCATGGCCCTCACTTCCTTTCAAGGGAGGAATCTGCATGGCCTGATGCACCAGAGGACTTGGGCCACCTACCCCACAGTGATCCTGAGGTAAAAAGAGACATTACTGTAAATTGCTTAAAGCTGGAAACTAATGCAACTTCCCTGATTCAGTACTTCTCTTCATGGAAGAAACTTCTCAAAGCTGTTGCCTGGCTGCTGAAGCTCAAAAGGCTCCTTCTGCTCCGAAGTCGGAAAGACAAAGAGAATGTGACATCCAAAACTAAAGGTGAGCAACAATGCTTAACAGTGGATGATTTGGACGAAGCAGAAAAGGCGATCATTTGCTATGAACAGCAGTGTCCCTTCAAGTCTGAGCTTGCTCTCTTAAGAAAAGGCATGCCAGTCAAAGTGGCAGACCTGCCAGAGGACCGAGTCCCTCCAGACTTACCACCCTT
>NW_027468774.1:1619524-1677024 GCF_046254945.1 Alosa pseudoharengus
GCACTACTGTTTACAACTGTCTAGCATGGACTCTCTCTCTCTCTCTCTCTCTTTCTCACACACACACACATACACAGGAAATAAGCACTACTGTTTAAAACTGTCTAGCATGGACTCTGGTGCCACTGTGTCTGTGTGTGTGAGCCTTGGTTGTCCTTCCAATGGTGAAGACACTGACCTGACTCTGTGTGTGTGTGTGTGTGTGTGTGTGTGTGTGTGTGTGTGTGTGTGTGTGTGTGTGTCTAGTCTGGTTTAAATCTACTAGTCAGAACATTACTTTTCCAGTATCTCACTGGGGCATGATGTAATGTATGCAAGAGAGAGAGAGAGAGAGAGAGAGAGATGAGAGAGAGAGAGAGAGAGAGATGAGAGAGAGAGAGAGACATGAGAGTTCCGAACAGTCATGTTTAATATGAGCTCCTAAGCGTTTTTTTGTTTTAAATATGAATGACCTCTAGAAAATAGACCTAACAGTAATACACTTGGACAAGAAGATAAACAGATACAAACTATTCAAATTGGACACATAAACAAGTAATAACTATTGAAATTAGGCGCATAATAACCTTAAAACACAAACTGCTAACCAGCTAATAACCTGCTGAAGCTACAGGACAATACTGGACAGCTGCTAAGCTACACAACCTTGGGAATCTAGAAGCTAACTGAAACCTGGACTTAAACAAGGAGGACATAAAGACTAACACAGGAGGATAAACAACAAGGGAAATATCTGACAAGGTGGAAGAAATTCTGCTTTATCTCTCACACAGACTTCCATACTCTCATCCTTCAGTGAAGAGACAGCTAGCTTCTAGCTACACCTAAGCTGGGAAAACTAGTATTAGCATTAGCTAGCGTTAGCTAGCGTTAGCCAAGGACAGTGAGCAGCCTTTATCAATACTGTGGTAAGTTTCTTCCAAGGAGACTCGCAATAAATAAGAGACCCACAAATACATCAGAAAAACATGCAAAGAAAAAGACCAGAAACTCTATTCAAAGACTGTAAACAGCTTGGTCACAAAACAGCCACAACAAACCTACTTTTCTACACTGATTTTCGTGATGACTGGCATTCAGTCATAAGTCAAAACTACCCAAACTATACAAAAAAAGGAATATCAAAGGGTCGGCAGCTATGTATTTTTGAGAACATAGACAAAGACCCCAATAGCAAGCACTTGACTGTAAATATTTACAATAATGGCACAGTTATGATCCAAGGCAATGAGGCAGCACTTTGTGCTTTTGAGGGGATTTTCCACACCTTAAAGACTCAAGTAGCAAGCAAGAGATTGTCTTACCCTACCAACCACGTTTGTGATGAAGCCTGCTTGCATCCACTGGAAGTGGCACCACCCTGTGCTATCCCTGCCCCTCAAGAGCAGACTCCTCCACCTGTGGCATCACCCTGTGCTATCCCTGCCCCTCAAGAGCAGACTCCTCACCCTGCAGCATCCTCCAACATCACCACCGCCCCTCAAGAGCTGGCCACCGACATGACACCAAATATCTACGACACTGTGGCACAGCTGCGAGAGAGTATATCTCTACTGGAGGTGGACATAGTAGAATTCAGGGAACATGCTGATGGCTATTCCACACAAGATCAGTTAAACCAGGTCAAAACTCAGCTTCAATTACCAATTAAAGAATTCAGGGAACGACTGATGAACATACATCAAGAGCAAAAGTCACTAAGAAAAGAAATGTCTGAACTTACAGACATCATGAGAAGAGAATTATTTGCTGCAAAAGAGGAAATGGCTGACCAGATTAACCATCTAAGAGAAAAAATTATGTCAGGATTATACATCGACTCTACAAACACAATGCATACTGAACCTGAGCTTGATACTCACCCAGCATGCTCCACCAATGCTCTGATCCCATCAGAGTCTTCACCAATTAAGACCAGCTCACCTGCATCCTCCAGTGTTCCAGCACAGAACCATGATATTGAACCTCCTGGGCCTAGTACTCACGCAGCATGCTCAACCAATGCTGAAACAAAATCTGAGTCATCACCAACAGATGGGCCGATGGAGACCAACCCACCTGCATCCACCCCTACGCCACCAGAGAGACTGAGAGAAAAACACACACCTACTCAACTGCCCCAGAGACATCCTGATATTGCTGTTCTGATTGACTCCAATGGGAAATTCCTCGATGAACAAAGACTATTCCCAGGACGGAAAGCAGCAAAGATATGGTGCCCAAAAATTCAAGACACCTTCCAAATTTTTTCAAACACAGATTTTGGGACACCAAGTCATATAATAATCCACACAGGCACCAACGACCTCAGACAACACCAGGAGAGAGTTGGTAGTATGCTATGTACAGTCGCAGAGAGGGCAACAGAAGCATTTCCAGACTCAAGAATTATCATCTCAACCCTCCTGCCCAGAAAGGACTTTCACCCTGACACCATTAGTAAGGTAAATGCAGACATCATCAGGGGCTGTGCACACCTACCAAACATACACCTGGCCCACCACACTGCCATCACTCCACACCACCTTTATGACCATGTGCACCTATGCAAAAACACACTGGGAGTTTTCACAAAAGCTCTAAAGGATGCTACATTGGGAAGAACCACTCAGGTCAAAGGTCAGTTCACTCCAACCCTTAGACCAGACCAGCGTGCTGCACCCCCCAGGCCGGACCAACGTACCCCAATCCTGAGGCCGTACCGGCCCACCCCACCCCCCAGGCCGGATCAACGTACCCCAATCCCGAGGCCGTACCGGCCCACCCCACCCCCCAGGCCGGACCAACGTACACCACCCCCCAGGTCGAACCAGCCCACCACACACTCCAGTTCAGACGAACGCACTGCACACCCCAGGCCGGAACAGCATGCAGCACCCCCCAGATCAGACCTGCTCACCCCACCACCCAGCTCAGATCAACACAGCTCATCCTTCAGATACCAGCGCCACACACAACTTAGGCCAAACCGACCTACAATACCCCCCAGGCCAGATCAACACACCCAACCAGGTCAACCAATACCACACCACCAACTCCAATCTATAGGAAGTATGCCGCCTTCGTTCCTGCCTACATCCTATCAGCACAGCTATGCTGAGGTCCTGAAAGGACAGCAGAGCGCTACCGACATGGGTGTGATCAAAGAACTGCTATCCATAATCTGCAACAGACTTCTACATGGGTGAGGAAAAAAAAAAAAAAAAGGAATCTAGAATCCATGATGTAAACTCACACAAAAAATGTATGTTTATTGTGTTCAAGTGTTTTAACTTATGTTTGATCATCTTCTTCAGGTTTATCTCAGATTTAAACTAACAAACAAAAATGGACTCTCTCTATATTAGTATGTGGAACATACAGGGGTTGTCCTCATCAACCTTTGGTATAAAGAGCCTCAACAGGGACTTTCAAAACTGTGTTAAAAACATGGACATTATCATACTGCAGGAGACATGGTGCACAACTGATGTGACTACACACTGTCCTCTACATTACAGAGAGATCATACTACCATCACAGAAATTACATACAGTGCGCAAAGGCAGGACCTCAGGGGGATTAATCATCTGGTATAAATCAAAATTGCATAGACATAGACATCATAAAAAAGGGAAAATATAATATATGGTTAAAAATTAGAAAAACATTAACATCAACAGAGACAGATACTTACCTTTGTGCAATATACATCCCCCCATCAGATTCCCCATACTATAGTGAGGATATGTTCCATGAGCTGGAGACAGAAACAAGCCATTTCCAGACCCAGGGGAATGTACTGATATGTGGTGATCTAAATGCCCGAACAGGTTCACAGCCCGATATTTTGAGCACCCAAGGAGACCATTTTCTTACAAAAAATGTCCCTACTAATATTATATCAACTCACAGGAAGAACTGTGATCCATCAGTAAATCGCAATGGGAAGGATCTCTTGCAACTTTGTCGAAGCCTGGGTCTGTACATTGCCAATGGCAGGTTACGAGGGGACTCGTTAGGAAGACACACATTTTGCTCACCTCTTGGGAATAGCACTGTAGACTACATGATAACAGATATAGACCCTTTCTTTATCAGATCATTCACCGTTAAACAACTAACACCTCTATCGGACCATAGTCAAATTACGATGTGTCTAAAAAAAAAAGCAAATAACATCAGCACACATAGCCGACCGAATAAGCTGTTCCATCTCACAAATCATTACAGATGGACCCAAAACAGCACAGAAGAATTTCAGAAAGACATTTGCAGTGAAAGAATTCAGACACTCCTAGATACCTTTCTTGTAGCCACATATGCCCACACTAAAGAGGGCGTTGATCTGGCAGTAAACCACATAAATACCATTTTTGAAGAAACAGCTAGAAAAGCACAATTGAAAAGGAAAAAAAATAGTCGTAAATTGAAAAAAGAGGACAACTGGTTTGATCTAGAATGTCAATTCATAAGAAAAGAACTAAGAAATATATCTAACCAAAAACATAGAGACCCAAATAATATAAACATCCGCAGCCTTTACTATGAGACGCTTAGAAAATACAAGCGTACACTCAAAATCAAAAAAGCACAGTACACCAGAAAGCACCTGGAAGTAATAGAAGAGTCAATAGATTCAAATACTTTCTGGACAAATTGGAACACCCTGAAACAAACCAGAAAGGAAGAACTAGCCATTCAAAATGGGGAAATATGGACAAACCATTTCCAAACGTTATTTCAAAATATAGATTCAAATACAAATGTGGAGCAACACCACATACACCAATCACTTGAAAAATTAGAATGCACTATTAAACATTATCAAAACCCTGTGGACTTTCCCATTATTGAAATAGATCTTAAAAGAAACATAAGAAAATTGAAAGACAAAAAATCCCCAGGATTAGATGGTATACTGAATGAAATGTTGAAAAGCATTAGCACAACATTTCAAACTGCCATCATAAAGCTTTTCAACATGGTTCTGAGTGTAGGCTACTACCCTGAGATCTGGACACAAGGACTCATTACCCCAATTTTCAAATCCGGTGACAAATTCGACCCTAACAGCTACAGAGGCATTTGTGTGAACAGCAATCTGGGGAAGCTATGCTGTAGTATCATAAATTTAAGAGTCCTAAACTTCCTTATGAAGCACAATGCCCTGAGCAAATGTCAAATTGGATTCCTACCAAATTACCGCACTTCTGATCACATTTATACATTACACACCCTAATTGAAAAACAAGTAAACCAAAACAAAAAGAAAATTTACGCCTGTTTTATTGATTTTAAAAAAGCTTTCGACTCCATTTGGCACACAGGCTTATTCTACAAAGTTATACAAAGTGGTGTAGGAGGTAAAACCTACGACCTGATAAAATCAATGTATACAGGAAGTAAATGCGCAATAAAGGTTGGAAACAAAAGAACAACTTTCATATCCCAGGGACGTGGAGTAAGACAAGGCTGCTGCTTAAGCCCAACCCTATTTAACATTTACATAAATGAATTAGCAAGAATCATTGAAAGCTCCACAGCACCCGGCCTTACCCTACAAGACACTGAGATCAAACTTGTGGCCCTGGCAGTAAACCCAAATAAAACCAAAATAATGGTATAAGAAAAGAGATCCAGATCTCAGATACAAAAACATAATTTCACAATAGGAACAAACACTATCACACACACAAATGACTACAAATATTTAGGCCTAAAAATAAGCTCAAATGGAAAATTCAATGTTGCAGTGAATGATCTGAGAGATAGGGCACGCAGGGCTTTCTATGCCATAAAACGGCAGATCCCTGTAGAAATCCCAATCAAAATCTGGTTGAAAATCTTTGAATCTGTGGTTGAACCAATTGCCCTCTATTGTAGTGATGTGTGGGGCCCACTTACAAACCAAGATTTCAATCAATGGGAAAAACACCCTATTGAAACCCTCCATACAGAGTTTTACAAATTCATCTTAAAAGTACACAGATGTGCCACAAACAATGCCTGCAGAGCTGAACTAGGCCAATATCCTTTAATTCTAAAAATACAGAAAAGAGCGATCAAGTTCTGGAAACACCTGAAAAGTAGTGACCCCTGCTCATTCCATTATAAAGCCCTTCAGTACCAGGAGATGAGTACTGAAGTACTGAACAAAGAAAAATGTCCCCTAACTAAGCTGGTCCTGAGTTTGATCTCATCCACCCACTCCACACACACAAATTCCCCATTGACACCGCAGCATCTGAATCACAAAGCAACTGAAATTAGGATAAACCAAATTACAAAAACTATTAAACAAAATTACATAATCCACTGGAAGAATCAAACAAAAAATCAAAGTAAAATGCAATTCTATTTGGCCTTAAACAGAGAATATCAGCTAGCACCCTACCTGACACACATTCAAGACAAAAACCTGAGAACCACACTGACAAAGTACAGACTCAGTGAACACAGTCCGGCCATTGAGATGGGAAGGCACAGACAAACATGGCTGCCGAAAGACACTAGACTGTGCCACCACTGTGACCTAAACACAGTAGAGACAGAGATACACTTCCTGACACAGTGCACAAAATATGTTAACATTAGGAGAACTTATTTTGAAAAGATGACAAATGTCCTCCCTGAATTCCTGCAAGCGAGCGATGAGGAGAGGCTTTCATTCCTCACTGGAGAGAAAGAGAAATGCCTCCTCCTTGCCGCTCAATACGTATATTCCTGCCATAATGAAAGGACCTGCTGATGTGAAACTTACACTACCTAAATATGAACATACACTCATACATACACACAGACACAGACACACACACACGAACACATGCCCACACAAACATGCAGACACACACACACACACACACCCTTCTCCATTGCCATAGTTCATAATTCATATTTGTGTACAATTATCATTATTCTGTTTTATTTGTGTGTTTCCCCCTCTTCCCCTCCCCATTTGATGTATTTGACCCAAATGCTTTGGCAATACTGTACAACGTTATGGTCATGCTAATAAAGCTCCTTTTGAATTTGAATTTGAGAGAGATGAGGGAGAGAGAGAGAGAGAGAGGGAGAGAGAGAGAGAGATGAGGGAGAGAGAGAGATGAGGGAGAGGGAGAGAGAGAGAGAGAGAGAGAGAGGGAGAGAGAGAGAGAGAGATGAGGGGAGAAATTTGTATAAATTAGTGTTGTACATATCAGTATGTGTAAGAGTAAATCAAAAAGAGACACACACACACACTAACATACACACACACACACACAAGTGTCGTGCATATCAGTATGTGTAAGAGTAAAGCAAAGAGAGAGTTTCTTAAAGGAGAAGTTCGGTGTGATATTGACCTAAAGTGTGTTGATATCGAGTGTGAACGTATGTCTCATAGCTCATCTATGCTTGTCCCCTGCACTGGCGCTAGTTAGCCGATGCTACCAACAGGTTTTCGATGGGGGTGCCTCGGGCATCGGCCTAGCCATGCAAATAAATCACTGTTTTACACCATTTACGAGGCTCAAAGAAGCTCCACACTTCATTGGTAGACTTCCGAGGGCCCTGACATTTAAAACGAGACATTGAGAACTTTGAAAAAGCACACACACACACATAGTTCTGCTTAATGTGAACCTATTCTTACAGGCACAGACACAGGGAGTCTTTTCATTTCACATACAGACACACACACACTCACACACACACTCACACACACACACACACACACAATCACACACACACACACACACACTCACACACACACTCACACACACACACACACATACATACACACACACACACACACAGTTCTGCTAAATGTGACCGGTGAAGCCGCAGCAAGGTGATACACAGGGAATCAGACTCATTCCATTCCAAACGATGCCTTAGTGATATATACACACACACACACACATACACACACACACACACATACGCACACACACATACACACACAGACACACATCCCAAACAATGCCTTAGTGATATATACACACACACACACACACACATACGCACACACACATACGCACACACACATACACACACAGACACACATCCCAAACAATGCCTTAGTGATATAAACACACACACACACACACACACACACACACAGACACACAGACACACACACACACATCCCAAACGATGCCTTAGTGATATAAACACACATACACACACACAGACACACATCCCAAACAATACCTTAGTGATATAAACACACACACACACACACACACACACACACACACACACAGACACACAGACACACACACACACATCCCAAACGATGCCTTAGTGATATAAACACACATGCGTGTGTGTTCTTGCTGTGTTCAGGTACAGAGGACAGTGTTCTTGGCGTCACCTCCCTTAACCACAACCAGGCGTCAGCGGCGTCACATTACAACCCCCGAGTGGCACGAGTGGAGGGGGGGGGGGGGGGGCAACTCTCTCTTTATTTCTCTCTCTCTCTCTCTTTATTTCTCTCTCTCTTTATTTCTCTCTCTCTCTTTATGTCTCTCTCTTTCTCTATCTCTCTCTCTTTATTTCTCTCTCTTTCTCTCTCTCTCTCTCTCTTTCTCTCTCTATGTCAATGAGCCAGACATGTGTGTGTGTGTGTGTGTTTACATGCGTCTGTGTGCAGTGTTGTATAAAGTACTAGAAAGCAATACTTGAGTAAAAGTACAAGTATCGTACTAGAAAAAGACTTTGGTAGAAGTGAAAGTTGCCTTTTAGAATATTACTTAAGTAAAAGTCTTAAAGTATCTGATATATACTGTACTTAAGTATCAAAAGTAATTTTCTGATATTTAATTTACTTAAGTATTTGAAGTAAAAGTAAAAAGTAAAAAGCAAGCGGTTTTATTTTGAACTTTTATTGTAAACTTTATTTTGGCTTTCTTATAGTAAAGCATATTCAGGTTTCCCATATCTTCTTAATCTCATTCATCAAATCAAATAACATTCTTTTCTAGGACTTTTTAGGCACAATTCTCTGAAGTGAAAAATAAATAACTTATTTCTTTCACACACAAAAAATGACCTGTTTGTACGGAGAACATTTTGGTCATGTGGCATGAGCATTTCTAGTGCTTAGGCCTACTCCCCAGGTCACTGTCACTCACACACACATACACAGGCCACCTATGTCCAGCAGCTACTAATATGCCAGTCATTAGTTGAAACTGAAAAGGTGTCTGTTCATCTTCAAAAGAAGCTGGTTTTCAAAGTTGCCAGAATTCAGTGCCCGGGAGTTTCAGGCCCAAGACCGACCATAGTGGTGGAAATTGGATAAATTAAGCAACATTTCAGCTCTTACTATCCTGTAGTTTTTATTAGTACCATGGTTCAACAAATGTGTAAAGGTTATATAATAATTCACTTCAACTGAGAAGTTAACAAAAAATATTCCACTATTCCACAAGTTACCAAAACAGAAAGAAAGAAAGAAAGAAAGAAAGAAAGAAAGCCTTTGAAATGTAGCCTATCCCACGCTTCCACAAAGAGGCCTATTGAACTAATGTTTAGGCTACATGTTTTTTGCATGGGTAGGCTATATTGTTGTTTGGTGATTTAGCCTACTCCTTTACTACACCCTCTTCTGAGCAAACAAGGCATAGGTTTATCATGTAGGGTAATTGCTCTTTCTTACATTAAATAACTTTAATTTATCCTCTCTACTTGTCCCTGTAGTCATGGCCTCCTCATCACTAATTTCGGGCTCATCATTTTCAGTGGTCGACTGGTTGATCTGCTGCTCAGTCTCTCCTGGCCTCTTTCTACCCTCCATCCTTCCTGACGCTTGTGTCTACTGTAGGGCCGGCTTGGCTATCCGTATCTGAGAAAACTTTTGGAAAAGACGGGCTATATGGACCCAACCAAATCTTTTTGGGAGGGGAGAACTCCCTCACATAGGCTACAACCCATGCAGAGGCATTGCATTGGTGTCATACACAGAATGCGGAACGTGTCCTACTTTAAGAAAAGTTAGACTAACGTGACAAATGTCAATATTTGTTTCCTCGACCGGCCCAAAAGTGAAGCGGCCCACCGGGAATTCTCCCGATTACCCACCCCAGGCCTGATTCAGTCTTACTCTTCTTGGACTGAAGACAACTCCTGTGATGCTATGGATAAATAGCCTTTCACAGGCCGCTAGGGCAGGTAGCCGATGTACAGAAACATTTCTTGCAAATACGGCCACGGGTGTATGACGTTATATTCACCACTACCCTGTTCACCGAGTTCACCACTATCGTCGGGGTGGTCGTCTATGATAACGGGAGGTCCTCCAGTAGGTGCTCGTGCTTCCATGGCGGTCCTCCTCCTCTAGCAACAAACAAGCGCTGAAATAGAGCGCGCAGCGTGCGGAGCGTGCGTAATGCAATCTAGGAGCAGTGATTCGCCAAACCTCCCTTATTGCAGTCGCACACATTTCTTCTAATTTTATGTTTTAGTAACGAGTAACGAAGATGCTTAGTGGAAATATAACGGAGTAAAAGTATACATTTTATCTAGGAAATGTAGTGGAGTAAAAGTGGAAGTTGACATAAATTTAAATAGCGAAGTAAAGTACAGATACGTGAAATTTCTACTTAAGTACAGTAACGAAGTATTTGTACTCCGTTACATTACAACACTGTCTGTGTGTTAGTATGTGTGTTAGTGTGTACATGCATCTCGCTGTGTGTGTGTGAGTGTGTACACATGTTTTAGACATGTGTCTGTGTGTGTGTGTGTTAGTGTATACATGCATCTCTGTGTGTGAGTGTGTACATGTGTGTTAGACATGTGTTAGACATGTGTGTGTGTGTGTGTGTGTGTGTGTGTGTGTGTGTGTGTGTGTGTGTGTCTGTGTGTGTGTGTGTGTTAGTGTATAGATCAGTAAATGGTGCAGGACCTAAATACTTGTCAGACATGCTTCAGCAGTACACACCTTCTCGTCCTCTCAGGTCCCAGGTGAAAAACCTGTTAGTAAAACCTGTTAGAACTAAACATGGTGAAGCAGCTATGCGGCTCAGCTCTGGAACCAACGTTCGGATGACATCAAAAAGGCCCCAACTGTAGCCAGTTTTAAATCTAGACTTAAGACCAAACTGTTCTCAGATGCTTTCTGCTAACTGCGCTGAGTTACAAATTCTGAATCTGCCTTGAAAACTATTCTACCTTGTCTTTTATTACTTTTTTACTACTTTTGCTGTTTTTTGTCTTATTAATTATTCTTTATTTTTAATTGATTTTACCTTGTGTGTTTTATGTTTTCTTGGTAACACTTTACTTGACGGGTGAGTTCATAACACATTCATAGTAGCTGTCATAAACTGCACATAAAGCATTCATGACTGTTTCGTGAGACATGACTCAACATTCATACCAAACCTTTCATGAATGTGGAAGACAGAACGACGACAACTTGTCGAAATAAAAGTCCAACAATCGCAAAGCAGCATTGGTGTAGTGCTGCCGCTAACGACTAATTTTCTAACGACTAATCTTTCGACTAATTTTTCGATTAGTCGACTAATCTAATTGTTATTTTGTTGTGTCCATTTTATTATTTTTATTTTGAACTCAACTAAACTCAAAAACATCATGTATTAAAAAAAACACCCATTTAAAATGCTACCTTCAGATCTGATGTCAGACCTTTGATAGACTTTATCTGTATGCCAGTGTTGCCATGGACATAGACAACTTATTTGACCTGTGGCCCGGTCATGGAATACTTTGGGGTCATAGGGTCCACTTACATGAACCCACCCCCCATCAAATTATCATTATATCACATCACAATTATTATTGTTATGCTATATTGTTATACATGCACTTCAAAGCAGCCAGTGTTTAAAGTGCTAACATTGTTCACAAAAAGTTTGTGAAAACATGCACATCAGAGGACTGCTTTACTAATGTAAAATGTAATTACAGTAGTTCCATTGCTTTTTGCATGGTTGCATGATAAATACTTCTCAAAACAACAGCAACTATATGGGTGTCATCGTTTTGGGATGTTTCCCTCATGCAAGCATCATACACTGGTAGGCAAATGGAAAGAATATTGACATATTTAATTATGCCACAAGCTTTTGGCCACGTTATTCAAATTTGACTATACAATACTCTAGTGTATAGTCTGTGCTCTGTTTTTATGGAAGTTGCATAAATCCACATTGTTCTATTAAATGTAGTTTTATAATTAAAGGGGAACTTGGCAACTATTTCAACGTAATAAACCCGTTTAGAAATCATTTGGATGGTTAAATGACCTGTTCCGGTGAAAATGGTGACTTTCCACGCTGCACCTAGCGTCCTCAGGCGGAAAACCAACCTTGCAACATTGAGACTACCGTCCCGGAAAGAGAAGTGGGAAACAAGAAACTAGTTTTAAATTGTGTTTCTTACCTTGTAACATTCACATAGTTCTGCCAAACTTATGCTAACCGTTCGCTAGCTTGTAAACAAATCCATGTGCTTTATCGTTACCTTTTCCCACAGTTTTAAATAGCATAATGCAAATTATCAGATGAAGCCCCGGGAATAATTTCACTCCGCGGCTCTGGACCAGCAGTGTCCACGTTACGGCCGGTGCTGGTCCGCGCGGCCCATAGTTTGAGAAACGCTGGACTTTAAAAGGCGACAGGAGTTGAGGACTTTGCAAATGAGCCTAACATCAGCATGTTCAAAGCAAGTAGGCTGCAGGCACTTTGCGCGTCTTACCACATAGGTTACCTCACTTTATCAGTTGGCTTGAACGCTAAAAAAATATGCGTCGTGACTTATTGACCATGGGAAATGACGCGCACCTTGATTGTTGATATCACAGGCAGCATGTTCGTTTTAACGTTTTTTTTGTATGTATGAATTACAGTAATGACAAGCCGTTGCGTTGTCAACGTGAGACACTCTTCACTTCATTTATTTCAATTTCCACAATACTACATTAGTCAGAGTCTGGACTAGCGTAACCTTAGCGTAACCTTTCCCCAGTTAGCTCTGCCTAATAATGAATTGCGCTGAAAGCAGGCAGGCACGCAGCTTTGCTGCTGGCGTTAACAGTTTGCGTGCAGCGGGGTTTAAAACATGACTCCCAAAGTCTTAGTAGCCTGTTCATCCAAAGACAGTCATTGTACTTTTCAAGAGTTAATAACATAGAGTTAATATAACATTACAGTGAGCCGTTTGAGACCAAAAATAAATAGGCGGTCAATAGTAAAACGACTCTTCGACTAAAAAAATTGCCGCCGACTAATTTTCATGGTTGATTAGGTCGACTAATCGCGGCAGCACTACATTGGTGCCCCCTGCCCCCCCTCCAGGACTTGGTAGGATCAGGAAGTGGGCAGAGAACATCACACACACACCCTGCTCACACACTCTTTAAAGCGATGGTTCGGAGTAATTTCACCCTAGGGTCCTTTGCACCATGACCCCGAGCCAAACACCCTCCCAGAACCTTTTTTCCCTTGGTCGAACCCTGGTCGAGTAGCGCTGTCAGAAACTAATGACGTTCTGCAGTCGTGATGGAACCAACTTTTATCTCGTAAATTACCCCAATAATAATGCCCTGAATGGTACGAAACTTCTGCAGTAGTACAACTATGACCTTTAGTCCAATAACGAGGCTTTAGAAAGTTTGTAAGTGCACCAGGAGTTTATTTAAATAAGACTTGCCTGATTATCTGCTACTATACCGAAGCCTGTAAAAGTCTTTGCAGGAAGCGATTACATCAACGTTTTTTGGTATATCAGTTTTAAATATTTTTTTCCGAAGTGTTTACAACTTAGTGTTAACTAATAACAGCAGAAAGAGTAATTAAAGTATATAATATAAAAACACAACTAAGCAGTAAGGACAGTAGAAGATAAAGAATATGCTAAATATACTAAAATACAAATTATACTAACACTTAATACAATATATAAAAATATACTAAAATACAAATTACAAAAATACAAATTATACTAACACTTAATCTAAAGCAATTCTAAAAACAGTATCCACATAGTGGTGATTAATAAATCAGAGGCGCTTGCAATGACTGAGGCAGGGACTGAGCCTGTGATTCTCTGTGCATAGTAAGGTATGGTAAGGTGCTCTAAGGTGCTCTGTGTGAATGAGTGTCATGGTGGTCATGGTGGTAGTGCAATGGTGATGATAGTGGTCATGGTGATAGTGCAAATGAGTCAACAGTGCAACAATGCAGAAGTAAAGTAAAGTCTATATATCTATATATTTAACTATTTAAGAAAATGTATAAGTGTGGCCACAGTTCGGCTGTGGCATGGAGGGGGGGGGGGTTATGCATATGTGCTAATATAGCACGCAAACAGTGAGGCATAAAGACAGTGGTACAAGTGGCTAGTGGACAGACAGTACCAAACATGGAGGGGGTGAAGAGGCAGACAGACTATGCAGAGAAGTCTATCTCTCCTCTTCCCTTAAGTGAGGCATTGAACAGTTCAATGGCCCTGGGGACAAATGACTTTCTCAGTCTGTCAGTTGTGCAAGGCAGTGAGCGAAGTCTCCAGCTGATCAGGCTCTTCTGCTTAACAATAGTGCTGTGGAGTGGGTGACACTCATTGTCCAAGATGTTGATCAGTTTGTTCAGGGTCCTTTTGTCAGATAGTGAAGTGATGCACTTCAGTTCAGCTCCCACTACAAAGTCAGCTTTCCTTACCAGCCTGTCAATTCGCCCCACATCCTTCTTCTTTGTGCTTCCTCCCCAGCATACGAACTGTGGTCGCGGTCAGGTAATCTGTAATCCAGGTTACCAGGTGAGCGTCCACACATGGTGGGAATGTGTCCTGTGTAGAAGATAAGTGATGGCATCGTCCACGCCCACTTTCTCCTGGTAAGCAAACTGTAGCGGGTCTAGTGCATGGCGTACCTGGGGTCTGAGCATGCCTAAGACCAGCCGCTCCATTGTTTTCATCACATGTGATGTGAGAGCGACAGGTCTGTAGTCATTAAGCTCACTAGGGTGTGGCTTCTTAGGGACAGGGGTGAGACATGATGTCTTCCACAGTGTTGGAACTTGTCCAAGGCGTAGGCTCAAATTGAAGATGTGCTTCAGTGGCTCCCCCAGTTCAGCAGCACAGGCCTTGAGTAGCCTTGGGCACAGTCTGTCAGGCCCCGCTGCTTTATTGCTGCGCAATTTCTTAAGTTGGACTGTCACTTGATCTTTTGTAATGGTGAGGGGTGTGAGGGGAGGGGAGGGGGAGGGGTGCATCTGGGATCTGTGTGTCTGATGGCTGTTGACTGAGGTCGTTGTCACCTCATTGTTCGTGATCGCCATGTGGGGGAGGGGTGCAATATCCAGTGATGGTGGGGGTACGATAGCCTGTGATGATGGAGGTGAGTGTTGCGCTGGTATTGAGGGGGTGTGAGGGTGGGGGCTGGGGGATGGTGGACAGACCACCGCCATTGGAGCTGGAGCAGGGCAGTCAAACCTGTTGTAGAAGTGGTTCAACTGGTTCGCCCTGCCCAGGTCCCCCTCCACAGAGCTGCTGTTCTTCTTCAGGCCAGTGATAACCTTCATGCCGTCCCATGTCTCCTTCAAGTTGTTTTCCTGCAGCTTCTGTTCCACCTTCTTTCTGTAGTCCTCCTTAGCTTCCTTCAGCTTGAATTTGAGTTCCTCTTGCACGCGCCTCAGCTCTGCCATGTCCCCCTCTCATACATACGTAATCTCAAGATAAAACACACATGCGTAATCTCAAGATAAAACACACGTAACACACGCACATCCAAGTAGTTGAGTACTGGGTGCTGGACAGGAAGGCACAAGCAAGTAGAAGAACGTTGAGTAGTCCGCACACCAGAATCTGCTCCTAGTCCGCACACCAGAAGCTGCTCCTAGTCCGCACACCAGAAGCCCACCAGAGAAGTCACACCTTTCAGAAAGAAATCCACTTTTATTCCTCACTCCAATCAGAACCCCTCTATAATTACTTATAGAAATTTGATTGAGAATGACTTTTCTAAAATTTGTAAAAAACCACATCAGAAACGAGGTAACTTATCGGCAACCGAAATTAAATGCCTTAATCAATTGGAGAATAGAGATGACATCATTATTCGCCCAGCTGACAAGGGAGGTTCCATAGTGGTGATGAGCAAAGAACAATATGATAAAGGTATCTGTTACGTGGCTGAAGTTTTGTGCTTCTCTTGGCCTGCTCTGTCCCTATCATTTATGTAGGTGGAGACTGGGCCTGCTGCTTTCTATTGACACACGGATGACTGCCTGTCTGAGGGCCGGCCCACTGGTATAAAAACCGGCCCACTTCCAAGATGGCTCTCTCTCTCTCTCCCCTCGCTCCTGCCCGCTGAGGTCTGATTTTTCAGTCCCGCGCCCGCCCGTTCCCGCAATATTCTGTCCCGCTCCCACCCGCATCTGTAACATGATGTCCCGCTAAAGCCCGCATTAATGTGTCATTTTTAGTCCCGCTCCCGCCCGCATCTGTAACATGATGTCCCGCTCCCGCCCGCATTAATGTGTCATTTTTAGTCACGCTCCCGCCCGCATCTGTAACATGATGTCCCGCTCCCGCCCGCTAAAGCCCGCATTAATGTGTCATTTTTAGTCCCGCTCCCGCCCGCATCTGTAACATGATGTCCCGCTCCGCATTAATGTGTCATTTTTAGTCCCGCTCCCGCCCGCATCTGTAACATGATGTCCCGCTCCCGCCCGCTAAAGCCCGCATTAATGTGTCATTTTTAGTCCCGCTCCCGCCCGCATCTGTAACATGATGTCCCGCTCCCGCCCGCTAAAGCCCGCATTAATGTGTCATTTTTAGTCCCGCTCCCGCCCGCATCTGTAACATGATGTCCCGCTCCCGCCCGCTAAAGCCCGCATTAATGTGTCATTTTTAGTCCCGCTCCCGCCCGCATCTGTAACATGATGTCCCGCTCCCGCCCGCTAAAGCCCGCATTAATGTGTCATTTTTAGTCCCGCTACCGCCCGCATCTGTAACATGATGTCCCGCTCCCGCCCGCTAAAGCCCGCATTAATGTGTCATTTTTAGTCCCGCTCCCGCCCGCATCTGTAACATGATGTCCCGCTCCCGCCCGCTAAAGCCCGCATTAATGTGTCATTTTTAGTCCCGCTCCCGCCCGCATCTATAACATGATGTCCCGCTCCCGCCCGCTAAAGCCCGCATTAATGTGTCATTTTTAGTCCCGCTCCCGCCCGCATCTGTAACATGATGTCCCGCTCCCGCCCGCTAAAGCCCGCATTAATGTGTCATTTTTAGTCCCGCTCCCGCCCGCATCTGTAACATGATGTCCCGCTCCCGCCCGCTAAAGCCCGCATGCAGGAGAGATTTCAGTTTTTCATTTCTGTCTCACGGAAGGAGCACACACACCTGAGAAAGACTCCAGATGTCAGTTTCTTGGTTCTTGGTTCTGAATGTAGACTAACAACTGAAGTAGGCCTCGTCTGGTACCCTCTTCCTGTCATGCTTTCGATTTCGAGTTTTGACAATGAGCAGCAGGAACAAATTGAACCCACGTAAACGACAATAGGCTATAGGCTTAGGCTAGGCTACTATCCGTCAGTTATGCTTAAACCCCGTTTTTTTAATGCTGCCTAACAGAACATCCAGTTTTTTACGCACATATTTAATTTGCGGGAGTGCAGTGAATCATCATTTTGTTCCGCACCCGCGAACGCACCTCTCTCATCCCGCCCGCTCCCGCAAAGAGCTTTCAAAAGTTGTCCCGCGCCGCACTCTTTTGCGCCAGGACCCGCGGGAGTGCAGACCTCTACTGCCATCACTCTACTGAACTGCCATCACTCTACGCCATCACCCTACTGAACTGCCATCACTCTACTGAACTGAACTGCCATCACTCTACTGAACTGAACTGCCATCACTCTACTGAACTGAACTGCTGAACTGTTTATATGTGTGTGTGTGTATGTGTGTGTGTATTTATATGTGTGTGTGTGTGTATTTATATATATGTGTGTGTATGTGTGTGTGTATTTATATATGTGTGTGTGTGTGTGTGTGTGTGTGCTTTAGGAGAGAGAGCAAAAGAGTGTTTTCTTTTGGGGTCTTTTTTGTTTCTCCTGTAATTGCTCTGGGCTCTCAGAGCTGTCGCTCTGTCTTGTTATCTCTGTGTGTGTGTGTGTGTGTGTGTGTGTGTGTGTTTCTTTCCTCCACTGTAAGGGAGCTTGTTCTCCTATTTGCTTTTCCGTCAGCAGAGGTGAGAAGATGGATGTACCTTTCACACACTCACACACACACTCACTCTCTCAAACATACACACACACACACTCCTGCACCAGTGACAAAATCACCATGAGAGAAAAAATCCTCACACCTCACACATGTTCTCTCTCTCTCTTCTCTCACACACACACACACACGTGCACATACACACACACACACACACACACACACACACACACACACACACATGTACATACATTTACTCAGATATGCACACACAACCATAACATCATCCAAGAGACAAAACATGCACACACACACACACACACTTGTTCCTCATCTTTGAAATCTACAAGATAAGAATAAGCTCTGTTGCTTTTACACTGTCATGGGAAGACTGGTGCTCAGCAACACACACACACACACATACACACACACATATACACACACACACACACATATACACACACACACACACACATATACATACACACACACACACACACACATATACACACACACATACACACACATACACACACACACACACATATACACACACACACATATACACACACACACACACATATACACACACACACACATACACACACACACACATATACACACGCACACACACACACACATATACACACACACATACACACACACATATATACACACACACACACATATACACACACACACACATACACACACACACACATATATACACACACACATATACACACACACATACACACACACACATATACACACACACACACATATACACACACACATACACACACACATACACACACACATATACACACACACATATACACACAGACACACACATATACACACACACACAAACACCACACTGGCTAATCAGACACAGGTTTACCCAGAGCTGTTAGCTTCACTGCCCACCTGATGGTGGAAAATCTCCATTTTAAAAAGACCAGCACAGCAATATTAAGCCCTTCTAATGTTTCTCACACTAGGTGCACACACACACACACCCACATGCGCGCACACACTTCATATTACTTTCATACACTCTTCTCTCTTCAGCTTATGCAAACGTATGCGTAGGTTTGGGCTGACACTTGAACTGGTGCCAGAACTGAGGTGTGTGTTTGTGTGAGTGAGTGTGTGTGTGTGTGTGTGTGTGTGTGTGTGTGTGTGTGTGAGTGAGTGAGTGTGTGTGTGTGTGTGAGTGTGTGTGTGAGTGTGTGTGTGTGTGTGTGTGTGCGTTCAGCGGGAGGTCTGCAGCCTTTAAAAACAGACTGGTCAGTCAGTCAGGGCCGCTGTGGCAAGAGGCCTCCCTGCCCCTGAAAAAAGCTACTGTGTAACAAACACACACTCACTCACACTCGCACACACACACTCACTTGCACACACTCACTCACACACACACTCGCACACACACTCACACACACACACACACACACACACACACATACACTCACACAAAATGGACATTAATATTCTGAATCTTGCTTCTCTCTCCCCCTCTTTCTCTTTCTGTTCTCTCAGTCTTTCAATCTCTCTCTCCCTCTCTCTCTCTCTCTCCCTCCCTCTCTCTCTCTCTCTCTCTCTCTCTCTCCCTCCCTCTCTCTCTCTCTCTCTCTCTCCCTCTCTCTCTCTGTCTCTCTCTCTCTCTCTCTGTCTCCCTCTTTCTCTCTCTCTCTCCCTCCCTCTCTCTCTCTCTGTCTCCCTCTCTCTCTCTCTGTCTCCCTCTTTCTCTCTCTCTCTCCCTCCCTCTCTCTCTCTCTCTCTCTCTCTCTCTGTCTCCCTCTTTCTCTCTCTCTCTCACCCCTCACTGTCACACACATTCAAAATTAATGTTGCTTAATTTGCATTGCTGTTGCATAAAGATAAACAAAACAAAAACAGTATCATGAAAAGTTATGTCACTTTCATTCACTGACACACACACAAACACACATAAACACACACACATAAACACACACTCTCTCCTCCTCTTCATCTCTCTCTCTCTATCCTCTTCTCTGCCTCCTCTCTCTCTAACTCGCTGTCTTTAAACTCAATTCAATGAGCTTTATTGGCTTGACTCTCCCACTTTCTGCCTTCTTCCTCCCTCTATCCCCCTCTCTCTCTCTCTCCCTCTATCCCCCTCTCTCTCTCCCTCTATCCCTCTCTCTCTCTCCCCCTCTATCCCCCTCTCTCTCTCCCTCTCAGTCCCTTCTCTCTCCCTCTATCCCCCTCTCTCTCTCCCTCTCTGTCCCTCCTCTCTCTCTCTCTGCCCCCCCTCTATATCTTTCTCCCTCTATCCCCCTCTCTCTCCGTCTGATTCTGATTACAGCAGCAGAGGCTCATGGGAGAGGAAAATTTAGGAACATTAGCGGTTTCATGCCGCCGCGTCTCTTATTGGACAGAACAGAACTACTGAGATGGACAGATGAGGAGAGGGGGAGAGAAGGAGAGAGAGGGGGAGTGAGGGAGGACTGGAGGAAGAGAGAGAGGGATAGAGGGAATAAGAGAGAGTAAAGGAGGAGGGAGAGATATTTATTTGGCGAGATACCTTACAGTTATGCCAACAGAACTTATCCAACATGAGCTGAATTGACAGAGAGAGAGACAGAGAGAGAGGAGGGAGAGAGGGGGGAGGGAAACAGAGAGAGGGAGAAAAAAAAGCATAACTGTGTCCTTTTCTATACAGCAGCCAGCCAGGGTCTAATAAGACTGTTGGCGCACACACACACACACCCACACGGTGATTATGCATAATAATAGATATCGGATTGGCTACGACATGGTGTCCATATAGCCAATTTCCAGAAGTATAGCTAGAGGTAGAATTCCATTAATGCATCAGGTGTGTTTGGAGAGTGTGTTGGTGTGTTAGGAGAGTGTGTTGGTGTGTTAGTGTGTTTGGAGAGTGTGTTGGTGTGTGAGGAGAGTGTGTTGGTGTGTGAGGAGAGTGTGTTGGTGTTTTAGGAGAGTGTGTTATGATCTACTGAATCAGGTGTGTTAGGAGAGTGTGTTGGTGTGTTAGGAGAGTGTATTGGTGTGTGAGGAGAGTGTGTTGGTGTGTTAGGAGAGTGTGTTGGTGTGTTTGGAGAGCGTGTTCTGAGATATTCCAGTCTTGCACAGGATCCTAGTAAATCACTGTACCTATGAGAAGAGCTAGGCTATTTAGGCCCAGGCTACACTGTAATCCTATGAGAAGAGCTAGGCTATTTAGGCTAGGCTACACTGTAATCCTATGAGAAGAGCTAGGCTATTTAGACTAGGCTACACTGTAATCCTATGAGAAGAGCTAGGCTATTTAGACTAGGCTACACTGTAATCCCATGTGTCATTAGGCCTATAGGTCACTGTTAGACAGCCAGCCCTGTTGTATACTATAACCTAAAGAACACACACATAAACACACCTATGCCATCACCTAATGTACACACACACATACAGTAAACACACCTATGCCATAACCTAATGTACACACACACACACATAAACACACCTATGCCATCACCTAATGTACTCACACACACATAAACACACCTAGGGATCTATCTTAACGATCTGAAACGGATCTTGGGCGCTGTTGCTATCTTACCGGCGGGATAAATGACGCAAATCGAAAATAGGGTGGTCTGATTGGCTACATTACTCATGGGTGTGGTTTGGGCGTAACATGCAATAAACCAATCAGAGCGTCATCTCACATTCCCTTTAACAACAGGCGCGCTTGTTCCATATTTTACTATATAAGCTAAGCGTGTGGAGCCAATCAAATGAATGAATCTCACTCTCAATCTGATTGCGCTTGAGTGCACAAAAGTGTCCCCAATGTGCCAGCGTAACCCCAGTGTAGCAGCGTAGCAGCACACTTGTGCTTCAAATCAATCCCAGCGTAGCAGCACACTTGTGCTTCAAATCAATCCCAGCGTAGCAGCACACTTGTGCTTCAAATCAATCCCAGCGTAGCAGCACACTTGGGTGTTCAGTGTTGCTAGTTAGCACTTCCTGTACGTTCAGCATTACCAGTTAGCACTTCCTGTATACACACACACATGTAGATAGATAGATAGATACTTTATTGATCCTTTGTGCGTTAATGCATGTCTGTGCCTGACTGTGTGTGTCTGTGTCTGAGAGTATGCATGTGTCTGTGTGCATGTGTGTGTGCACGCTTGTGTGTGTGTGTATGTATATGTGTGTGTGTGTTTGTGTGAGTGTATGTGTGTTTGTGTGTATGTATATGTGATGTCTGTGTGTGTATGTGTGTGAGTGTATGTGTGTGTATGTATGTGTGTGTGTGCTTGTGTGTGTGTGTTTGTTGGGATGGTAGCAATGATGTGTCCCAGCAGGAAGCTGGAAGATCTCAAGAGTTCTCACCACTGATCCCGCTTAAACACACACACACACACACTCACAGAGACAAACATGTGGGTATTGGTTTAATATGTGAGAAGAGAAGAGGTCTGTTGAAGTCACACACACACACACACACAGAGAAGAGGTCTGTTGAAGTCACACACACACACACACACAGAGAAGAGGTCTGTTGAAGTCACACACACACACACACACAGAGAAGAGGTCTGTTGAAGTCACACACACACACACACACACAGAGAAGAGGTCTGTTGAAGTCATCACATTAAAGCCCATTGACTGTCTCTGGGGACTCCGAGAGCTTCAGCCCCGAAGCTCTTATCTGGGCTGGTGTGTGTGTATGTGTATATGATTGTCTGTATGAGTGTGTATGTGTGATTGTCTGTATGGGAAGTGTGTGTGTGTATGAGTGTGTGTGTGTGTGTGTGTATGATTGTCTGTATGAGTGTGTGTTTGTGTGATTTTCTGTATGGGAAGTGTGTGTGTGTGTGTGTGTGTGTATTTTGAGTGCTGAGTATCACAAGGCCTCAAGTGGGATTAAAGTTCTCAGAGCTGAAGTAGCATTTATGCATTAACACACACATGCACACACACACTAGAGCATGAATTTAGAGTTAAAGTCCCAAGTGTGTTTGTGGGAGGGAAAGAGTTCAAGACAGAGTCTGGTCTGCAAGTGTGTGTGTGTGTATGATTGTATGTGTGTGTGTGTATGAGTGTGTGTGAGTGTCTGTGAGCGTCTGTGTGAGTGTGTGTGTGTATATGATTGTGTGAGTGTCTGTGTGTGTGAGCGTCTGTGTGAGTGTGTGCGTGTGTGAGCGTCTGTGTGAGTGTGTGTGTGTGTTTAATGAAGGACTGGGGGCAGAGAAAGAGGAGAACACACATTTTTGCAGTTCAGGCAATTTGGAGAGAGCTGAGAGTGTGGCCTTGTGGATAGGTTCTCGTGTGTGTGTGTGTGTGCGTGTCTCTGTGTGTGTGTGTAGTTTCTCTATGCGCTGCGGGACTGTCAGTTTTATGAGGTGATTTGAGACAGGAGTCTTTCAAAGCCTCATCCTCTACACCCAATACACACCTCAATCATTCTGTGTGTGTGTGTGTGTGCGTGAGTGTGTGTGTGTGTTATTGGTCCTCACCTTCATTAGTCTAAATAGTTGGTTTGTCTGCTGCAGGATTTTTTGCACATTTACTATCAAACAACACACACACTCATACACACTAGGGTTGGGTATCGTTTCAATTTGAACGATTCCGATTCCAATTCCGATTTCTTATTTCGATTCCGGTTCCTAACGATTCTCGATTCCGATTTTTTTTAAAGGCAGGGTCAAAAAAAGTTTAGGATATTTTAAATGAGCTAGCTAACCAACGGTCTTTCTCAGGGTATCTGCACATTTTCCAAGTGCAAATTTAAAGACTTTTAAGACCTTTTCAAGACATCTAAATGAAAATTAAGACTATACCACGGCAAAAAGATATATAAGACTGTTTAATGCAATAGTTTTTTTTTCCTACTAATTTTAACCCCCACCCCATTTTGGATGTCTACAGAAGTTACCAAAAATATTTTGGCGAAAGAAAATAATTGTGTGTGAATTACCTTCACAGCTATAAATGCCCAATTTTAGGGTCTGGACTGCTTGCTTTTGAAGCTGGCTGTACTGTACATATTTGGTTTTGCTTACTGCTGAGGCTGTTTTTCACCTGTGTCTGTAGTAGCCTAGGGCTACTTGCCAAAGACATGTGCACTGGACTGGATTCCCTTAAATATTTTTTTCAAAGTTAACTAAGCTATTTACATATTTTAATAAGCCTACTTTATATAATTTACTATGTGCATCTATTGTCCATATGCAGCACAGCAAATTAAAGTTAATCCACTACTTTACATTTTGCATACCAGTTGTATCTAAACCAACCAAAGCTTGACTGAAACATTGTAAAACCATTGACTTGTTTTAAATTAATTAAGAGACAGGTCCTCCTCGCATGATCCTGCTGAAAACTGCTGGTTTCATCTCAAGCACTCACGTATGAACGCACGTATTTTTATGTAGCAGTCGCCGACATTCAAAACATATGCGGTTATATTTCACAACTTTTGCTAAGTAGGCCTAGCCTACTGGGAAACGCTGGCAAGCAAGCTGCTGGCAGATATTACAGGTAGGCTATTATAACTTAGACAGATATTTTCTTCCCTAGGCTAGGCCAGCAACACACGCTGGAAAGATGCAAACAGATCAACTTAACATACCGGTATACAGTATTTCCTCCTGATTGCGAAGCACTGCACATAATTTCACCAGCAGTCTTCGCGTCCATAGTTTGTGAAACGATGCTGCGTCCGAGCAAAGACTTTAGATGCCAAGCGCAACTCCAAAAAGGAGAACAAATAAACGTCCGGCTTGAGGCTGCGCCGGACGCCGGACAGGGCTTTTAAAATCCATATGTCCGGCCTAAATTCGAACATATGGCCAACCTATCGCTAACTGGCTTACCAACTCTTTCTCCCGCTCATTCTACCGTAGGCTCCCTCATTCCACGTAGGCTACCTGTCTATCTCTCAGGCCTCAGCTACACCACGAAAACGTCAGGCATATTATTTTGTACATAGGCCTACTGTATTATTACCGTTTTCACACCTTTAACCAAACCCGTGAAAAACATCTTCACTCTGCAACCACTACACTTCCTCCCGTAGCCTAATAGCCTATCACGTATACAATTGCGTTTTAAATACACGAAACTGGATGGAGACATCACTCGCTCTCTTGCACTCGCTGGCGGTCCCATACGCACATTTAATACCTCTCTTTCGAAAATTCAGTTGTAGCCTATTTAAGACTTTTTAAGGATCGATCCTCGGGAACCCTGCTTTCTGAATGAAATAGTCTGACCTTCTCCATGAATTTTAATTCTATTAACTATGCGCTTCTTCGTTGGTGTTCAGACGTTTCTTCTTCCTGTCGGCAGACTGGGAATCGAAAGTAGGAATCGAAATTTAAACTTTTGAACGATTCCGGGAAAATCGCAAAGATAGTCCCGGTTCCAACCAATACTCGATATTCGATATTCGATACCCAAGCCTAATACACACACACATGGACCATTGAATGGATGAACATCATGTCTATCTCTGGTCTATCTAAAGCAGAAACAAAAGACAAACACACACACATCTCTCTCTCTTACATTAACACACACACACATCTCTCTCTCTTACATTAACACACACACACATCTCTCTCTTACACTAATACTCACACATATCTCTCTCTTACACACACATCTCTCTCTTTCACAACCACTCACACACACATCTCTCTCTCTTTCACAAACACACATCTCTCTCTCTTACACAAACACACATATCTCTCTCTTACACTAACACACATCTGTGTGTGTGTGCATGTGTGAGTGCATGTGTGTGTGTGCATGTGTGAGTGTGTTGGTGTGTGTGCATGTGTGAGTGTGTGTGCATATGTGAGTGTGTGTGTGTTGGTGTGTGTGTGTGTAATGCAGAGATGGAATGTTAAAGATATCTTTTGATTTTTCTCTTTCCCTGAAGGTCTGGCCTGTGACCCATGGGACGAAAGCCTTGGACAGGTAAGATCCATGTGTGTGTGTGTGTGTGTGAGAGAGACAGCAAAGGCAGGAGGCAGTCAGGTATGAATGCAAAAGAAACTTGTGCCAAACCACGGAGAAAGACAGACAATCTGCTTGTGCTGTCAAGGCCCATGAGATGGAGTGTGTTTGTGTGTGTGTGTCTGTGCGCTTAGATAGATGAGAGATAGACGTGATGTTCAGACTTTAAATGGCCCATGAGTAAGTGTGTGTGTGTCTATGTGCGCGTGTGTGTGTGTGTGTTTGTAGATAAATGAGAAGCAGAAGCTCGTCTTGTAAATGGTCCATGAACCCACAATTCAATTCCATATTTCATCTCCTAAACTCCAATTCCAGGGGATAAATATTGCTGTTATTCATGTCTGGATGTACGTCCATGTGTGTGTGCAGGTGTGTGTGTGTGTGTGTTTATGTCTGGATGATCCCCATGTCAGCTGAACCCTCTTAAAAGCCTTCAGCTGAACTGATTGAGCTCAGGTTCACAGAGAGAGAGAAAGAGAGAGAGAGAAATAGAGAGAGAGAGAGGGAGAGAAAGAGAGAGAGAGAGAGAAGAGAGAGAGGGAGAAAAGAGAGAGAGAGAAGAGAGAGAGGGAGAGAAGAGAGAGAGGGAGAGAAGAGAGTTTGGCTGAGTGATTTTTCAGAAGTGCGTCACACACACACACACACACACTTATACACACGGTGTTATTTTAACATTTGTGGCATGAGGAACCTGCAGATTAGAAGAGATATTTGAGGCACAGCAGTCACACACACACACAGCCACATGCACACACACACAGCACACATGCATTTGGATAGCATAGTATCACTTACCTCAATCCCACCTCCAGGAGTCTGTGGTCTGTGAGAGTGTGTAGGTGTGTGTGTGGGTGTGTGTCATTACCAGAGTGAAACACGTGCATATCTAGTTGAGGTAAGGTCACTTAAAACATAGTGTGATGAGGAACGGAAATGATGGACTGAACGATCAGCCGGATTGAGTGAATGATTGACTGATTACATTTGGATTTACGTAATTATGTTCACCTGTGCATGAGGGCATAAAGTGAGGTGCGAAGTGCTCGATCGACGGATGGAGAGAGACTGTTTGCGGCTTGCACTCGGGGGGGAGGGTGCTGTTCGCAACTTCTAGTGTGGCCGGCAGTGAAGACAGTTAAATAGGGGAGCAAACAATTACTATATCAGGAGGGGGAGGCTGAATACTCCCTTGAGACAGAGAGGGCCTCGGGGGTAGCGAGTGCCAAAAGACTGTTCGAGCACGCTGCATCTTCGTCGTCTCCTCTGTTTGGATTATTCCCTGGCTGACTCCGGCGGCAGATACCAAGTTAGCCCCGACGGGGGGGTCTTGTCGCGTGACGGGGAAGTCCGCTATTTTTATACTCTTGCTTAAATGTTTGTGTGTGTGTCTTGTCAATTGTCTATGTCTTAGATTATGTCTATTTGTGTTTGATGTTTAATCTTAATGAAGCCTGTAGCCAGTGAGTTTCACCAGAGAGGAAGGCCCACTTTTGACTTGTACAGTTTCACCCCTGTCTCCCTAGTTGGTTTGATCTTGCTTGAGTGTGAAGCGGTCCTTTTTGTGCAGTGCCTTTATGGGGTGTAGTGTATAGCGTGCGTGTGTGTGAGTGCTGACGCCTTTATTCACCTGCAGTGTTTTTGTCTGGGTCTGGAGGTGTCGTGACCTGTGCTAAAGATAGAGAGGGTACTCTGAACTGGGAATTTTATCTGGCTGGGAGGGTGGATTACTTTTAATGAATTGTATTTAAATAAAATCTGCTTTTGGTAATTTATTTGTGGTGATTGTCCTCTGACTCGACACCGGACCATACCGGATTAACAAAGGTGGTGGCAGCATTCTTTATTCATAAACATTTATTACACTGGTGGCAGCGGTGGGATAGATTGACAAAAAAAAAAAAAAAAAAAAATGTCTGATGATGAGGGCAATGCACCCGTAAGGGTAGCAAATGATGGTGCTGTAGTCCCTGACATGGGTGCCCGCCAGAACGGTGCCATTCCTCGCCCAGTGTTTATGCCCGAGGTTTACACTGGCATGGGGCGGGAATGGTCCGACTGGATTGAACAGTTTGAATTGGCCTCCACTGTAAATGGTTGGAATGAGGCTGTTAAATTGCAATTTCTAGCATTGTTGCTCTCTGGACGTGCCCGTGAAATGTATAACGGACTTTCCAGTGTAGCTAAATCCAACTATGCTACCTTGAAGGTAGCCATGACCAGAGCTTTAGAGCCATGTTGCAGTGACGAGTGGAGTAGGGTGGCCTTTTCTGATAGAAGGAGGTTGCCCAATGAGACTGCCCAAGAGTTTGGGAATGCCCTGCGTAGGTTAGTTGTTAAAGCTTACCCATCTTTAGAGGATAATACTCGTGACATGTTGGCTCGAGATCAATTTGTGTCTTATTTTGCCTCAGGAGATTTTCGTGTTCGCCTTCGGGCCGCAAAACCAAAGACATTAGAGGCTGCAGTCCATTTGGCTACTGAAATGGAGCTTCTTCGAAAACTGGAGCAGACTCACATTACACCTGATGCTCGTGTGAGGGAAGTTACTGAGGGTAAAAGCAGAACTGATGAGCGGTTAGACACCTTGATGGGAGTGGTAGAAGGGCTTTGCCAGGAAATAAAAACAATCCAGTCATCAGTCCAGGTCTTACACAGGGCCTCTAAGGCCCCTGTCCCAAGCTTTCCATCTAATACCTCGGGGGGGTCTAATATTGGGTTGGGGGCTTTCACAAATAAACCTTTAGGCCGTGGGGCTCCAAAGCAGTCCAAGGTGTGTTGGGAATGTGGGTGCGACCGACATCTGCGCCGTGATTGCCCCTATGCTCAGGGAAACTAAAGGGGGCGGGTACAGAGGGCCAAACTGCCCGCCCCCTTGCTCAGACTGTGGCCTCTAATAACAGAAAGGGTAGCCATGTTACTGCTCAAGTAGGGGGAGTTGAGTCTCTGGTGTTGGTAGACAGCGGAGCTGATCGATCTATAATCCCTAAACAGTTGTGGCTAGATTTTACAAAGGGTGGATGTAAATTGTCTGAGTACCAAGGCAATGTCTCTGCGGTTAATGGGGAGGTGATGCATATTTTGGGGATGTGGCAGACTGTTTGCAAATTTGATTCCCTTGCCTTGGTTGTTGACTTTTTGGTGGCTGATGTTCCCTCCTGTGATGTCTTATTAGGTTTTGACTTCCTGTCTAAGTATGGGGCCAAGATTGATTACAAAGACCGGGCTTTCTGCCTAATGGGGAAGACCCTTCCACTGCTGGTCCCTGATGGCCCTGGTAGGCCCCGTATGGTTGTCATAAAATCTGATACGATGGTCCCATCCCGAAGTGAAGCAATACTGCCTGGTATGGTCCTGAACCCATTCAACGGTTGTGAGGAAGGTATGTTGGAGCCATCTGCATCATTGTCTAATCACTGTGATATTTTAGTGGCCCGGGTTGTGTGTCAGGTAGATAAAGGTGTTGTCCCAGTTCGAGTGATCAATGTTACGGATGATGAATTGATGTTGAAGGCTGGCATGAGTGTTGGTACACTTCACACAGGTATTGAAGTGGGAGGGGCTATGGAGGAAGTTAAAACAAATATGAAGGGGGGCTCTGGGAAAACCTGGTCTGTAGATGCTCTGGTGGATCAGTTGGGGCTAGATAAAAAGGGGCTGGGGGTCATTGAACAGCGAGCAATTTGTGAGTTATTGTCTAGACATCTGTCTGTGTTCAGCACAGGTGACATGGATTTAGGAAGGACCCGGCTTGCTAGACATTGCATCGATACTGGGGATGCTAAGCCTCTTAAGATGCATCCACGTCGTGTTCCACTTCACTTGCAGGACGAGTGTGCTGAGCAAATAAAGCAGATGCAGGCAGGTGGTGTAATACAACCTTCTTGTAGCCCTTGGGCTGCACCGGTGGTCCTCGTTAGGAAGCGGGATGGGGGGCTTCGCTTCTGCGTTGATTACCGGAGGCTCAATGATGTAACAAAGAAGGATGCCTACCCCCTCCCCAGGATTGATGATGCCTTAGACAGTCTATACAAGGCTAGCTGGTTTTCGACTCTAGACCTCGCCAGTGGCTATTGGCAACTTGAAATTGACCCCAAGGATAGACCGAAGACTGCCTTTATCACTCGCCAAGGCTTATTTGAGTTCAATGTGTTAAGCTTTGGATTATGTAATGCTCCCAGCACATTTCAACGATTAATGGATGTAGTGCTTGCCGATTTACAGTGGACAACATGTCTGGTTTATCTTGATGACATAATCGTATTCGGCCGTACATTTGCAGAACATTTGTCGCGTCTGGATGAAGTGTTGCTTAAGCTACACCGAGCTAATCTGAAGGTTAAGCCTTCAAAATGCCATTTGTTCTCAAAAGAAGTGCAGTACCTTGGCCATATTATCTCAGCCGAAGGAGTCAGAGCAGACCCAGCTAAAGTCCAGGCAGTAAAAGAATGGCCTATCCCTACCAATCAGACAGAGGTGAGGAGCTTTGTTGGGTTGGCGTCCTACTATCGGCGCTTTATTAAAGGATTTGCCGAAATCGCACGGCCTCTTCATCAGTTAACAGAGAAGGGTAGGCGTTTTAAATGGTCTGGAGCATGCCAGAAGTCTTTTGAGCACCTGAAAGCCCAATTAATATCCGCTCCAGTATTAGCTTACCCTGATCCCTCACGCCCATTTCTATTAGATACTGATGCCAGCGATGTTGGCATTGGGGCGGTCTTGTCACAGGAGGCTGGTGGTGTTGAGTATGTGGTAGCCTATGCAAGCAGAGCCCTAACGAAGCAGGAAAGGAAGTATGCCACCACGAAGAAGGAACTACTGAGTATGGTAACATTCACCAAATATTTTAAGCATTATTTGCTTGGTAAAGAATTCATCTTACGTACAGACCATAATTCTCTCAGGTGGCTCCATAACTTTCAGGGTTTGGAGGGACAGCTTGCTAGGTGGGTAGAACAATTAGCTAGTTTCCAATACAAGATCATCCATAGGCCAGGGAAGTTGCATACGAATGCAGATGCCCTGTCCAGGCTACCGGCTTTTGGTTGTAATGACTCAAGATCAAGTGAGGAGAACATTAGCCCAGCCATGAAATTCCTCCCAGCTCCTAATGTGTGTGTTGTACAAGAGGGGGGTGGCAGGGAAGTGACGCAGAGGTGTGCTGACGAGATGGTGAAGGCCCAAACAGAGGACCCAGAGTTACGGCTCTTGATAGATCTGAAAAAGAAGGGACTGGACCTCCCCAATGATGTAGCGCTGCAAAAGTATGCCCCTGTGTGGTTGCAACTGCAATTGAGGGATTCTCGCTTGGTCCGGTTACCTCCTGCTAATTCAGATGCAGCAGCCCAAGTGCAGATTGTCCTTCCCCAGGTTCTGGTCCCTCAAGTTTTGTCTCAGCTGCATAATTCCCATACTGCTGGCCATTTAGGAGTACAAAAATTACAGGGTAAAGTGAAGGACCGCTTTTACTGGCCTGGGTGGTTTAATGATGTAAAGCAGTGGTGTAGACAATGCATAGATTGTGCCTCTCGGAAAACACAGGGTCGCACCCCATGTGCCCCCCTCCAAACAGTAAATGCATCCAGACCATATGAAAGGGTGGCACTTGACATCTTGGGGCCCTTGCCTGAAACTGTCAATAAGAACAAGTATATTCTAGTCATTGGAGATTATTTTTCTAAATGGACAGAAGCATTTCCTCTGCCCAACCAGGAGGCCTGTACTCTTGCTAGGGTGGTGGTGGAGGAGTGGGTTTGCAGGTTTGGGGCCCCCCGAACTATCCATTCAGACCAGGGCAGGTCTTTTGAGTCCACTTTGTTTAAGGACGTATGCCGGTTGTTGAATATTAACAAGACAAGAACCTCCCCTTACCATCCCCAATCAGATGGCCTTATCGAACGATTTAATCGTACATTGCTCGCAATGTTGTCATTTTTTGTGGAAGAAAATCAGACCAATTGGGATATGTTACTGCCATATGTGATGATGGCATATCGCAGTAGCGTACATGCCAGTACAGGTTTTAGTCCCCACAGAGTGTTGTTTGGACGGGAGATGGTTTTGCCAGTGGACATTATGTTGGATGTGGATGTTGTAGGGCCATTTTGCTCCACTAGGGAGTATGTGAGTAATTTGGCTGAAACCTTATCTTCTGTAACAGAGGCTGTGAAGCGGCATCAGGCCAAGGCTTCCTGTCAACAGAAGGCCAATTTTGATCTAAGGGCCAACTTCCAATATTATTCTGAGGGGGAGTTAGTGTGGGTGTTGAATAAAGCAAGAAAGAGAGGATTGTGTCCCAAGCTGCAGAGGCGTTTTAAGGGGCCTTATAAAATCATGGAGAGGGTTACAGAAGTCCTGTACCGGGTAGTGCCAATTGGTGGGGGCTCAGACACAGTGATACACTTTAACCGCCTTAAACCCTATTTGTCTCCTTGTCCAGAATCCCCATCAACACCAGATGACTCTGTATCGGGCCGCCCAATGCTGCCAGGGCGGGTCTCACCTTGTGACCGAGCTGATGAGAATGTGGCAGAGGTCCCCCACCAGGGGAAGTCCCAACGGGCTCCATCTGAGGGTGCTGGTGTTTCTGCTGAAGCTACAGGAGGCAAGGGGGACCAGCAAGCGGTGGACGCCGTACCAGATCGCAACCCAGGGGTTGCGGACGTGGTACTGCCATTGGAGAGCTGTACTGGGACAATGGATGCTGGTGTTGCCCAGGAGAGTCTGCAAGGTCTTCAATTGCCCCATCTAGTGGGGCCCAATGGTCATCATGAGCTGGCACAGGGGGCACGTTCCCGGCGGGAGAGGAAAGCACCTGTGTGGTCAACGGACTACGATTGCAGTTACTGACTCGCGGACGAGTCTCTTCCTCTAGGGGAGGGGAGAGTGTGATGAGGAACGGAAATGATGGACTGAACGATCAGCCGGATTGAGTGAATGATTGACTGATTACATTTGGATTTACGTAATTATGTTCACCTGTGCATGAGGGCATAAAGTGAGGTGCGAAGTGCTCGATCGACGGATGGAGAGAGACTGTTTGCGGCTGGCACTCGGGGGGGAGGGTGCTGTTCACAACTTCTAGTGTGGCCGGCAGTGAAGACAGTTAAATAGGGGAGCAAACAATTACTATATCAGGAGGGGGAGGCTGAATACTCCCTTGAGACAGAGAGGGCCTCGGGGGTAGCGAGTGCCAAAAGACTGTTCGAGCACGCTGCATCTTCGTCGTCTCCTCTGTTTGGATTATTCCCTGGCTGACTCCGGCGGCAGATACCAAGTTAGCCCCGACGGGGGGGTCTTGTCGCGTGACGGGGAAGTCCGCTATTTTTATACTCTTGCTTAAATGTTTGTGTGTGTGTCTTGTCAATTGTCTATGTCTTAGATTATGTCTATTTGTGTTTGATGTTTAATCTTAATGAAGCCTGTAGCCAGTGAGTTTCACAGAGAGGAAGGCCCACTTTTGACTTGTACAGTTTCACCCCTGTCTCCCTAGTTGGTTTGATCTTGCTTGAGTGTGAAGCGGTCCTTTTTGTGCAGTGCCTTTATGGGGTGTAGTGTATAGCGTGCGTGTGTGTGAGTGCTGACGCCTTTATTCACCTGCAGTGTTTTTGTCTGGGTCTGGAGGTGTCGTGACCTGTGCTAAAGATAGAGAGGGTACTCTGAACTGGGAATTTTATCTGGCTGGGAGGGTGGATTACTTTTAATGAATTGTATTTAAATAAAATCTGCTTTTGGTAATTTATTTGTGGTGATTGTCCTCTGACTCGACACCGGACCATACCGGATTAACAAAGGTGGTGGCAGCATTCTTTATTCATAAACATTTATTACAATAGTATATACTATAGGGCAAACATGTAACCCCCCCCCCCCCCCCTCTTTCTCACACACACACATACACACAGCTCTGGAAGAAACACAAGAGACCACTGCACATGTGTCTGATGTCATCTAGTGTGTGTAGGCTATATATGTGATATTCAGAGCTGCCAACTCTCACACATTGAGAGTGAGATTCATTCATTTGATTGGCTCCACACGCTCTCCAATGCGTTGGCAGCTCTGTATCTATATATCTGATGTCATCCTAAGGTTGCTGAGTGACATTTAAATGAGTTGATGGTCATATTTGAATGTGCAGTGGTCTCCTCACTTATATATATATATACTTATATATAATATGATTGTCAACTCATTTGAATGTCACTCAGCAACTTTCAGAAATCAGAATCAGAAAAATGTGCAGTTCTTATTTTTTTTCCAAAGCTGTAAATATACAATTACATACTGTGCAATCACACAACAATCAAACTCATATAGAAACACTCACTCATACACACTCACAGTGATGCATACACACGCACGCAGACACACACTCCTCCAGAGAGTGCTCAGCGTTCAAGGATTATTTACTTTTTTAGATCGGGATGAATAAACGGGCATTGAATAAACACAGTTGGGCTATTCAAGCAAGCAGTAGAGCTAATTAGCAGATATACACAAATTCTGCATGGAAATATAGTTGTATTAATGTATTCCGATAAGTACATTTTTAAACTGCTACAACAAAATTCCCTGATATTCCATGAATTTCCCTGACTTTCCATGTCTAGAATAGACTTTCTAAAATTCCATGACCGTGGGAACCCTGGTGTGTGTGTGTGTGTGTTGCTCTGTGTTTGTGTGTGTTAATGTGTGTAAGGACATTTGTGCATGTGTCTGTCTGGATTTTGCGAATGTACAAATATATCATGTGTGGCCATTAACATATACTCTATTTGAGCACACTTGCATGCATGCGTGTGTGTGTGTGCGTGTGTGTGTGTGAGGAGCATTCCCAGACTGATGATGACTGCAGCAGCTGGCATGACTGTCTTTAACATTACAGCTCTCTCTGGGATCTCTCTCTCTCACACACACACAGACACACACACACACACACTACAGGACCAAACTAAACACTAGCCACACTATGGACTAAGTGTGTACTGTGTGAGTACAATGTGTACTTACGCGACGTAGAGGACTTGCGTCGTCACCACTGCGTCGTCCTACGCATAGACAGTCCTACGCAGTGGCAACGCAAAGCTTTGTCGCGGTAGTAACGTGACTGAATGTCCCGCTTCATGGACAAATTTACACAGAATAGAACCTAGTTGATTTACGCTACGTGAGGATATTAGACTAAATCTACTGATCATTTGAAAAATTAAGACCTCCGTGAAAAAGGTGAAATTCAATACTTTTTAAGGCCTTAATTTAGGAAAATGAAATTTAATACTTTTAAGACTCCGCGGGTACCCTGGTATGGTGTTCTGGACCAGCAAATACTGAAGAGCAGCTCCCAGACGACGGTGTTGTAACATTCAGCTAGCATCTCCTTTAGCAAGCTGTTTCTAAAACTAGCTGAGCTAACATTCAGCTAGCATCTCCTTTTTTATCAAGCTGTGTTAATACATTTATTTACAGTTACATTTAATAATTATTTTATTTATCCAAAGTGACTTACACTTGTAAATTATATTACAAAGGCCAATGTTCCTGGAGCAATTCGTGGTTTCCGTAAATGTAACTTGTCTGGTACAAAATTGATAACGTGCAGAGTGCTGCAAGTTTGAATGCAGCTTTTGGTCGGGATTTGTTCTGACATAGTGCCAACCCATCAAAACATCACTTAATTGTTATTTCCCCCTCGTTGCTTTCCTAGATATATTACTCTGGACCTTTCCCTAGACTGCCTTCAAGTTTTTTTTTCCAGAGAATATGGTTACTTTGCTCCTGTGCGACGCTAAGTCGTATGCTCATTACATCATGATAGCATTTGTTTTCGGAAAAAAAGTTTATTACTCTGTCGAGGTTATGACAGTCATACAATGTTATATTTCTCCAATAATAGAAAAGGTTCATATAAAGGCTTAAAATGCTTCAGATGTAACGTTATTTGATGTGAAAGTGACGCCAAAATGAATTTGGGTCAATGGAACGCTAGCTGGAAGCGGTCTACTCCTAGTCTCAGAGCCGCCCATAGTATCTTAACTCATGCGTTGAGTGCCTAAAACGTAATATTACGTTTTTAGCTTTTTTTTTTAAATTACGAAACTAGACACTCTAATACACCTTATATGTGATTTTGGGAACTCTGTGATGAATGGAAATTAAATATATGAAACTCATGAAAACGCACAATCTGGACATTTTATCATAACTCGGTTGCCGCTTTGGGTCGAATCAGTGACGCATGCACGTCATGTCAAAACCAGGCCATTTTCGTGGGTCTATCACTAGGTGGCAGTCTCGCCAGGTCTCGCTGATCCCTCCAAATCACTTCCCGGAATGTTTACACAAGTAAGTGTGGTGGATTTCTATGACTTAAAGGATGCATGTATGTTTTTATAAACTTTGATATTACTGCAATTATTATGAGACTTCAAGGCCTGTACACATCTTAAGCAGACCAGACCAGGTGTCAAAGAGTGGGGTGAATGAGTGCACAGTGACACTGGGCCTAGACGGTAAAGAGCGAGAGGATGAGGTAATGGTAACTGAAGATAGGCCGCAGCCATTTTGATGGTAGATCTCATCGGGGGCCGCCATCTGATGACATCTCACCTCACCCTATTGCTTGACACCTGTTCTGAACATTGTTTAGACTGGATTATCACTGCAATACGGTGAATAAAGATTCAGCAGTCTTCAGAGATCTCCTGTCTATTCTGTCTCCTTCGGATGCCTTGTCCCAGAGTGCTAATTAGTAATAATCAAGTGATAAATTGCTAGTGGATTCGAAAGTGGACTAGTTTTTCCACAACATTAGTAACAGGCAACACTTCATATTTCATGAAAGACGTTATATCTCCATTTCTAGAAAAAAACAGCGATTTTGATGAAAACTAGCCACTGTTTAGCTTGGGATTTCTCAGGAACAGACGCGTGTAGAAATACACGGTTTGCACCCACCGAGAGCTTAAAGTCTCACCTTTTAATCAAGCTATTCTACGTGTTCATAGCTATAACACAGAATATGCTGTGGCTGTACAAAAATCATCAACAATGGTCTAGATTGCTGGCACTCTAGGACAAAACTCCCGAAAACAGCTTGGCATTCAATGAGTTAATTCCCGTCACACAAAGAGATCGTACCACACTGAAAGCTAATATTTTGTCACTAGCAACCTACATCTGTCCAAAAGTGGGGCGTGCGTAATGTTTCGTTCTCCCTCCTGGTCGGGACGAATGAAACGGCATGAGAGAGAATGAAACCTACAGTTTCTCCCAAATTTTGTCAGCTTACATTTCGAATCATAGCCTACTTCTTTCTCTTTGTCGCAATGATGGTATTGAAAGAAACTCATTTAGAAGAAAGAATAACGTTTGTGAACCCTTTTGTTTTGTTGCCAGCATAAAAACAAATATCCCTGATAGCACAGGGGTGTTGAATCCACGTTGAATCAACCTCCGCCGCTTCAAACAAACGTGGATTCAACGCCCCTTTGCTATCTGGGATAGGATGACTGGATAAAATATTTTGTCTAATGCGCAAATTTGTAGTGATGGGGACGAGACCGCCTATGCCGAGTCCGAGACAAGACCGAGTCTTTGAAGGGTCGAGACCGAGTCCGTTGGTTTTCAAATACAGTCGAGTCCGAGTCAAGACCGAGTCTTTGAGGAAGCAAGTCCGAGTCGAGACCGAGTCCTTTAGGAGTCGAGACCGAGTCGAGACCAAGACCATAAAAACATGTCAGTTTTCATATTCATGATTTAAAATCACCCCAATTAATAATCAACAGTTAGGCCCAGGCTTGGAATTTCACCATTTTAGGGGCAAGGCCACTTGGCCTTCAGTTGGGCTTATTTGGTGGGGGGCACAAAGGCCACATGTCAGGGCACCAAGGCCAAAGTTAACTATACAGTAGTAGGCTATAAAAATAATCAAAGTTGTATTTAGCCTATTCACAGCAGTAGACCTGCATCACTGTATGTAAAATTACAAAAACATGAAATATTACATAGAACTGTAAATCATCTGGTCATGTAATATTTAGATGTCTAGGCTATATTTAATATTTATATTTATTTTATATTTGGCCTGTTATGTATTGAACAATTCCCAGATACACGTTTGTTTGAAGCGGCGGAGGTTGATTCAACGTGGATTCAACGCCCCTGTGCTATCAGGGTTTAAGCACAGCTCAGCTTTAAGAAACTCAAATAGCCCTAGATGCATGCTTAGCATTTTTTGATCATTAAGACTCCTTTCACAAAATTTTACTCAGCTGTAAATCCTCTGATTTTAATATTTACCTATATCTAGGCAATATTTGTAACATTTATTTTGTATTTGGCCTGTTATGAAATCATGAAGAACGATTTAAACACATTTTGAAACCTAAAGACCAAAGTTGGAGACATGAATGTAGACCTTGCTGCAGATTACATTTTTAATTTAACCAGAATACTCTGGAACGGCTTACTGTACAGGGGACTGCTTTACACCTTTGTGTTCAGTAAGGTCTGCTGTTTATTCTGATATATGGTTTGTCATGTGTTGAGCGAAGGGTTCGTGAAGTATTCCACCGAGATGAATGGGTAGGGAGATGGGTGTAGCACCTTATGTAGACGTTATGATTAAATTTAATTATATTATTTACTTTTCTCGCGAACCGATCACCACAGCAGTTAGCGGCTAACATCGTTTAAAAGCTAAAAAAAGCTCTTTCATGTGACGTGATACATGTGTCTGTGTGATGAGTAGGCTTATCGATTGCGAGTAGGCTATTTCAACTGAGAAGAATGGGTGAATTTGGACGCACTTTCTGTCTTGCCATGCGCTGTCATTTTCTCCACTGTGTAAGACTGAATTAGTTTGCGCTGTGATGCTAATTATTTTGACAGGCTATAGGCTAAATAAAAATCGCTATTAAACACACGCAAAGCAGAATATTGAAAGAAGGGGGCACCAAGGCCAACGCAAGGGGCAAAGACGTGGCTGCCGTGAAATTTCATTTTCAATTTTTGTTTTATATGAACATAAAAAAATGCGTTGGTCTCGAGGACTTGGTCTGAAATTACGAGTCCTTCTCCTCCCGCTGTGGTCCGAGACCGAGTCAAGACCGAGTCTTTGAAGGAACAAGTCCGAGTCGAGTCCGAGAAAGCAGAAATCGGTCTCGAGACCGGACTCGAGTACTACATCACTGCAAATTTGAAACAAAATGGGATGAATTGAACGATGTAGGACATAGCATAGTCCATATCAAAAAAAAGTTTAAACGATTTGGAACACTGGCTTTCACCACCGCAGTCTTTATTAATGCCATCTTAGCAGAACTTTAGCGTGCGCAATCGGCACCATAGAACTGGTGATACAAACCGAAACAAGAAAACAGACCAGGCATCTATTTGAGACCGTTTTATATTTATCCAAACCTGTAGCAACACCAGGTGTGTAAAAAGAGACAGGCATCTATTTGGGACTTAGCTTTTATTTGAAGTTTTACCGCAAGTGCCTTGCTCAAGGACACAACGGTGGAAGCCAGGTATTGAACCCACAACTTTTCAGGCTACTGCATGCTAGCCCAACTCCTTAACCACTATGCTACTGCATGCTAGCCCAGTTCCTTAGCTACTACGCTACTGCATGCTAGCCCACTCGGCGGCTTTTTGGGCACTCATTGGGCATCCATTTCGGCAGAAATGCGCGTGCGCAAGGCTTCACGACACCAATCTTGCTCCAGCGGCAAACACATGATTGGCACGATGTCTTCACAACACACCACATGATTGGCTCAATGTATTCACATGTCGACGTTTTGCCCCAGCTCCTTAGCTACTAAACCACCATCCGAACAACATCCACAGAGCACCAGGCTACTGCATGCTAGCCCAGCTCCTTAGCTACTGCATGCTAGTCCAGCTCCTTAGCCACAATGCTACTGCATGCTAGCCCAGCTCCTTAGCTACTAAACCACCATCCAAACAACATCCACAGGGTCATCCCTATGTTCCCCGCTGCTTCCAAGTAGACTGCAGCCGCACGGCAAGGCGCCGGTTGTTGTTGCTCCGTGCCCACACTTTGTTTGTGATGAGGGAAGGAGAGGGGGCGCCGCAAACTGAAGTTCTTTGCACAGAGGCGCAGTGCGGAGCCCAGTGCCATATAGTCACGTTTAATTGATTTAATTGAGACACTTAAGTCTTGTATATAACAGTAGCTGGTGTCAGTGGCAATCAGCCTAATGACACAGCCCCACCTGTTTTCCTATGATATTAGGATTGGCTCACTGTCTTGCTGCAACGGCCTGCTGTGTTTAAATCAGCGTTTCTCAAACTGTGGGTCGCAACCCACTACTGGGTCGCGGAGACATGGCAGGTGGGGCGCGAACTGACGTGAAAAACAGGAGTTTTTTAATTTATTTTTTATCTGTAGCCTGGGCCCAGGTAGCACCCGATGCGCAATGGATGCACTGTGTTATTCACAGGGAAGCGCTCGTGTCAAGGCAGATTAGTTAGTCCCGACCTACATGAGATTTTGAACGTTGTTGTGAGAGTGGTGAATTTCATCAAACCCGGCCCTTAAAAGCGCGTCTATTCTCCACACTTTGCGAAGAGATGGTAGCTGACCAAAAGGCTGTACTGTTTCACAGCGAGGCAAGGTGGCTTTCCCGAGGTAAAGTGCTGTTGCGCGTGTTTGAGCTCCGAGTCACCTCTTGTTGGAGGAAGAGCGCATCTTGAATCTGCAAGCACGTTCACTAATGAACATTTCTTGACGAAGCTGGCCTATCTTAGCGATATATTTGATATACATTTGAGTTAAATGTCCAGTTACAAGGCAAAGACAAGCACCTACCTCACCTAGCAAATAAGATTACTGCATTCACCAAAAAAACTTGAGTATGGGACAGGCGCCTCGATCGCGACAGTATTATGCCTTTGAGATTTCTGAGCGAAATCGCTGAAACGTCTGATTGGGAGGCACTCTTGTGATCCCATGTATTAAACAGTAGGCCTACATCACATCCCTGCAAAGTTTATTTCAAAAATATTTCCCAACCAGCAGTGCTCAGTATGACTGGATTATGGATCCATTTAATGCAGCATGTTGGCATTTCATTGAATATATTGTACAATGCTGTATAATGGCCTATGCTTCCTAATATGTTGCTGGAAAACAGAAATATGTGTGTTATGTATTTATTTATTATTATATCTGCAGCACCAGCTGATTTTAGCTCTGTTGAAGAGGATATATTTAGAACTTGTCATTATTTCAATAAATTTGACAAGTTTAAGCTTGACTTAACACTTAGAGCGATGAGGGACAGGTGGGGCTCGAGAATGCTCCCTCAAAGTGGGGAATGAAAGAAAAAGTTTGAGAACCACTGATCTAGTTTGTTAACTACCACAGTCAGGAGTTGGGTCGCGATAGTCTGTCATTTTTAAAAAGTGGGTCCCCAGAAAAAAAAAGTTTGAGAAACACTGTTAAATCTAGCCGAGTCTGCATGGCTTCAGTCCCAAGCTTGTCATTGTCTTTGCACTTGGCATGTCATTGTTGATTCTTACTGTACAAGAGGTGAAGGAGGTGATCTAAAATAGCCTTTGGTTGAGCTGTCGGAAGAATGGGATTAATTTTAATGGAACAAAGAGGTATCAAACTATACTAGGCTGTAGACCCAAAGGGACATTTTTGGATTATTGACGAGTCAGACCAAAGGGGCTTCGGAGCAACGCGCAGTCCCCCCTGCAGCGTGCCAGCGAACAGAAAAATGAACAAAACAAACCAATTAAATATCAACTTAAAAAGGCATGTAGTTGTAGCACGTTTCTTCTGTGAGAGGTGCAGCTCGTGTGTGTTGCTGTCCTCAATTTAGTGCTGAAGCGGACAATGCGAAGTTACCTAGAATGTTAACTTTGAACTCGTTATATTCAGTAAAGAAGCACTACTCAAGTAAAACCATTGTAAGGCTATGTTATAAAAAAAATTCTTCATCTATTCTTTTACTCCGCTATACTCAACGTGGAGGTTAGGAAAATCGCCTGGCTTCTGGCTTGTGTCAATATTGCACCGTGCGCGTATGTGTAGGTCTACCTGGTGTGCTACGGCAAGCAACATTGACAGAAAAATACACTTTGCTACCGTTTGTGCACGAAATGTGCACTCGCAAGCATATCCCATGCAATTTCCCCGGTCCCATACAAATAGCGGGGAACATAGGACCCGGGGAACATAGGTACGCTCCCACATCCACAGAGCACCAGGCTACTGCATGCTAGCCCAGCTCCTTAGCCACAATGCTACTGCATGCTAGCCCAGCTCCTTAGCCACTGCGCTACTGCATGCTAGCCCAGCTCCTTAGCTTGAATTAGCTTAGCTTAACTTGAATTTCCCCTGGGGATCAATAAAGTATCTATCTATCTATCTATCTATCTAGCCACAATGCTACTGCATGCTAGCCCAGCTCCCAACTAGTTAGCTAACTAGTATTCAACTGTCATTTTTCAGCTACCTGTAGGCTACTGTAGCCAGATAATTCTACTTCCACCCTTATGCCCACTGGTTCGGCAGGGGTCTTCCTACAGGTTAAAAAAACATTTCAAAACAATAACCCAGATAGCAAGAGGCTGGCGGACCACTGTCGGTCCATTGGGGGCATAGCTGTCGGTCCATTGGGGGCATAGCTGGCGGTCCATTGGGGGCATAGCTGGCGGTCCATTGGGGGCATAGCTGGCGGTCCACTGGGGGCATAGCTGGCGGTCCACTGGGGGCATAGCTGGCGGTCCATTGGGGGCATAGCTGGCGGTCCACTGGGGGCATAGCTGGCGGTCCATTGGGGGCATAGCTGGCGGTCCACTGGGGGCATAGCTGGCGGTCCACTGGGGGCATAGCTGGCGGTCCACTGGGGGCATAGCTGGCGGTCCATTGGGGGCATAGCTGTGGGTCCATTGGGGGCATAGCTGGCGGTCCACTGGGGGCATAGCTGGCGGTCCATTGGGGGCATAGCTGTTGGTCCATTGGGGGCATATCTGTTGGTCCATTGGGGGCATAGCTGGCGGTCCACTGGGGGCATAGCTGGCGGTCCACTGGGGGCATATCTGTCGGTCCATTGGGGGCATATCTGTCGGTCCATTGGGGGCATATCTGTTGGTCCATTGGGGGCATAGCTGGCGGTCCACTGGGGGCATAGCTGGCGGTCCATTGGGGGCATATCTGTCGGTCCATTGGGGGCATATCTGTTGGTCCATTGGGGGCATAGCTGGCGGTCCATTGGGGGCATATCTGTCGGTCCATTGGGGGCATATCTGTTGGTCCATTGGGGGCATAGCTGGCGGTCCACTGGGGGCATAGCTGGCGGTCCATTGGGGGTATAGCTGGCGGTCCACTGGGGGCATAGCTGGCGGTCCACTGGGGGCATAGCTGGCGGTCCATTGGGGGCATAGCTGGCGGTCCATTGGGGGTATAGCTGGCGGTCCACTGGGGGCATAGCTGGCGGTCCACTGGGGGCATAGCTGGCGGTCCATTGGGGGCATAGCTGGCGGTCCATTGGGGGCATAGCTGTGGGTCCATTGGGGGCATAGCTGGCGGTCCACTGGGGGCATAGCTGGCGGTCCATTGGGGGCATATCTGTCGGTCCACTGGGGGCATAGCTGGCGGTCCATTGGGGCCATAGCTGGCGGTCCATTGGGGGCATATCTGTCGGTCCATTGGGGGCATAGCTGGCGGTCCATTGGGGGCAGAGCTGGCGGTCCATTGGGGGCATAGCTGGCGGTCCATTGGGGGCATAGCTGTTGGTCCATTGGGGGCATAGCTGGCGGTCCATTGGGGGCAGAGCTGGCGGTCCATTGGGGGCATAGCTGGCGGTCCATTGGGGGCATAGCTGTTGGTCCATTGGGGGCATAGCTGTGGGTCCATTGGGGGCATAGCTGGCGGTCCATTGGGGGCATAGCTGTTGGTCCATTGGGGGCATAGCTGTGGGTCCATTGGGGGCATAGCTGTTGGTCCATTGGGGGCATAGCTGTGGGTCCATTGGGGGCATAGCTGGCGGTCCATTGGGGGCATAGCTGTTGGTCCATTGGGGGCATAGCTGTTGGTCCATTGGGGGCATAGCTGTTGGTCCATTGGGGGCATAGCTGGCGGTCCATTGGGGGCATAGCTGTTGGTCCATTGGGGGCATAGCTGGCGGACCATTGGGGGCATAGCTGTTGGTCCATTGGGGGCATAGCTGGCGGTCCATTGGGGGCATAGCTGGCGGTCCATTGGGGGCATAGCTGTTGGTCCATTGGGGGCATAGCTGTTGGTCCATTGGGGGCATAGCTGTTGGTCCATTGGGGGCATAGCTGTTGGTCCATTGGGGGCATAGCTGTTGGTCCATTGGGGGCATAGCTGTGGGTCCATTGGGGGCATAGCTGTTGGTCCATTGGGGGCATAGCTGTGGGTCCATTGGGGGCATAGCTGGCGGTCCATTGGGGGCATAGCTGTTGGTCCATTGGGGGCATAGCTGTTGGTCCATTGGGGGCATAGCTGTTGGTCCATTGGGGGCATAGCTGGCGGTCCATTGGGGGCATAGCTGTTGGTCCATTGGGGGCATAGCTGGCGGACCATTGGGGGCATAGCTGTTGGTCCATTGGGGGCATAGCTGGCGGTCCATTGGGGGCATAGCTGGCGGTCTGCTGGCATTTTGCTCATCGGTTCTCTGGTGGTCCGCTGGCGGGTTGCAGACAAATTGCCCAATATTTTGCCACCATTGGTCTAAAATCTTTTTCATTTGTTCAGTTATACTCCATATATCATTCTATTTTTTTTAGTATATTTTTTTGGCCTTTTATGCCTTTAATTGACAGGATAGTAGAGAATGACAGGAAGTGAGTGGGAGAGAGTGTCGGGGTGGGATCCGGAAAGGACCACGGGGCGGGAATCGAATCCGGGTCGCCGGCGTACGGTGCAGGTGCCCCAGCCAGTTGCGCCACGGCTGGGGCCTCATTCTATTAACTTTTCTTAATATTCATGACAAGTTAAATTTAAAGAGATGGTGGTCCAACAGCGGACCACAAGTGGCACCAGCCGTCCGCTATCTGCCAATCAGATGTTGCTATCTGGGAAGCTGTATACACTGATGTTGCTATCTGGGAAGCTGTACACTGAAGCAAAACTTTCTCATGCACACAGGGCATGCATGCGTGTGTGTTTGAGGAATTGAATGCAAATGCTGAATCCACAAGTAGACAAGGCATACTTGGACCAAACTAAAAAAATACTGGCAAACCCATCCACCCGGGAAACACATACACAGTAATATCCAGGCCACCCTGTGATTTTCCCTTTCAGTCGGGTTGCGGTCTGACTCAATGGATGAGTAATCTGGCGTCTACTGGCTGTGTTCTTTTGTGTGTGTGTGTTTATGTGTGTGTGTGTAGGGAGGCTGGCTTCAAGAGAGTATGGAGTCTATGGACACGAGGGATTCCCTAGTCATGTTGTCTAGTGGTCATATGATGACGTGTGTGTGTGTGTGTGTGTCTGATCACAAGTAGCCTGCAAGTAGCCAATAGATCAACCCAACCGCAACTCGGACCACAAATATTGATTAAGACTATTAGAAAATGATAACCAACCTGCGATCATCCGACCTGCTTATTTATAAATGTGCGCTTTTGGTTAATGTAGCTCAGTGATTCTTAAAATTTTTGTCTGGCGATCCCCCCAAAAACATGGGCCAAGTCTCGCAACCCCTTTCTCACCAACAGGCGAAATTTGGTTCCAAAATTTTGCGAGATGGTCATTGGAGGCAGATGCCTCATTGCAAGGGGCGCAGATACTGTAGACATATGATGCAGGTAGATATTTTATTTTGCCTTAACAGAGTATCCACTTTCTGAAGAACATTATGGAAACACTGTGACATGGAAGCCCACATCTACGGCTACTGAATATCCCCATTTCTAAAACAGTTGGTCTATAAACCTTTTAGTCAGGTAGAACTTTGTGGAATTTGGGCTTAAGTGTGACATAAGGTACTAATGCAATTTTTTTGCATAAATTGATAGGTAAGGGGGTGTCCTTTCAGAATCTGACGGGTGCCGCTCCCCTTGAGCATTTTCTTTAAAATGGCATCAGCTGCCACACCCCTTTTTTAATCATATAAAATCATCTAAATAGACATTAACATATAAACCCATCATGTATGGTATCAAATTAAAGCTATTTTCATACAGAAATCAGCTTAGACCATAAAAAAGTAGAAACAATAGTTTAGGTCCCTCCAGAGAACAAAATACCTTTTGCAAAGTGACCTCTAAATCGTTTCATGTTTGGTATTAAATAAAATAAATTATTGAACTGCCATGTAGCTTAATACATACAGGAATACAATCATTCAATAGTAATTAATTTTAATATGAATATTATAGCAAGTCTGATGTACCCTAGTTCACCAACTTGCGGGTTAGTTAGCACCTTAGCTTTAATTTCCCTTGAATCAGTCGCTACATTTCAGACAGCAATGTTGTGAGGTACTTCCCAGGTAGTAAGCACAATAATTATAACTGTCCTTGGATTTCCCCCAGAATTAAAGACAACAACATTTTTCATCGCTTTAAAAACAGACACCACAGTCCAGGATTGATACAAACTAGTCTGAGTTATGAGGTACTTGCCAGTTAATCAGCACATTACATAACTATAACAGTCCTTGAATTTGCCCCCTTAATTACAGAGTAAACTGCAAAGTTGATTACAGGAGGAGAGGACCAAATCAAGAAAATTATTTCTTCCAGTATTCCATATATTCCTAGCCTGGCGGGCCATCCTATATCATTGACATGTATAGTCTGGCATCGAATCATTTACCTCGCTTAATCCAAGGGGCGGGCAGAGAATTGTCTTTCAAACTGCCTAGGCATGCAATAGGCCAGCGCTACGACCATATCCGTATCCGGTCGGCAAAACGGCAAATACATCCTTCTTCGAAAGGAATGACTTAAGTGCATTGTGTTGATCTACTTTCAAAGAAAAGCACAAGTACAACTCCTCCAAAGTTGACGCCAACGCTGATTCAAACAACCGCTCTTCGTTTGCCAGCTCTTCGGGGAGCAGTGAGGGGTCAGGTGCCTTGCTCAAGGGCACTTCAACCATGGTTGTGGGCATGAGAGAGCAGTGCTCTTCAACCACATCCTACTGGTCAGGGATCGAACTGACAACCCTTTGGTTTCAAGCCGGAAGCCCTAACCAGTAGGCCACGGCTACCCAAGTATACTTACATATACCAGTACGGGAGCATGCCTATGTTCCCACAGCCCTATGTCCCCTTAGTCACTCCCCCTACCTTAATTTTTCCTACCAGTCGGGGATCGAACTGGCCACCCTTCAGTCACGTCAAGTCCGATTCCCTAACCAGTAGGCCATGGATGCCCAGAGTAATTGACATTAATGCTATGGCTGACAAATTAGGAGACAAATGTTATGATTTGTTGGCTGTTCATGCATTGTTTGGTTGTGACAGTGTGTCATATCCATATGGCAAAGGAAAAAACTCAGCAATCAATTTGATGCGCAAGAGGAATCTTGATTGGAAGAATTTTACAGATGTACTGTAGAAGCTGATGAGCATGAAGGCAGGAATGGATTTCCTTTCTTGCCTCTACTATGGAAAGACTTTTGAAAGCCTCAGTAACTTGAGATAAATGCTATTCACCAAGAAAAGAGACCATCCTAAAATAAAGAGTCTTCCTCCAACAAGAGAATATGCAGTGGAACACATCAAAAGTCTTTCTGTGGAGAGCAGCTGACAAAAAAAAAAACACCTCCTGTGCCTGTTCATGGCAACACTGACATTGCACCCAAAACAGTTCTACAGCTTGTTGCTTGTGGATGCAAGGCAGTGCCAGCATGCTCCAGGCCCTCTTGCTGCTGTCAGTCAGATGGACTACCATGCACCACCTACTGCCATGGCAAAGGTGGTGAACAGTGTGCAAATAAAAATTTGAAGATGGCTACACTTTCAGTGGAGGATACTGATGACAGCGAGGGAGAAATGTCTGATAGAATGAATGTTTTTTGGAGACATTTGATGTTTGTGATGTGTACAAGGCCAGCCTGGCAACATGTTCTGTATATAGTTGCTTTCAGAATATGTGAGAAAGTTCTACTTTGTTCCTTATAACTTTATCTATTTGACTAATTGTTGAGGGTTGATACAATTTGTTGCTCAGCCTACCATTTCAGCGGTGTGACCTTACCAGGCTTTAATAATAATAACTTGGACTTATATAGCTTTTAATGGTACCCAAGGTCGCTTAACAATGAGGGGGGGGGGGGGGGTTAGGTTTCAAAGGACTTGGTGAAAAGAAATGTTTTGAGGTGTTTTTTGAACATGGGCAGGGACGGGGCAGAGCGGACATGGAGTGGTAGACTGTTCCAGAGTGTGGGAGCGTTGACTGAGAAAGCCCTGAGTGTAGGGGTGGAGGAGATCTGTGAGGTATTGTGGTGAGAGTCCATGGAGAGATTTGTAGGTGAGCAGGAGGATCTTGTAGGCGATGCGTGACTTGACTGGCAACCAGTGGAGCTGTTGGAGAATGGGAGTGATATGTTGCCAGGGCTTTGTGTGGGTTAAAATCCTGGCAGCTGAGTTCTGGACATACTGGAGTCTGCTAAGGGCCTTGGTGGGCAGTCCAGACAGGACACCATTGCAGTAGTCCAAACGGGAGGTGATGAAGGCGTGGATGAGTGTCTCAGTTACTGAAGGTGTGAGTGAAGGCCGAAGCCGTGAGATGCTTCTGAGGTGGTAGAAGACAGACTTGGTGACATTGTTGATGTGAGACCGGAAGGAGAGAGTGGAGTCCAGAATAACACCCAGGTTGCGCACCTCAGTAGATGGGGAAATGGAGCAGCCATCCACAACCAGGGCCAGGTCTCCAATTTTCCTGAGCAGTGGTGCAGGGGCCACAACCATGAGCTCTGTCTTATTACTGTTGAGTTTGAGTAGGTTTGTGGTCATCCATGATTTGAGTTCCTGCAGACAGTTGACAAGTTGTATGGATGGGAGGAGGGGTTTGTGCTGATATAAAGCTGGGTGTCATCGGCATAGCAGTGGAAGTTGAGTCCATGTTTACGGATAATATGACCCAGGGGTAACATGTAGATGGTGAACAGCAGAGGACCAACCACAGAGCCCTGGGGCACGCCATGGCTGACGAGTGCTGGATCAGAGTTGGAGCCATTAAGGGTGATGAACTGTTTCCGGCCTGTAAGGTGGGACCGGAACCAGGACATTACTGTGCCACTGAGGCCGATGAGCTCAGAGAGGCGACGGAGGAAGATGGTGTGGGAAACTGTATCAAAAGCTGCATATTTTGTCACTAGCAACCTGTCTTCTGTCAAATAGGCTATAATTGCATTTTCAGCTCGGAATAAAACCGTTCAGGAATTATTTCAACAACAGCAGAACGTGCCTATGTTCGTTCGCAGCCTACCTTCTGGTCCGGGTGAATGAAACAGGGATGGGGGACAAAATAAACATGCAGTTTGCTATGTAAACATCCCACAACTCCTTCGATATTTTACAATAATATCCAAATGATCGTTACTTGACATCAGAAGCAATCGCTACCTGTAATAGGCTATGCGAGGAGTCTGCAGCAGTAGGCCTATGCAGCATTCATATCAGACTAGCGGTCAAAAAGTTCAGCGAATTTAGCTGCTGTTGGACTTTACATTTCTTCTAACATGGGATGCTGCCAATTCGCGGGGTATCAGACATGGAAATATGTAAAATGCGAGACATTCGCGCAAATAGGCCTAATGATGTGCTGTTAACGTTAACAAAACAGCGATTTTTGAAAACTTCCTCGTGAAGAACAGGACCTTCAATATATGGTCACAAGATTGAATGCAACATAAAACAATTACCATTTTAATTTTATAATCCTTATTAATGCCAACATTTCATGTCAATGAATCTCTCGGTGTGCTTATTTTTCCGGCGTGAGCGTTGTATGTTGGGTATTTCTCTTACCCCTCGGTTTCAAGTAAGCTCCCGATCTTACTTGGTTTTAAGGGGTATCTACCCCTTGCCCTTATCCCTACCCCTCGATCGAAATGAGAATTGAGATAGCCCTTCGTCTCACGTGCACGCGCAAAACTAAGGGGAAGGGATAAAATTGAGATTGGCCCTAAGTGTTTATTAACCCGCATTTGGCGGGTGTTAATTTAGAACCCTGATTTTATCTAATTTGCGGGCGTCAGGGAGCCGCTATCAATATGCGGGAGACTCCCGGAACTACCGGGAGACTTGGGATGTCTGCTAGGCCGATGCCCGAGGCACCCCCATCGCTAAAACTGTTGGTAGCATCGGCTAACTAGCGCTAGATTTCTGAGCGCAGGGGACAAGCCGAGATGGGCTATGAGACATACGTTCACACTCGGTATCATGTTTCAACACACTTTAGGTCAATATCACACCGGAATTCTCCTTTAAGTAGGTCAAAGCAATCGAGAAAAACTGTATTTGAATTCATTGGCAAAGTGAAACTAACTTCACCATGGTGTCAGTCAATGACAAGACAGTTACTTTCACTATTGACTGGCAATGGGTTACCATTGAAAACATAGGCTGGAAAAAGCAATACTTACCCTAATATTAAAACTGATTAAAACAATGTTTATCCTGCAGAGGAGTTGCTTATATCTCGTGACAGTGCGTCTTCAGTTTTCACTTTTAACCGTCATTACCAATTTGCAAATGATGGTGAATAACTACTCATCATGAGATGTACAGTATTTTGTAATATCTTTATTCTAATTATGTTTCCCATTGTAATCGTGCAATTTGTAATGTTTTGCATGGACGTGCGCTGGTGTGCGTTCATGGATGATAGAAGGATGGTGCGTTGTGCACCCACCAACACAATGACAATGCGCTCTTAAAATAACATATAAACAACTCGCCATAGACTTCTGACCAGGTTTCTCTTGGTCAGTGGCATAATGCGTTTTAGGTGGTGTACAATAGCGATTTTTAGACAATGCGCTAAGCCACTCCCTAGGTTGTTAATTGCCACACTCCTGGGCGCATTGTTTAAAAAATAGACGTGCAAAATAAGAAAATAAACTTTGTGCCAGGGGGGAAAACGAGTTTTACGCAATGCGCCAAGGTGCAAGATAGGGCCCTGTGTGTGTGAGAGAGAGAGTGTGTGTTTGTGAGAGAGTGTGTGTGTGTGTGTGTGAGACAGAGTGTGTGTGTGAGAGAGAGAGACAGAGTGTGTGTGAGAGAGAGAGAGTGTGTGAGGGAGACAGAGTGTGTATGAGTGAGTGTGTGTGTGTGTGAGAGAGAGAGACAGAGTGTGTGTGTGAGGGGTTGTGGAGCGTGTGGAGGGCGTCAGGGGCCCTGCAGTCAGAGAGTTCTGGGCACGCGCCCACTAGCAGTGTGTGTGTGTGTGATTAGCGGTGCCCTGTCAGAAGGCTTGCGCCCACTGGCAGTGTGTGTTTGTGTGTGTGTGTGATTAGCGGTGCCCTGTCAGAAAGTTCTGGTTTCTGGACTGGAGCCGACTGGTGGTCAGGGCTGTAATTTGGGGCGGGTCAGAATCAAACAAATCAGCTCCACTTAGCGTGGGAACCACTTGCCACATCCACATCATTTCCTAGTTCTGCAGGATATGATGTCATACAGACGATACAATAGGCTTGTTTGAGATCAACTGCGTCTGACTTTGTCTGGCTTTCTACGTCAACGTGATCTTCAGAGGCTAGCCGGGAGGGGGTCATCCCTATGTTCCCCGGGTCCTATGTTCCCCGCTCGGGGTTAGGGTTATGGTTAGGGTTTTAAAAAAGGGTCCTATGTTCCCCGCTCGGGGTTAGGGTTATGGTTAGGGTTTTAAAAAAGGGTCCTATGTTCCCCGGTCCCATACAAAGCGGGGAACATAGGACCCGGGGAACATAGGTACGCTCCCGCCAGGAGGAGCTACAACAGAGGGCAGCTCATCCTGGACAGACAGGCTACAGTCTGCCTGACGTGACTCGCGGGAGACATCGCAGAATTTTGTTTGCAATAAATACAGCAGAACTTTCATTCTTACTCATTAAAATGAGCATGATGACTGACGAAATAAATTCTTATGATGTAGTTTAAATAAACCACTTTTGTCACACAGTTAACAGGCCTGCATTGTAGCACATAAATTCAATATCAAGTATATATATGTGGCCAGTGCTGGCGCTCCGCACACGCACATCACACACTGCGCGTAGGGCACCGCCTGGGGGGGGGGGGGCACCAAAACATCTGGGTCGTGAAAAATCACCACAATAGTCTACTAGTATAAATAACAAATAAAACAGGCCTAAAGCATGTTAATATGCAAAAGCAATACAAAAGTAATATAGGCCTAGACCAAATGAGTCGAGCAAAAGGTGAATCTCCTGTGCGGCCCTCTCTCCAGTCTCCCTCTGGTGCCTCCCTCCCCCACCTCCCACTGGTCTGTTCCATTATGCCTCAATCCCAAATTTGGCAGATACCTTAGACATGTGGCCTCGAAAAGGCGCTGAGGGTCGGGGGCGGAGAAAAGGGAAAAGAGGAGACAGCGGGATGGTGCTCGCGCGTCCCATACGCTTAGTTGTTGTTCTATATGTGCGTCCCATACGCTTAGTTGTTGTTCTATATGTGCGTCCCATACGCTTAGTTGTTGTTCTATATGTGCGTCCCATACGCTTAGTTGTTGTTCTATATGTGCGTCCCATACGCTTAGTTGTTGTTCTATATATGCGCGTCCCATACGTTTAGTTGTTGTTCTATATATGCGCGTCCCATACGCTTAGTTGTTGTTCTATATGTGCGTCCCATACGCTTAGTTGTTGTTCTATATGTGCGTCCCATACGCTTAGTTGTTGTTCTATATGTGCGTCCCATACGCTTAGTTGTTGTTCTATATGTGCGTCCCATACGTTTAGTTGTTGTTCTATATGTGCGGTCATGGTGCTCGCGCGTCCCATACGTTTAGTTGTTGTTCTATATGTGCGGTCATGGTGCTCGCGCGTCCCATACGTTTAGTTGTTGTTCTATATGTGCGGTCATGGTGCTCGCGCGTCCCATACGTTTAGTTGTTGTTCTATATGTGCGGTCATGGTGCTCGCGCGTCCCATACGTTTAGTTGTTGTTCTATATGTGCGGTCATGGTGCTCGCGCGTCCCATACGTTTAGTTGTTGTTCTATATATGCGGTCATTTTCAAGAGGTTCATTAGTCTAGGTCAATTTTTAAAAGAAATTAACCCTGAAGGCAAATCATGTTAATTTTTGGCATACAACATTTTTAGGGGTTTTGAAGGGTGCTGAATTCAAATCTTCTGTATGCCAGGCTCAAAAATGTCCCATAATGCCTCAAAATGGAGAAATCTTTTCCTTTCTTTTGGAGAAAATGGAGAAATCTTTTCCTGCCCCCCCCCGCCCCCATCCCACACCAACCAACGGGGGTGGGGGGACCACCAAGCATTTGTGCTTAGGGCACCCAAATGGCTAGCGCCGGCCCTGTGTGTGTATCTATTTAACCAACAGCAGAAAATAACAGAATATCCAAACGTTTTCAGTAGGCTAGCCTACCATTGTTGTTGCAGAAATCACATATAAGAAGGTATCCCTTCGATTTCGGTTCATTTTGGCATATTCCAACATAAGGAAGCATATGGAAGTCTTTTACACACACACACACACACACACACACAGTCTATGCCTATAGTGTTATCACCCAGTCTATGCCTACAGGCTAAATTGTAAAGGAAACTTGCAGACTGAATTGATTTAGGGTACTTACAGAAACTTAGTAACTTAAGTTAAATGACTAGCTTGATTACAACCACACACATCAACGTTAAACGTTAGTTTCCAACCTCCAACTATAATCCAACATCTCATTCAACGTTTTAAATGCCCAAACAAACTAGCAAGTTGTCGCTGGCCATCCCTAACGTTGTGTTTGTGGTCGGAAGAACGTTAACGTTAGGCTATTGGGGATGCTAGCACATTAGCTTAGACATAAGGAAATTCAAAAGCAAATATCTTCACACACACACACACAGTCTATGCCTACATAGCTTAGACATATGGAATTCAAAAGCAAATATCTACACACACATCACACATACACACACAGTCTATGCCTACATAGCTTAGACATATGAAATTCAAAAGCAAATATCTTTACACACACACATCACACATACACACACACATCACACACACACAGTCCAATTTTGCTTTACACTTATGAGGAGTGTTTCTATTGCCTGCAATCTTTACCTAATAAGGAATTGAGAATATATATGTGCGTGTGTGTGTGTGTGTGCCACTCTGATTGATCCGCCGGCCTTTAATTTCATTTCTGTTTCCATGTCAGCACTGCTATGTGTTTATACGTGTGTGTGTGTGCGCGTGCTTGTGAGCGTATGTGTGTGTGTGAGCGTCTCTATGTGTGTGTATATATGTCTATTTGTGTGTGAGTGTGTGTATATGAGTTGTTCTGTCATTTTATGTGTGTACTTCTCTGTGTATGTATGCCTGTGTGTGTGTGTGTGTTTGTGTGTGAACGTGGTTTGGCGTTGTCCGGTGCCGATCTAGGCGCCAATCAAAATATGGATTCAGAGTCTCAACCGCCAGCCACTCCTTCTAATGCCATCAGGCATCCTGCCGCCATACACACATACACACACACACATGCCCGTATGCACACACACACAAACACGCACACGCATGCATGTACACACACACACACACTCATGCATGCACTCACACACACACAGCTGTCATATCTAATTGGCATGCGTTAGGAGAAGAAAGAAATCTCCAACACAATGAACCAATACACACACTCACACACACACAAAAACACACACACGCACACACACACTCGCACACACAAACACACTCGCACACACACAAACACGCACACACTCGCACACAAACACGCACACACACACACACACACACACACACATGAGAGGGCACCAATAAGGGCAGCCTTCTGTCTCTTTTCCATTCTAGGCCTGACATTTCCAAGTTGGTCAATTTCTATGTGGATCTTTCCTCTGAACACAAACCCATTTAAAGCAAAGCTATGCTTGGACATGTGTGAGTGTGTATGTATGTGTGTCTATGCTTGGAAATGTGTGAGTGTGTGTGTGTGTGTGTCTATGCTTGGAAATGTGACATCTGAATCACGTTTTGGTTCAGATCAGTAGCAACTACATGTCTTCCAGTGGCTTGCCACCTCCCCACCCACCAACACACACACACACACACTCTTCTATAGGCCTACTACCTCGCCACACATGCCTCATCTGACATCAACACACACACACACACTGACAACAGAAACTTCAAGTTTGTCTATGAATGTGTCATAGACCCAGTAGTCGCTGCTAGGGTTTACTTTGGAGCCAAACACACATGCTTAGGCACGCTCATACACACACACACACACACACACATTTGAGGGTAACTAGTCGTCAGCATGTCACCAGTGGAGACAGAACCTTGCCTGTGGAGCTCATGTCATTGTGGGTCGCCATGGTAACAGGGTACACATCGGGGCTGATGAGAGTGATGCTGGTTTTCCTGTTCAGAGTGACTCAGCGCTTTTCCCCTGCCGCTCAAAATCGCCTTCATTACACACACTTAATGCTGACTCATAACAACACACACACACACATAAGCGCACAGACATACACACACACAGATACACACATGCGTGCACACACACACATACACGTACACAGACACACATGTACACACACACGCACACAGATGCAGACAGGCATGCACACACACAAACACACACAAAAGACACAGGCATCACACATAACTTAAAGGAGATTTCCGGTGTGATATTGACCTAAAGTGTGTTGAAACATGATACCGAGTGTGAACGTATGTCTCATAGCCCATCTCGGCTTGTCCCCTGCACTCCAAAATCTGGCGCTAGTTAGCCGATGCTACCAACAGCTTTTTCAATGGTGGTACTTCGGCATCGGGCTAGCCATGCAAATAAATCACTGTTTTACACCATTTACGAGGCTCAATGTATCTCCACACTTCATTGGTAGACTACCGAAGGCCCTGACATTTAAAACGAGACATTGAGAACTTTGAAAAAGCACTGGTAGTTTACTTACAAGACGATTTATACAGACAGTATCTTCACGAAGTATAGCGTTTGCAGACATCTTGAATTTAGTCACGATAAGTCGAGCGACGAGTAAGAATGAACAGGTATGATAAGGGATCAGATTCCAAAAATAATTCAGTGGAAATGCATGGATTCAAGAAACTGTTTTTTTAGTTTCTTTTTATTAGTGAGATGTATTTATCTATTTCTAATTTATGCCATATCACCATGCCCCCTGAATCTCTCCCTCGTGTTATTCCTTTATTTTTTCTGGAGGAGATCGCTATTTCTCGATATCCTATAGGACAGAGGGTGACCTCATTATTCCTGCGCCATGTTTCTTGTAAAATTATAATGTCCATGTTTGAAATGCTTTTCTGAAATTCCAGTGTTAGTTTTGCAACCAAAAGTGGATGATTGAATGCCTTGCACATTCCAGAGGGTAATTGTTAAGGATTTCATGGAGTACTAATTATTGAACAACCTGGATAAATGTAACAAACTTAACAAGCCTTCAAAATGAACCAATCCCAGTGAATATCAGATACATGTATCTATTTATCATATTAGTTATATTATTTATATGTTATTATTGAGTTATTCATATGCAGTGCATACTGTATATTAGTTGTGTTGTGAACTGGTTTTTGTATAAAATAAAAATTACATTACATTGCATTACATTTTTTTTTTTTTAGTCACGATCAGCTCATCAGACGTGTGCATATGAAAGTGAGGAGTTCTTTAATGTCTTTCAGCTCAGTGTTGTGGCTGCTGATGGGCGCTTTCAGTGCCTCAGCGTAGGTTCTGTCTTCCTCCCTGTGCTGCTGTGGCCACAGAAATGCCTCAGGCGGCTCTGCTGTGGTCCTCAGCTGATTTTGCTGGTGTTGGCCTTTTGAGTCCAGGTTTTCAGTTCCAGGTTGATGACACTCAGAGAGGTGAGTTTGCAGGTGCGTCGCTGGGTGTCGGGTTTGGTGCTGCGTCGCTGGGTGGTGGGTCTGGCGTGGTGCAGTAGGAGATCGGGTATGGTGCTGCAGTGCAGCGTGTTGAGTCTGGTGTTGGGTCGCGGGGGGGTGGGTCTGGCGTGGTGCAGTAGGAGATCGGGTATGGTGCTGCAGTGCAGCGTGTTGAGTCTGGTGTTGGGTCGCGGGGGGGTGGGTCTGGCGTGGTGCAGTAGGAGATCGGGTATGGTGCTGCAGTGCAGCGTGTTGAG
>NW_027468774.1:1682024-1697024 GCF_046254945.1 Alosa pseudoharengus
CACACACACTCACACACACACACCTCCACACACACACACACACACACCTCCACACACACACACACACCTCCACACACACACACTCACACACACACACCTCCACACACACACACACACACACACCTCCACACACACACACACACCTCCACACACACACACACTCACACACCAAGGGCTGACAGCATACTCACACATACACACTCACACATACACACTCACACACGCACACACACACAGACACACACACACACACACACATCTTTCCTCGAGTGTGAGCAACATGAGCTGCAGTGCAAATCCCCATGATACACCACCAGCCCATAAAACACATTATCAACTCACACACATACACATACACACACACACGCACACACACACACACAACACGCACACAACACACACACCACACACGCACCACACACGCACGCACGCGCACACACTCACTCACGCACGCACGCACGCACACACACACGCACACACACACACAGTAGTAATGAGTTTGGGTTAACACTGAAAAACACTTCATCACTGGGACAGCGTGAACCCTCATCCTGGAACACCAGAGGCGTGCGGTGGGGTCAGAGTGTGTGTGTGTGTGTGTGTGTGTGTGTGTGTGTGCACTAGAGGCGTGCGGTGGGGTCAGTGTGTGTGTGTGTGTGTGTGTGTGTGTGCACTAGAGGCGTGCGGTGGGGTCAGTGTGTGTGTGTGTGTGTGTGTGTGCACTAGAGGCGTGCGGTGGGGTCAGTGTGTGTGTGTGTGTGTGTGTGTGTGTGTGTGTGCACCAGAGGCGTGCGGTGGGGTCAGTGTGTGTGTGTGTGTGTGTGTGTGTGTGTGTGCACCAGAGGCGTGCGGTGGGGTCAGTGTGTGTGTGTGTGTGTGTGTGTGTGTGTGCACCAGAGGCCTGCGGTGGGGTCAGTGTGTGTGTGTGTGTGTGTGTGTGTGTGTGCACCAGAGGCGTCCGGTGGGGTCAGTGTGTGTGTGTGTGTGTGTGTGTGCACTAGAGGCGTGCGGTGGGGTCAGTGTGTGTGTGTGTGCACTAGAGGCGTGCGGTGGGGTCAGTGTGTGTGTGTGTGTGTGTGTGTGTGTGTGCACCAGAGGCCTGCGGTGGGGTCAGTGTGTGTGTGTGTGTGTGTGTGTGTGTGCACCAGAGGCCTGCGATGGGGTCAGTGTGTGTGTGTGTGTGTGTGTGCACCAGAGGCCTGCGGTGGGGTCAGTGTGTGTGTGTGTGTGCACCAGAGGCCTGCGGTGGGGTCAGTGTGTGTGTGTGTGTGTGTGCACCAGAGGCGTGCGGTGGGGTCAGTGTGTGTGTGTGTGTGTGCACTAGATGCGTGCGGTGGGGTCAGTGTGTGTGTGTGTGTGTGTGTGTGTGTGCACCAGAGGCGTGCGGTGGGGTCAGTGTGTGTGTGGGTGCACATAAGAACAAAATGATTCATCCCCCTGGCAAATATTGATTTAATGTTGATTTTCTCTTGACCAATATGTTTGTTGTGACTGAAAATGACAAAAGGTTGTAAGACAATGTGGTAGAAACATGGAATCAAAAAAACATTTTGGTAACACTTTCTATGAAGGTTGTATTCATAACGCCCTATGAATGCATTCATAATGTTTTATAAGGTGTCTATAAAGCATTGTAATGCTCATTATTACCATTTATATGTATTCACAAGTCGTCATAACCAACTTCATGATGCATTATGACAGCTAATTATGAATGATTATAATTTTAATCTGAATAATGCATTATAAATATGTCAAGATCTGCCTACTCACTTGTCAGTTTTATGATGCATCATAACTACTTTGCTTTGCTAAATGTGTATAGTGATGCATAAAGAGTTTTGACTTCTACTGTAGTCCTATATATCTATAGCTATAAGTATATGTAATAAAGTTATAATAATGTATACATCTCCCTACAGCACACAATTATAAACAGCTATGCAATATCATAAGTGTTATTTGTCAGCTCTAAGTAAAGTGACAAGAATATGACCCTATTATCCTACAATGAAATGAGAGCCTGTACAGTAAAGACAAAAGGAATGCATTTAGTTCACTTTATTTTCATTTAAACCAAAGGTCTATTTTGATTCGAACGATCTTTCATAATGACCCAAGATAGATTTCAGTGGCATTGTGAGTTTTATTCCAATAATAACCACCACTACAAAATATAGGACCATGCCGTGCCACTTTTTTGGCCTGTCTCATTGTGTTTGTGTAATGTGCTCAGAGCATTGATAATCAGTCTGATTATGTGTGTTGATTTAAATGAAAATAAAGTGAACTAAATGCATTCCTTTGGTCTTTACTGTCCAGGCTCTCATTTCATTGTGCCTCATATTTGTTTATAATAATAACCTTATATCTATTTATAACAACACCTCATTTGCTCTACTTTACCTAAAGCTGACAAATAACACCTATGACATTAACATAGTAATTTATAATATTGTGCATATGGGGTAAAGATGCTAGACTGGGTACTTAGTTCATTGCACCCTTTAATTACTCAGTGAACTTATATCTGTTAATAAAAGGGTCATATTCTTGTCACTTTACTTAGAGCTGACAAATAACACTTAAGATATTGCATAGCTGTTGTTAATTGTGTGCTGTACAGAGATGTATACATTATTATAACTTTATTACATATACTTATAGCTATAGATATATATAGGACTACAGTAGAAGTCAAAACTCTTTATGCATCACTATATGCTATATTTAGCAAAGCAAAGTAGTTATGTAATGATGCATCATAAAACTGACAAGTGAGTAGGCAGATCTTGACATATTTATAATGAATTATTCAGATTAAAATTATAATCATTCATAATTAGATGTCATAATGCATCATGAAGTTGGTTATGACGACTTGTGAATACATATAGATGGTAATAATGAGCATTACAATGCTTTATAGACACCTTATAAAACATTATGAATGCATTCATAGGGCGTTATAAATACAACCTTCATAGAAAGTGTTACCAAAGTGGTTTGTCCAAAATTATTCATACCCTTTTTAAATAATCAATGGAGTAGAGTAGACATATGCAGACCAATGGATAGAAGGACAGAGGACTGGACCAGACTAACAACAGACTGGACCAGACTAACAAGAGACTAACAAGGGAACAGGACCAGACTAACAAGGGAACTGGACCAGACTAACAAGAGACTAACAAGAGACTGGACCAGACTAACAAGAGGACTGGACCAGACTAACAAGAGACTGGACCAGACTAACAAGAGGACTGGACCAGACTAACAAGAGACTAACAAGAGACTGGACCAGACTAACAAGAGAACTGGACCAGACTAACAAGAGACTGGACCAGACTAACAAGAGGTCTGGACCAGACTAACAACAGACTGGACCAGACTAACAAGAGGACTGGACCAGACTAACAAGAGACTAACAAGAGACTGGACCAGACTAACAAGAGGACTGGACCAGACTAACAAGGGAACTGGACCAGACTAACAAGAGACTAACAAGAGACTGGACCAGACTAACAAGAGGACTGGACCAGACTAACAAGAGGACTGGACCAGACTAACAAGAGACTGGACCAGACTAACAAGAGGACTGGACCAGACTAACAAGAGACTGGACCAGACTAACAACAGACTGGACCAGACTAACAAGAGGACTGGACAAGACTAACAAGAGACTAACAAGAGACTGGACCAGACTAACAAGAGGACTGGACCAGACTAACAAGAGACTGGACCAGACTAACAAGAGACTGGACCAGACTAACAAGAGACTGGACCAGACTAACAAGAGGACTGGACCAGACTAACAAGAGACTAACAAGAGACTGGACCAGACTAACAAGAGGACTGGACCAGACTAACAAGGGACTGGACCAGACTAACAAGAGGACTGGACCAGACTAACAAGGGACTGGACCACAAGAGACTGGACCAGACTAACAAGAGACTAACAACAGACTGGACCAGACTAACAAGAGGACTGGACCAGACTAACAAGAGACTGGACCAGACTAACAAGAGGACTGGACCAGACTAACAAGGGAATAACGGGGAACAGGTGGGAGCAGAAAATGGAGGGAAACCTAACAAGACAGGAAGTACAAACCAAATCAGGAGATGGGCGGAGACAACGACAGGTGAAAGAAAGGTAAACACAAAGCACTTGGCACAAGCTAGGTCAACAACACATACAAGAATGGTCACAACATTGACAGGTAGGGGGAGACAAAACTAACAGTCCAGGTGGGGATCCTGACATGGACAATGAATTTAGTTTTCGCTGGAATTTATTTTTTGTTGTTTTGACCCAGGGACATGGCCAGAGATAAAAGAGCATAAAAAAGAAGCATTAGACCCCAATGACGTCATGTCCATTTCAAGTGTGGGGGGAGAAGAGGATTCTTTTGGGATGTTTTTCAATCAGAGGGACCTGGTGACCTTCTCAAAGTAATACTAACACAAGGGGCTGCATCGCTACATCATTAGGATTCTGGAGGAGAAGATCAGTGTGCTGAGACACCTGCCCCAAAAGACGGCATTGGACCGTTAAACCACCACATGTCCCATGTTTCTACCACATTTTTACCTTTTGGCATGTGGGAGTGTGTGTGTGTGTATGTGTGGTGCATATGTGTGTGTGTGTACCTTTTGGCATGTGGTAGTGTCATTTTCAGTCAGGAAAAAAACATATTGATAAAGAGAATATCAATTTCTAACAATATTTGACAGGGGTATGAATAATTTTGTTCTTAACTCTACGTGTGTGTATGTGTGTGTGTGTGTGTGTTGCATGTGTGTGTATGTGTGGTGCATATGTGTGTGTGTGTGTATAAGTATACTCTTTTGATCCCGTGAGGGAAATTTGGTCTCTGCATTTATCCCAATCCGTGAATTAGTGAAACACACTCAGCACACAGTGAACACACAGTGAGGTGAAGCACACACTAATCCCGGCGCAGTGAGCTGCCTGCAACAACAGCGGCGCTCGGGGAGCAGTGAGGGATTAGGAAAACAATCTGGCTTTGTAACCGAATTAACTTCACGGTAATCTGTACAGAAAGGCAGAGAACCATCAGATTTGCCTACGAGAATGCAAGGGGAGCTCCAGGCGCTAGCGCTGGGTTCAGCGATGTTATGGCATAACATGTAGTCTACTTCCCGTTACAAATTTGCCCTTTTGATGGGGTTAGCTCGATATGGATGCTGCTTAATCGGTGGAGTGGAACCAATATCAATATCATGCTCGAGCACAGTAGTTTGCGACGGCACGTCACCGAAAAGATTTCTGAAGTCGCATATCAGCCGTTGGACATCCTTACTCTCAGAAGGCATTAAATACGAGAGGAACTCTGGAAGTTTCGCCAGCATTTCTGAGTTTCTCAGCCTACCTACCGGGGACAGACCTACTTGGGTCTGTTATGTCATCTTCCTCAGTACCCACCAACAATGATAACATAACAGGTGTCGCTTTAGTAAGCGAAGGCTCCTGATTCAGGACCTCGGAGAGTGTCGCAGTATCGCACTTTCCATTTCCTCATTATGACCCCTTCGCGAAAGAAGTAGCCTTGAGGCTGCGACACAAGATCAATGGAAGGACAAGCCGATGCCAAACATGACGTGAGAGTTTCATCCTCCACTTGGTTTTTAATTAAATCCGCCCTTGATATTGGAATTTTAGCATTTTGAGTCAGCCACTGACTTTTCTCATCCCTGCCTATGGCATGTGATACAGGTTGAGAGGCGTTAGACACAACTATTTTTGACGAGTCCGAATTAAGATCTGCCAGAAAAGTATTCTGCAAATCCTCGAATACATTTGCATTGGGTGCGTCAATCTGTTTGGACATTGCACGGGTGATAGCGCACGATGAGAAAACATCCGGAAACTTTCTACCGCACTCGTCCTCCTCAGGGCTCAGTGGCAACAACTTCTGGAAATGTAACTGACTTTTCCCAAATACCCCCCCCAGCAATATCGTTCCCAAATACCCCCACCAGCAATATCGTTCCCGAATACCCCCACCAGCAATATCGTTCCCAAATACCCCCACCAGCAATTTCGTTCCCAAATACCCCCACCAGCAATATCGTTCCCAAATACCCCCACCAGCAATATCGTTCCCGAGAAGAAAGTCGATGCCTGGAACTGGCCGTACTCTAACTACGACGCAATCAGAAACGAGCTCAGACTCGAGCTGGACTTTATGGAGAGGAACTGCAATACAAGTCATGCCTATCCCACGTACCAAAACACTACTCCCTAGTGTGGTTTTGTTAGACAAGGGCAGTACTCCCTCTAAACTGAAAACTCTCCACCTGTCTAGTCTTCTGGCCGTACCGAGCTCGAGGTATTCAAGTATCCCCTCCTCGATTATTGCCCGAAAAAAGTGACAAAAAGCATGGTCTTCCTCCAGAACTCCACGTACCCGATGTGCACTTACCCCGTTCCTCACACTCACAAAAACCCGTAATAAGCTACGATGACGAGACAACGAGAAAAAACCCGTAATAAGCTACGATGACGAGACGAGACATGACTAGAAAGGCACTAGAAGGGCACTTCAGCCATTCCTACTGGTCGGGGTTCGAACCGGCAACCCTCCGGTTACTATGGCAAGCCGATTGAGCATTTATTCAGATATCTTGATATCAGGCATACTTGTCATGTACATGCAAGCCATTTCTGTCCACTAGTTAACTAGTGAGCCATTTCTGTGTGAACTAGTTAACTAGTGACAGCCAAAATGCTCACTAGTTAACTAGTAAGGCCCAAATTCTCTCTAGTTAACTAGTTCATATGTTTCATATCTTACCAGGCGCGTAGCAAGCGTGGGGGATGTGGGTGTTATAACGTACACACTTTTGCTGGAACACGATTCTATCCCCCACACTTTTTGTCAGATTAAAATGAAAGTAAAATATGGAAATAGACGCTCCCGTAAAGAGTTGGAAGCGTATCTACCATAACACAAATAGGTCTGTTGATTTGATTGAACGGTCATCCAGCCAATCACATCAAGTTAGCCAGTGAACCAGAGCCGCTCTGATCAAATTCAAAGTGTGCGTCTTTCAAGGCTGTGCGGCTGCTTGGGTCTGCATTATAACGTCTGCAGTGAGCAGATTTCAGGTAGAATTTAAATGATAATTGTTACCGCATTATGCTAATTTAGTAAACCAAAATTCACTTTCTGACTGACAGTTTTTGTCACAATGTAGAAATGCAGGCACAGAGGCACTTGTTTCTGCAGAAAGACCTTTGGCTACTGTTCTCGGAGCATTATGCTTTCTCTGTCTATGATCTGCAGCTTTTCTCAAACTATGGCCCTCCTCAACAATTAACCTAATTGTACACGTAGCCGCGAAATTAAGTAATGCCCGGTGCTTCACACGTCTGATTTGCAGCAAGATTGAATTGGAACCACGGACTGAAAAAAAAAATAAACTAGGCTAAAAGTTTCCCCAATCAAAACGTATTAATTTGGTGTCATCAACTATATAGACATAGCCCAGTCAGCACACATATGTCTCCAAGACACTTGGAAAAGATCTGAACAGCTTAATTACATCGCATTCCATTTAGAACGTCTTATTTGACCTGATCTTACAAACGTCGGCGGCATTTCACTGTCAATGTGTGTCGTAGTTCTACATCTACTGGAGATCTTAATGTCTTAAATACGATCGCGTTCCATTTAGAACATCTTATTTTGATCTTACAAACGGCGGCGTCAAGACACATTTGAGTTCTACATCTGAGAACAGCATGTAGAACTCAAATAGAACGCTTATGAGCGCTCATGCAATGTGTGCGTCCCTGCAGCAAGTGAAAGGTAACGTGGGCTACAACACTAGTTTAAACTGCAGCAAGTGAAACTGGAGGTAATGTGGGCTAGAAGCAACAATAGTTTAAACAACAACGTGGCTTCCTGTAACTATCAATTGAAAAAGCATAGAAACTGCTAATCATAATCTTTAAATTGACATTAATTAAGCTGGCTATATGCAACACAATTTATTTATATTCCCTTTGCATATGTTTGGGTGGACTTTAAACGTTTTTGAATTTGAGCTTAGAGTTCTGTCACTATTCTGTGTCCTTTACATTTATTTAATAAGATAGTGATACCTCGAAATTAGGCTGCTGTCTGTGAGGCAATTTATTGTAGCCTGCTAACCCACATGCACAAAACATAATTTCTGAAATGATTTCTTGATTTATAACATGAGATATCAGATATGTCTCCATATACAGTAGGGTAGTGTCAAATAGTGAAGTGATAGCAGGTAGATCATGTAGGCCTACATGTCACATGAGCTGCACATAGGCGCTGCTTCTTTTGTCCCTCCCAAACTACATTAAAATGGTGTGTTTAGCAATCAGAATCTCACATTTTTTTCGGGGGAGAAACTCCCGGACACCAATATAGTCCGCACCCCTCTCAGAAAATACTTACAACAACGTCCCTGTAGGGAGTTATTTATAATTTGGCCAGATTGTTTTCCTATCCCACAACCCCCACACTTTTAAAAATCTTGATACGCCTCTGTATCTTACTAGTTAACTAGTAATGCTCAGCATGTTCACTAGTTAACTAGTGGACACTGAAATGTGCAGTAGATAACTAGTTTAAAGACTTCTATATTTCACTAGTCAACTAGTAAGGTACAAAAATGTTTACTAGCTGACTACTAAATGTCAATTTCTCGCTTGAGCATTTATTCTGATATCTTGATATCAGCCATTTTTGTCAACTAGTTAATTAGTGAGCCATGTTTGTGTACACTAGTTAACTAGTGAAAGCATAAATGCCCACTAGTTTACTAGTGAACACATATTAGCTTCACTAGTTAACTAGTGAGAGCCAGAAAATGTCCCCTAGTTAACTAGTAAAGGCCAAAATGCATACCAGTCAGCTAGTTGAAGGCTTTTGGGTCTCACTAACTAGTGACAGCCAAAAATGTGCAAATGTTTACTAGTGAAGGCAAAACTCCTCGCTAGTTAACTAGTTGGAGTAGGTCAATGTCACTAGTTAACTAGTGAACCATAAATGGCTTACTAGCTAGCTAGGTGATGGCAGCAGGTTCACTAGTTAACTAGTTGATGCATCCTTTGTCAAAAATAGTTAACTAGTGAGGTCATAAATGTATACTAGTAAACTAGTTGAAGCCTAAATTCACACTAGTCAGCTAGTGGCGCAGAATTAAAATTAGGAGGCGGAGAACTCTGGAAATTGAGGCTTTCTATTGGCTCCCTATGTCCAAATAGAACATGACAACCAATCACAGCGCAGAATTTCACAAAATCCCACCCACAACATTTGCATGTGGCACACAAGTTAACATGCTGGCCAAAGGAACTTTAACTAGTAAATTAGTGGCTTCAATGTGACACTTACATGTAAACTAGTGAAGGCAGAACTGCTCACTAGTTAACTAGTGAAGACACAAATGCCCACTAGTTAACTAGTGAGGTGCAAAAAGTGTCACTAGTTTACTAGTGTGCTCCAAAACGCCCACTAGATAACTAGTGAAGGCTATTTCAGCCCCACTAGTTAACTAGTGAGATGCCAAAATGGTCACTTGTTAACATGTAAAGGCAAAAATACCCTCTAGTTTACTAGTGAGGGTGTTGTGGGCCTTACTAGTTAACTAGTGGCATGCATATTTTGTTCACTAGTGAACTAGTTACACCTAAAAAGAGAAACAAGCTGACCGTTTTTGTCCACTAGTTAACTAGTGGAACAATTGAAGTCTCACTAGTTTGCATGTGTGGCAGTGAAGCAGCTCACTAGTTAACTAGTGCCTGAAACGGCTATTATGCAAATTCTAATGAGAGGGTGGGTAGAAGACTCCTTTAGTTAACTAACTAGTAGACATTTCTGGCTCTCACTAGTTAACTAGTAAAGCTAAAATGTGTTCACTAGTTAACTAGTGAGCCTTTTGGCTCCCACTAGTTAACTAGTGTGCATATTTTGGCCCTCACTAGTTAACTAGTTCACACAAACATGGCTCACTAGTTAACTAGTTGACAAAAATGGCTTACATGTACATGACAATTATGCCTGATATGAAGATATCAGAATAAATGCTCAATTGGCTTGCCATAGGTTACAAGTCCGAAGCGCTACGACCACGACTAGGCCACGGCTGCCCCCCCCCCCCCCCCCCCCGCCCATGTCTGCCCCCCCCCCCCATGTCTGCCCCCCCCCCATGTCTGCCCCTGTGTGTGAGACCCCATCAATCCTCCTGACTTTAGAGTGCAGATCACTTAACTTTTCCACAATGAAAGGGCCTTCATCTGCTATAGTCTTTCTGCCTGTGTGTGTATGTGAGTGTATGTGTGTGTATGTGTGTATGTGTCTTGGTGTGTGTGTGTGTGTGTATCTCACCACTCTATTCCCCTGAACTCATTTACGGTAAGTCTGACCATAAAAACCACAGACCTGAATCACCTTCAATTATATCAGACAGTACGTGTGTTTGTGTGTGTGTGTGTACAGTATGTGAGTGTGTGTGTGTACAGTATGTGTGTGTGTGTGTGTTTTGTCTAGAAGATGTAAAATGTATTCATCTCTTATTCTCTCTCACACACACACATGTGTGTTGTGTTGTGCTGTCGTGTATGAGCATGTGGTGTGTGTGTTATGTTGTTTTGTGTGTGCTATGGGAACACTTTGGGACCTGTGTGCGTGCGTGTGTGTGTGTTGTGTGTGTTGTGTGTGTGTGTGTGTGTGTGTGCGTGCGTGCGTGCGTGTGTTGTGTGTGCGTGCGTGTGTGTGTGTTGTGTGTGTTGTGTGTGTGTGTGTGTGTGTGTGTGTGTGTGTGCGTGCGTGCGTGTGTTGTGTGTGCGTGCGTGCGTGTGCGTGTGCCTTTATTGTACTTTGTGTGTTTATTTGTGTGTGTGTTTCCCTGGCTCATCTGTGCTGATAGATTTCAACACATTAAAATAATTTTCAGAAGGCCTGAAGGAAACAACACACACACACACACACACACACACACATACACATACACACACAACACACAGGTTTCCTCATCCATGTTTCCATGTTTATATCAGCGCACTTTGTGTACAAACACAAACATCCACAAACACACACACACACACATGCACACACACAAACATGCAAACACACACACACTCACATTCACACACACACACACACACAAACATGCACAAACACACACACCCACATGCACACACACACACACACACACAAACATGCACAAACACACACACCCACATGCACACACACACACACACACACAAACATGCACAAACACACACACACACCCACATGCACACACACACACACACAAACATGCACAAACACACACACACAAACACACACACACACAAACATACACACATACACAACAACATGTACAAACACATACACAGACACAAACATATGCACAAACACACACACATGCTCACACATATGCACACACACACACACACACACACACACACACACAGTGTTGATAAGGAATAGTTATGCTGATGATACTCACACATATGCACACACACACACACACACACACACACAGTGTTGATAAGGAATAGTTATGCTGATGACTCACACATATGCACACACACACACACACACACACACACACACACACACAGTGTTGATAAGGAATAGTTATGCTGATGACTCACACATATGCACACACACACACACACACACACACACACACAGTGTTGATAAGGAATAGTTATGCTGATGACTCACACATATGCACACACACACACACACACACACACACACACACACACACAGTGTTGATAAGGAATAGTTATGCTGATGATACTCACACATATGCACACACACACACACACACGCACACACAGTGTTGATAAAGAATAATTATGCTGATGAATAATAATGATGTCTGAGAACAGGAACATAGTTCAGCTATGGAAAGAATCTTTTGTAAACATCTGATAGTGTAGTTAGTGATAGTGTGTGTGTGTGTGTGTGTAAAGATAGTCATTAAGCAGATAGTGTAGTTAGTGATAGTGTGTGTGTGTGTGTGTGTGTAAAGATAGTCATTAAGCAGATAGTGTAGTTAGTGATAGTGTGTGTGTGTGTGTGTGTGTGTAAAGATAGTCATTAAGCAGATAGTGTAGTTAGTGATAGTGTGTGTGTGTGTGTGTGTGTAAAGATAGTCATTAAGCAGATAGTGTAGTTAGTGATAGTGTGTGTGTGTGTGTAAAGATAGTCATTAAGCAGATAGTGTAGTTAGTGATAGTGTGTGTGTGTGTGTGTGTGTAAAGATAGTCATTAAGCAGATAGTGTAGTTAGTGATAGTGTGTGTGTGTGTGTGTGTAAAGATAGTCATTAAGCAGATAGTGTAGTTAGTGATAGTGTGTGTGTGTGTGTGTAAAGATTGTCATTAAGCAGATAGTGTAGTTAGTGATAGTGTGTGTGTGTGTGTGTGTGTGTGTAAAGATAGTCATTAAGCAGATAGTGTAGTTAGTGATAGTGTGTGTGTGTGTGTGTGTAAAGATAGTCATTAAGCAGATAGTGTAGTTAGTGATAGTGTGTGTGTGTGTGTGTAAAGATTGTCATTAAGCAGATAGTGTAGTTAGTGATAGTGTGTGTGTGTGTGTGTGTGTGTAAAGATAGTCATTAAGCAGATAGTGTAGTTAGTGATAGTGTATGTGTGTGTGTGTAAAGATTGTCATTAAGCAGATAGTGTAGTTAGTGATAGTGTGTGTGTTTGTGTGTGTGTGTGTAAAGATAGTCATTAAGCAGATAGTGTAGTTAGTGATACACTCTTAGAAAAAATTTGCTAAACTGGGTGCTAAATAGAACCATTGGGGTTCTTTGCCATGAAAATAGAACCTTTTGCCTGAAAAGGGTGCCATTTCTTACACGCGAGGATTATTTGAACTTAACCCTCTAGGCGCCACAGGCGACTATAGTCGACAAGATGCGGTACTGAATAAAACGGCCGATTTAGTCAAATAGGGTGTCATATTTCGTTCGACTTCCACTCCACTAGATGGCAGACATGTCATACGTCATCCCCGAGTCCGAAAAAGGTCACGCTTTAAACAAAACTTTTGAGCTACAGAGCATTGAATCAGTGCGTGAAATACCGGAGCTAGTGTGCGTGTGAGCCACTTTGTCAGAGCGATATTGTCAACGTCAGCGAGTATTTGCATTAGATTATCGTCTAATGGCATCAAAAAAGTTTACCTGAAATGAAGTGTTGGGTCTTCTATTCGCGGACCCTGATTCTGAAGGGGAATATCTGCCTTCAGAAAATGACGGTGAATTGTTTAGTGAGGCTTCAGATGCGTCCCTGCCTTGCAATGATGCAGCTGGACAAAGTGAGAGTTTACTCCATAGTTTAGCTTACACCAAGCACAAACGTTGAATCGTTTGCCCAATGTCACTGGTGGGAATAATGTTTCACGGGTTCGGAGTGTTCATCGGGAAGTTAGCAGGGTGTTAGTGGTGTGGCGTACGAGGCTGGTGGTAGCATAGTGGAGGTAGCATAATGTCCATAGCGCTAGCTTCTGTCTCCTGAATGTGTGCCTCTCCACAATCGCGGCGACAGTAACGTGGTGGAGCCTTTGTCTAATGCCACTGGGTATGTTAGACGAGGTCGAAGTGCTCATAGGACAGTTAGGGGGGAACGTAGTGGCAGTGTGGGGAGTCGCAATGAGAATGACAGTAGGCCTAGTCCGAGCTGCACAAATTCTCTCCACTCGGCGCGCGCGAGGCAGATCTGGCCATGCTGCTCGCATGGTGGAGGTGGTGACGCTCTCTCCCTCTCCCACACACACACACACACACACATTAGGTCATGCATAGTCTATCACAAGATGATGGGAATGCCGGCCCTGTATGGATAGGGATAGGGAGTCATTATCTCTAAAGCAAAAGGCCTGCTACATAAAAAAAAAATGTCAGCCATTTATTAGTAATGATTTACACTGTTGATATGCTATCTACTTCCCTGATCATTTAGGACATACAGTACACTATGTTTTCCTTTTTGTGTGTTCATGTCCTTGTGATGTGTGTGTCTTTGTCAGCTAAGAAAAAAAACAAAAAAACATCAACAAAAACAACAAAAAGAAAAAAAATACTAACATTGTCTCTTGTCTTGTCTCGTCATCTCACTCCTGATCTGTGCCTTGCCGTGGCAAATGAGCTTTTGAACTAAACAGGTCTTGTCTACTTGTGTTTGTGTCATCTGAATAATATGTGCCCCATACATGGAATCAGAGTGCCTACTGTATGTAGTAAATGGAAAATCTCTACAGCAAAAGGCGCCTACCGCTACATGCATTTGGTTTGTTTCTGCCATTTATTAGTAATGATTTACACAGTTTGTTCACTACTTACTATTTACCTGAGCATTCAGTATTGTGCAATATAGCATACAGAAGGTGAGGGACATTTTGGGGGGAAAGAAGTGGTGCGTTTTATCATTCAAACATGCGACTTAATGAAAATTCTATAATCCAAGATGGCCGCCACCATATGACGTCATAATATGCAAATTAGATATAAACATTTAATCTCTATATAAACTTTGGGTCATCCTTAATATTTCTCTAATTTACAGAAAGTCTCTATCTCTTATCACTTTTAAGATATAGCCTTTTGAAATGATGTCAAAATTGATCGTTTCGGAAAAAAACCTCTGGCGCCTAAAGGGTTAAACGACCGTTTATGGAACCCTTTCCCGGAGACGCTCACTCTGCAGTGGATTTAACGGTAAGTGGCACAAAGTTTTTTTTAATCCTTTTTCCCCATTCATAATCATTGCCCGTGTGGCCTGCAAATAGAAAAAGAAAGTGATACTTCTTTAAGCAAAAGCAAGGGGCGTTCCCCCGTACTGTTTAATATCCTCCCTCTCCCCGATTGAGTTAAAGCTATCTACAGCTAGCCTGCTAGCGCTAGCTGTCGCTAGCTAGTGGACATAGAAGCAAAGCAGAGCCCGGACATTCTCTGATAGAAGTCAATG
>NW_027468774.1:1704524-1712024 GCF_046254945.1 Alosa pseudoharengus
GAGTTATTTCAGAACAAGGTATGCAGAACATTAAAGCCAAACACAACGGTAAACTAGAACAAAGCTAAAGGTAACGGATGTATGTGTGTGTGTGTGTGTATAAAGTAGGGATGTATAAAGTTGTCCAAATCAATAGGCTGTTGCTCGGCGTGAAGGCTGTTGTAAAGATGTTGCATGTGGATGGTGTTTGTACTATGCAGGCTCCTGAGCCTAGCTTAGCTGCCCAATGTATGGTGTTCGTACTATGCAGGCTAGTGAGCCTAGCTTAGCTGCTCAATGTATGAACCAAAAATCGGGAAATGGACATTAACAGCGCTTTGAATGTTTTGTTGCAGGGGGGGGGGGGGTAGATTGGTGTGCGTACCATAACATTCATTCCTATTGAAACCGTGTGTGTGTGTGTGTGTGTGGCCATTCTCTAGCGGTCTCAAGCTGTGCCAGGGGGTTTGCCCCTCCTGCCTCTTCCCTGCCGCGGTCTATTGATCCGACATCGCCGCCCTGCTTACCAGCCTACAGACTGGGGGCTACGCCAGAGACGCTTTAATATTCAGCTGTTGTGTCTCACGTAGTCTATATTGTCTCTGATGTCCTATACAGATCACTAGATTTTGACTCCCGGGTCTTTCTGGTAGAACTTAAATTCTGGAGTTTGAGGCATTAAAACCCAGGAACTGAACCCAGAAAAGAGTCCCCTACGCCAGCTGGTACTGAAGCTCACAAACTTAACAACAAATACACAATACACTCAGACCAGTTCTGCTTCCAAACCACAAATGCGTGTCAATAAAATCATACAACAAGCAAAAGAAGATTATTTGGAACATTGGAGAAACCAAACTACAAACCAGAGGCTAATCCTGACCAAGTACAGGCTAAGTGACCTTACAGTGGAAACAGGCAGGCACAGGAAGACCTGGCTGCCCAAAGAAGAAAGAACATGTGGTCACTGCCAGACAGGGAAGGTTGAGACAGAGGAGCACTTTCTTCTATACTGTGAAAAGTATGACGAATTAAGACAGACCTTTTTCACGAACATCCAAAAAGTATGAAGAATTAAGAACACCCTTTTCCATACATTTAAACACACCCTTTTCCATACATTTAAACACACCCTTTTCCATACATTTAAACACACCCTTTTCCATACATTTAAACACACCCTTTTCCATACATTTAAACACACCCTTTTCCATACATTTAAACACACCCTTTTCCATACATTTAAACACACCCTTTTCCATACATTTAAACACACCCTTTTCCATACATTTAAACACACCCTTTTCCATACATTTAAACACACCCTTTTCCATACATTTAAACACACTTACCCAATTTTTGAAGAGCTAAACAAAAAAACAAACAAAAAAAGGCTCCTCACAGGAGAGGGTCCTTCAGCTGTGTGTGTGTGTGTGTGTGTGTGTGTGTGTGTGTGGGGGGGGGGGGGGGGGGGGTATATATTGTATTTTTTATGTTTTATTTTCTTTGTACTCCATTCTTCTATCCTACTCTATGGATATTTTATATACGTTTAGATCTGTTATAAATGTCTACTCTATGGATATTTTATATACGTTTAGATCTGTTATAAATGTCTATGTTTTGTATGATTGCTTTGGCAATGCAAATACCCTTTTGTCAATAAAGCACCTGAATTTGAATGAGAGACAGAGAGAAAGAGAGAGAGAAAGAGTGTGTGTGTGTGTGTGTTAGAGGTAGATTGGTGTGTGTGTGTGTGTGTGTGTGTTAGAGGTAGATTGGTGTGTGTGTGTGTGTGTGTGTGTGTGTGTGTTAGAGGTAGATTGGTGTGTGTGTGTGTGTGTGTGTGTGTGTGTTAGAGGTAGATTGGTGTGTGTGTGTGTGTGTGTGTGTGTGTGTGTGTTAGAGGTAGATTGGTGTGTGTGTGTGTGTGTTAGAGGTAGATTGGTGTGTGTGTGTGTGTGTTAGAGGTAGATTGGTGTGTGTGTGTGTGTGTTAGAGGTAGATTGGTGTGTGTGTGTGTGTGTTAGAGGTAGATTGGTGTGTGTGTGTGTGTGTGTGTTAGAGGTAGATTGGTGTGTGTGTGTGTGTGTGTGTTAGAGGTAGATTGGTGTGTGTGTGTGTGTGTGTGTTAGAGGTAGATTGGTGTGTGTGTGTGTGTGTGTGTTAGAGGTAGATTGGTGTGTGTGTGTGTGTGTGTTAGAGGTAGATTGGTGTGTGTGTGTGTGTGTGTGTTAGAGGTAGATTGGTGTGTGTGTGTGTATGTGTGTTAGAGGTAGATTGGTGTGTGTGTGTGTATGTGTGTTAGAGGTAGATTGGTGTGTGTGTGTGTATGTGTGTTAGAGGTAGATTGGTGTGTGTGTGTGTGTGTGTGTTAGAGGTAGATTGGTGTGTGTGTGTGTGTGTGTGTTTGTTAGAGGTAGATTGGTGTGTGTGTGTGTGTGTGTGTTAGAGGTAGATTGGTGTGTGTGTGTGTGTGTTTGTTAGAGGTAGATTGGTGTGTGTGTGTGTGTGTTTGTTAGAGGTAGATTGGTGTGTGTGTGTGTGTGTTTGTTAGAGGTAGATTGGTGTGTGTGTGTGTGTGTGTGTTAGAGGTAGATTGGTGTGTGTGTGTGTGTGTGTGTTAGAGGTAGATTGGTGTGTGTGTGTGTATGTGTGTTAGAGGTAGATTGGTGTGTGTGTGTGTATGTGTGTTAGAGGTAGATTGGTGTGTGTGTGTGTGTGTGTGTTTGTTAGAGGTAGATTGGTGTGTGTGTGTGTGTGTGTGTTAGAGGTAGATTGGTGTGTGTGTGTGTGTGTTTGTTAGAGGTAGATTGGTGTGTGTGTGTGTGTGTTTGTTAGAGGTAGATTGGTGTGTGTGTGTGTGTGTTTGTTAGAGGTAGATTGGTGTGTGTGTGTGTGTGTGTGTTAGAGGTAGATTGGTGTGTGTGTGTGTGTGTGTGTGTGTTAGAGGTAGATTGGTGTGTGTGTGTGTGTGTGTGTTAGAGGTAGATTGGTGTGTGTGTGTGTGTGTGTTAGAGGTAGATTGGTGTGTGTGTGTGTGTGTTGGTTAGAGGTAGATTGGTGTGTGTGTGTGTGTGTGTGTGTTAGAGGTAGATTGGTGTGTGTGTGTGTGTGTGTGTTAGAGGTAGATTGGTGTGTGTGTGTGTGTGTGTTAGAGGTAGATTGGTGTGTGTGTGTGTGTGTGTTAGAGGTAGATTGGTGTGTGTGTGTGTGTGTTTGTTAGAGGTAGATTGGTGTGTGTGTGTGTGTGTGTGTGTTAGAGGTAGATTGGTGTGTGTGTGTGTGTGTGTGTTAGAGGTAGATTGGTGTGTGTGTGTGTGTGTTTGTTAGAGGTAGATTGGTGTGTGTGTGTGTGTGTGTGTTAGAGGTAGATTGGTGTGTGTGTGTGTGTGTGTGTTAGAGGTAGATTGGTGTGTGTGTGTGTGTGTGTTAGAGGTAGATTGGTGTGTGTGTGTGTGTGTGTGTTAGAGGTAGATTGGTGTGTGTGTGTGTGTGTTAGAGGTAGATTGGTGTGTGTGTGTGTATGCGTCTGTATGTGAATGTGCGGTGTGTATGTGTGTGTTAGAGGTAGATTGGTGTGTGTGTGTGTGTGTGTATGCATCTGTATGTGTATGCGTGTATGTGTATGTGTGGTGTGTATGTGTGGTGTGTGTATGTGTGTTAGAGGTAGATTGGTGTGTGTGTGTGTGTGTGTGTTAGAGGTAGATTGGTGTGTGTGTGTGTGTGTTAGAGGTAGATTGGTGTGTGTGTGTGTATGCGTCTGTATGTGAATGTGCGGTGTGTATGTGTGTGTTAGAGGTAGATTGGTGTGTGTGTGTGTGTGTGTATGCATCTGTATGTGTATGCGTGTATGTGTATGTGTGGTGTGTATGTGTGGTGTGTGTATGTGTGTTAGAGGTAGATTGGTGTGTGTGTGTGTGTGTGTATGCATCTGTATGTGTATGCGTGTATGTGTATGTGTGGTGTGTATGTGTGTGTGTGTGTATGTGTGTTAGAGGTAGATTGGTGTGTGTGTGTGTGTGTGTGTTAGAGGTAGATTGGTGTGTGTGTGTGTGTGTGTGTATGCATCTGTATGTGTATGCACTGGCGCCTTAATGCAGGGGCTTACCTGGGCTTCAGCCCAGGGGCCTCGACCAATGAGGGGCCTCCTAATAATAATAATGATAATCAATAATAATAATAATAATGATAATCAATAATAATAATAATAATGATAATCAATAATAATAATAATAATGATAATCAATAATAATAATAATAATGATAATCAATAATAATAATCGGCGTGTCCGTATTCGCGGCGTCATTATACTCTGGAGCTAGCCTAAATAATTGAGCACATCGTACTGCTCTTACATCCATGCAGAGGCCCCCTTTGTCTTCTCCAATTCTAAAGTGTAACAAAATGTAACAAAACGTAATAAATTCCAACGGGTGTAGAGGAGCTAGAGGAGAGGCTGAAACTGACTGACAAACTTATCATACAAACTCTGGAGATAACGTGGGTAGGATTGAAGCAACGATAAACGAATGACGTGGATTCCTGTAACTGTCCATGAAAACTGAAGGCATAGCAGGTAAATATCGTAGCAAATAGCCTGGAATGAAACGGCTTTAAAAACATGTATTTCACTTGTCTAATTGGAGTGAACTTTGAACATGGGCTGTGGCGCAAAGACATGAATTAGATCTGCATCTCCGTTCACCAACAGCTAAGTTTGTGCTAACCCATTCGCACATATAATAGTCTATGTTATGTTGTCTCCCTTGTTAACGTGAGATATGTCTCCATGTAGTGTAGTGATAATGCATAAGGTAGCCATGTTCACGTCACATGAGCCAGCTTGTTATAGGCTAAAAGTATTTCTGTCCCTCCCAAACTGCGTTAAACTGGTGTGTTAAGTAGACAGCATTTAAAAAAAAACTCCTGGGGAACCCCCCGACACGACAAACACGCACTTTTGAAAAGCTTTTAATGTGTAGCCTACCCATCTTAACTTAGCCTACAACATGTGTTGTAAAAGTTCAACGCTTGTTTTCGTGCAGTAGGCTAGCCTTTTTGATAAGCGATGTCATGGGTAGGCTGACGTGATTCGAGGGCATTCTGTTCCTGTTTATGTAAAGGTTTTACATAGGCTGAATAATAGGCTACACTGCATATTATTAACCAAAAGCGCACGCTATGTGTCGGGTCAGATCGCGGGCCGGGTATCATTTAATCATAATTAATATTTGCGGTTGGGGGGGGGGGGGGGGGGCTTAAAAAACATATAGCCCAGGGGCCTCGGGTGGTATTAAGGCGCCCCTGTGTGTATGCGTGTATGTGTATGTGTGGTGTGTATGTGTGGTGTGTGTATGTGTGTGTGTGTGTGTTAGAGGTAGATTGGTGTGTGTGTGTGTGTGTGTGTATGTGTCTGTATGTGTATGCGTGTATGTGTATGTGTGGTGTGTATGTGTGGTGTGTGTATGTGTGTGTGTTAGAGGTAGATTGGTGTGTGTGTGTGTGTGTGTTAGAGGTAGATTGGTGTGTGTGTGTGTTAGAGGTAGACTGGTGTGTGTGTGTATATGTGTGTGTTAGAGGTAGATTGGTGTGTGTATGTGTTAGAGGTAGACGTGTGTGTGTATGTGTGTGTGTGTTAGAGGTAGATTGGTGTGTGTGTGTGTGCGTGTGTGTTAGAGGTAGATTGGTGTGTGTGTGTGTGCGTGTGTGTTAGAGGTAGATTGGTGTGTGTGTGTGTTAGAGGTAGACGTGTGTGTGTATGTGTGTGTGTGTTAGAGGTAGATTGGTGTGTGTGTGTGTGTGCGTGTGTGTTAGAGGTAGATTGGTGTGTGTGCGTGTGCGTGTGTGTTAGAGGTAGATTGGTGTGTGTGTGTGTTAGAGGTAGACGTGTGTGTGTATGTGTGTGTGTGTTAGAGGTAGATTGGTGTGTGTGTGTGTGTGTGTGCGTGTGTGTTAGAGGTAGATTGGTGTGTGTGTGTGTGCGTGTGTGTTAGAGGTAGATTGGTGTGTGTGCGTGTGTGTTAGAGGTAGATTGGTGTGTGTGTGTGTTAGAGGTAGACGTGTGTGTGTATGTGTGTGTGTGTTAGAGGTAGACGTGTGTGTGTATGTGTGTGTGTGTTAGAGGTAGATTGGTGTGTGTGTGTGTGCGTGTGTGTTAGAGGTAGATTGGTGTGTGTGTGTGTGCGTGTGTGTTAGAGGTAGATTGGTGTGTGTGTGTGTGTGTGTGTGTTAGAGGTAGATTGGGGGTTGATGACAGATAGGGAGCAGAATGGGTTGACAGACATGACATTTCAGCACCAGACAGACCAGGAGTGGAAAGGTGTGTGTGTGTCTGTGTGTGTGTGTGTGTGTGTGTGTGTCTGTGTGTGTGTGTGTGTGTGTGTGTGGTGCCGTGGGCCACACAGGTCTCTGGTCTCAAATTCAAACATACAACAGAGTTCCATATGTAACCCCGCCCCCCCCCACTCACTCTAATTCCACCTTCATATGTTTTAGGTGTGAGTGTGCGTATGTGTGTGTGTGTGTGAATAAACACATCTGTGTGTGTGTGTGTGTGTGTGTGTGTATAAATATGTGTCTAATAGTTGTCAATCTAGTTGACTAGTTGTTATATACCTGTACAATACTGGTGCTAATATTCACACTATACACCAGAGTTGTAGTACTCGAGTCTGATTCACACTATACACCAGAGTTGTAGTACTCGAGTCTGATTCACACTATACACCAGGGTTGTAGTACTCGAAGTCTGATTCACACTATACACCAGGGTTGTAGTACTCGAGTCTGATTCACACTATACACCAGGGTTGTAGTACTCGAGTCCGAGTCATGAGCTAAATTTAGAGACTCATGACTTGACTTGGACTTGAGCACTGAATGACTCGAACTTACTCGGACTCGTACATTCAGACCATGCAGACTCAGAAATTGAGACGAGGACTCAACTTTTTTTTGTAATGTCATTAGGCTATAATTGTAATATGTCATTAGAGTATTATTTGGTATATGATTTTAATAGCTAAATTATTTTTAGTATTAATATTAGTGCAATGGAGTGTTACTCCTTCATGTCATACATCACACATCACGCCATGTTCCTACCATAACGGATGTAACTTTAATGGCACCAAATGCCTGGAGACATGAATGCCCCGAAGGTTGTCAGTTTTGCATTTAATAGTGACTCGACTCGGACTTGACTCGGATGAGTAGTGGACTCGACTTGGAATTTTTTTAATGACTTGGACTTGAACACTGGAGACTCGGACTCGAGTGACTTGACTACACACACACACTCCCACTACACTCAACATTTACACACACACACACACACACACACACATTATCACACACACACACACACACTCACACCATACACACACTCTCACTACACTAAACATTTACACACACACACACACACACAAACACTCACACTATATACACACTCCGACTACACTAAACATTTACTTATATTCAGAGGCGGACAGAGTACACAGCTTCATTACTTGAGTAAA
>NW_027468774.1:1717024-1738782 GCF_046254945.1 Alosa pseudoharengus
GCGGCCGCATTTCTTGTTTCCAGCAGCCAATGCAGCGTCTATGTATATTATGTCTATGGTAGTGACAGTTAGAGTAAACATTCTATCGCCATGGCAACCAGGCAGGCAGCAGAATGCAGGGAATGCAGGGAAGTGGAGTTTCCCAGTAACTGCAAAACATCCAAGGCAAAGAAAAGACACAAAGAGCTTGTCCTTAGAAACAATCCAGAGGTCCTCTTTACAAACTTTACCATACATAATGTAAAGAGACTTAAAAGCAATCTAATATTCCACACTGACTGTCCATCTGAGTGGAAATCTGTTCTCTGCAAACATTATGATCATATAAGCAAGAAAGGCATAGGACGTGGAGGCAGACTAATCATCTGTGAGGATGAAAATCTTGATACAGACAACCCTGAGTTGACGATCAGCTATTATACTAAAGGCACAATTTTAATCCAGGGAGATGAAACATGTCTGAACTCCTTTGAGAAAGCTTTCCCTAAACTGAAGGCAAAGGTACAAAAACAACTGTCGTCAATCCTTCATGAATCTCAAGACCAGAAAGAGGACGCAACCCATATTTTGGCCACTGCTCCACAGCCACCCCCCAGTTCAGAAATACTCCTGAGAGAAGGGCTGGCCTTGCTTGAGCTGGACTTTATAGAATTTAAAGAGCTCATCCAGGCCAGGCTAGATGACCCCCCCCCCCCCCCCCACGACTCCATCAGGCTAGATGACCCCCCCCCCCCCACGACTCCATCAGGCTAGATGACCCCCCCCCCACGACTCAATCAGGCTAGATGACCCCCCCCACGACTCCATCAGGCTAGATGACCCCCCCCCCATGACTCCATCAAGAGGAGCTACAGCAGCTGAAGGCCGAAAGCCAGGCCACCATCTCTGAGCTCAGACAAACCATCCAGGCCATTCAAGTGGAAAACAAAAGCCTCAAAGCCCAGATCGCCAAGGTGAAAGAAGATGCCAACAACAGGGAGAGAGCTCCTTAGGGAGGTAACATTGATGAGGGAGCGACTGGAGGTAAAACAGAGCCCAACACCTGACACACACAGAGCCACAAGCACACAGACATACACTGATCACCCAGCACCTCAAACCAACACCTACATCCACAACCACATACAGATAAACAAACAACACCTGACTCACACAGAGCCACAAGCACACAGACATACACTGATCACCCAGCACCTCAAACCAACACTTACATCCACAACCACATACAGATAAACAAACAACACCTGACACACACAGAGCCACAAGCACACAGACATACACTGATGTGCAACCTGCTTCACCCAGCACCTCAAACCAACACCTACATCCACAACCACATACAGATAAACAAACAACACCTGACTCACAACATTTGCCACCGAAAACGCAGACTGCTGACACACAACCACAGACTGAATCCTCCCCCCGCTGCCCCACGCCCAAGGAAACACTGCCTACACAGAACACCATCATAGATCAGGCCCGCCACGCACTTTAATCTGGCCCGCCGAGCATTTATTATTTTAGATCAGGCCCGCCACGCACTTTAATCTGGCCCGCCGAGCATTTATTATTTTAGATCAGGCCCGCCACGCACTTTAATCTGGCCCGCCGAGCATTTATTAGTTTATCATAGATCAGGCCCGCCACGCACTTTAATCTGGCCCGCCGAGCATTTATTAGTTTATCATAGATCAGGCCCGCCACGCACTTTAATCTGGCCCGCCGAGCATTTATTATTTTAGATCAGGCCCGCCACGCACTTTAATCTGGCCCGCAGAGCATTTATTAGTTTATCATAGATCAGGCCCGCCACGCACTTTAATCTGGCCCGCCGAGCATTTATTAGTTTATCATAGATCAGGCCCGCCAAGAATTTAATTAGGTTATCATAGGCCGCTTGCTATTTTTTTCCAGCGATAGCCGTTGTGAGTAATTTTAGGCTACTGCAAACTGATTTACACTCTTCTTAGAGAGCGATTACAATGTCAATGTCAAAACAGCTTGTTACATCGAGATACATACTGTAGTATCTCCTTTGCAGCAGATCTAAACCGGAGGGTTGCCAGTTCGAACCCCGACCAGTAGGCACGGCTGAAGTGCCCTTGAGCAAGGCACCTAACCCCTCACTGCTCCCCGACCGCAGCTGTTGTTGCAGGCAGCTCACTGCGCCGGGATTAGTGTGTGCTTCACCTCACTGTGTGTACACTGTGTGTACGCTGAGTATGTTTCACTAATTCACGGATTGGGATAAATGCAGAGACCAAATTTCCCTCACGGGATCAAAAGAGTATATATACTTACTTATACTTAAAGTTATGCTACTCCATTTAATTGGGAACGCATTTGAGCGTGCGTGCACGAGAGGGAGAGAGCGTGGCAGGTTCCAGCTGGCTTGTCATTGTTGATAATTGATATCTACTTTTTAAATAAGAAACTTGTAAAAGAAACTACTGACCACTTATAAACTGTGAGAGGGGCACGATAGGCACAGCACTAGCCATAGGCTATATTTGAGTGGAGCTGGCAAAATAGTCTTAAAGTGACAGTGCACCATTTATAAATGAATTAAACAACATCAAATGAACAGTATTTCTTAAGAAATTAATTTTCTACAACAAAATGACTTTGTCATAATATATATAATATAATAATATAAAACATTTTATATATATATAGTACTGGCGGACCGTCAGGGCCTCCTAACTATTTTCAAACGAATGAAAAATAATAGTGTCTTTAATAACATTTTACTTTACCATTTATTTTTTCGCTTCTTCTTCTCCTTCCTGATCGTTCTTGACTAGGCTACTACCATATCCTACCGCTGTCCGCTATATTTGATTGACAGATTGTGTGAACAAATAGTGAGGGTGTGCGATACATTTTTATCCAATCGCTTGTCTTCCATTGTTAAGGCCCGCATCAGACCTTCACAAGGAATCACTGCGTTTTCGGTACCTAAGCAACCATTAGAAATCATATGTTTGGATTCGGGTTGATTGATGGCTACATCTGACTGATTAGCCAATCAAATCAACCTATTATGGCGAGGAAGGCAGGTCTGACTGCAGTTGGGCCTGCAATGTTCGAAAAAAATACCCGGAACCGTTTATCACGAATTTTGACGCTATCTATTTGACTTGAGGAACTTCGTGAGCATCTTCTGTCAGTCAGACTGACATTCACTGGAAAAGTACATTTCACACTGACATGGCTATGGTTATAGCTATGGCCAGTATATTGACCGTTTTTGTTTAAAAAATATATATTGATAAGCCTTCATTAAGCAAAATTATATCATGTAAAGTTACAGTGTCAACTGGACTACATGTTAGCAAGATGCACATAATGCCAGCTAGCTCGGCACGTAGCTGGTCAGTAGCCTATGCAGGAATTGGTAAGTTTTGTTTCATGTTTATTTGATAACATAGACTTGTAATACATGCTTGTAATCTGGCCCTTTTCTATATAAAAAAGTGTTTTTGTGCTGCTTGCACAGTGCTTGGTTACTACTAGATTGTATGCTAGCTTGAAGTTGTGTGTGAGTTGATGTGGCTTTGGTGAAGCTGTCTGAATCGGCATCTATGTGGAAATTGTCATTTGCCTTGGTTTCCTGCCCTGCTAGTTAGTCTGACTATTTATCTGTGTTTTGTGGACATTATTGGTGAAATCAATGGCGTGGCCATCAGACATTATGAAATAGGCAACAAGCAGTAGTAGCAGCATAGGGTAATACATTTTCTGACTTCTATGTTTAATATCATGGTGGTGTACTGAGACATTTTCTTATCCTTTTTTGTTGAGACACTTTTGCATAAATACGTTTGGCAAACACTGTAGGATAGCCTACTGTAGTTCCACATGAGCTTTTGAGTAATCAGAGCAGCAGCACAACAGTTGCACTGTAACTAACGTTAAAGCTACAGCTCAGTAGGCGAGGATGATGGTCGGGTGCTATTCTAAGATCTAAGCAATCCGGAATTCAGCTCGGAACATTAATTATTTGTCTAACGAAGATTCTAGAGTGCTACACAGAATTGCGTGAGAAAGAGAAAACTTTTTCCCCCCACCATTAAATGCTGGGAAATTGCACATTTTAACGCTGAAATGCAAAAAAAAATCTTCGGGGGGTATCCCCCGGAACGCCCCCCTATTATTATTTTTTGTCAAAAAATAGTCATCATTGAAGGCCTAACCACTGAACGCACGGTCCGCCACTGATACAGTATATATATATAACTGTCAATATATAATCAGCATGCCAGCTATTTGAACACACACGGCATAACACCAGAGTTTAACATATGTATTTCGAAAAAGCTAAAAAAACTGCATGTTTTCTTTAAATGTCGATGAAGCCACTAACACGAACATGGACAAAGTACTCAATGTCCTCGTTTTTTGATGAAGATGCAGTAAAAACGCAACACCTGGCGAGCAGGAAAATGAATATAGCCAATGCCTCAGCACTTATGCTAGAATTAAAAGATGTCCTGCAGTCCTATGGTTTTGTGCTGCCACAGGATGACCCCCCACCCACACACAAAAAAAAGTTCAGGCTCAGGATTTTTTTTAACTTTAATCCCTGGGGTCTGTTTTCCTCAGCCTTTGGTCTGTGTCACGACTGGTTTGTGTTACAAAATGTGATGTATTAATTCTTACTGAAACTTGGTGTCGTGAAAATGTTATCTCTATGTGTCCAGCAGATTATTATGAGATTATAGTGCCATCAGTAAAGTCAAGAAAAACACGCCGTGGAAGAGACTCAGGTGGTATCTTGGTGTGGTGCAAAAATTAATTGGCTAAACACATATCAGTTGTCAAAATAGAGAAATACCACTTATGGCTGAAACTACGCAATACCATAGGCATCACTGAATTCACAACTTACCTCTGTGCAGCATACATTCCCCCAGCAGACTCAGACTACTACGAAGAAGATTACTTCAATAAGCTCTACACAGAAGTAGGCTATTTCCAAGCACAGGGCAAAGTGCTACTGTGTGGAGACTTTAATGCACGGACAGGCATTGAGCCTGACTTTATTGACCCTGAGGGTAGTGCACATGTGTTTGGCCAGTCACTATTGCACCTTTCACCAACGACCACAAATACGAAACAACCTAGACTGTGTGTTGAACAACAGTGAGTTAGTGCACCTCTGTCAAGCCTTGGGCCTGTACATTCTTAATGGCAGGATCAGAGGGGACTCTTTGGGGAGGTTCACGTATTCTTCAGTCCTGGGTAGCAGTGTAGTGGATTATGCAATCACTGACATGGACCCCTCCCACTTCAGCGCATTCACTGTCAGGCAACAAACTCCACTTTCAGACCATAACCAACTAAATATATTCCTAAAAATTCCTAACCATTCTACTAACACAGATAAGGAGCCCAGTAAAATGTACAAACTGAATCCAATGTACAGATGGGCTACAGACAGTTCAGAAAAATTCATACAAGCCTTAAATTCACCAAAACTAACTAACAAAATAACTAACTTTACTAAAATGTCAACATGGCCGTTCAAGAGCTAAACCTTATTTTACACACGGCTGCAAAAAATGCTGGGCTAAAGAAAAGCCAGAGAGCAAAAACCAAAAAAAAAACAAATATGATAAATGGTTTGACACAGAATGCTAAAATATGAGAAAAGAAGTAAGACAACTGTCACCCCCAAAACACCGTCACCCCCAAAACACAGATTTAAGACAAGAATATTGTCTGACCCAAAAAAGTTACAAACAAACTATCAAAAGAAAAAAACAGCACTACACCAACAAACGTATCTATGAGATCGAAGACTCTATCAATAAAAATCAGTTCTGGGATATGTGGAATAATTTGAGCACAAAAGAGCCAAAAGAAGTACCCATTCAAAATGGTAACATTTGGATTGAGCATTTTCAAAAGCTTTACAGTGAAATACAATTAGCAGAAACAAATTAAAACCAGATCAAAGAAAAATTACAAACTTTTGAATTGGTATTTAAAGACAACCAAAATCCACTGGACTTCCCCATTTCCAGTGAAGAATTATCACAAAAAATTAGATCTTTAAAGCCCAATAAATCTTGCATCAGGAGTGAAATGCTTAAGGTGAGCACACCCGAGTGCAATGCTCAAATTATTCAATCTTGTTCTAAGTTCAGACTGTTTTCCTGACATCTGGAATCAAGGAATTATTACACCAATTCATAAAAGTGGAGACAAATTGGGCCCTAATAATTACAGAGGTATCTGTGTGCACAGTAATCTGGGGAAGGTATTTAGTAGCATATTGAATGAAAGAATCCAAACCTTCCTTAACAAGCACAATACCCTGTGTAAAAACCAAATTGGCTTTCTTCCAAACCATCGTACTACAGATCACATTTACACCCTACACACCCTAATCAACAAATACGTAAAAGATAAGAAAAATGGAAAAATATTTACATGTTTTGTCGACTTTAAAAAAGCATTTGACTATTTGGCACAACGGACTAATAGAAACTTTTAGAAACTGGTGTAGGGGGTAAAGTATATAATGTGATCAAATCAATGTATTCAAACAATAAATGCAGTGTAAAAATTGGCAAAAAACAAACAGAAGTCTTCACACAGAAACGAGGAGTGAGACAGGGCTGCAGTCTGAGTCCAACTTTGTTCAACATCTACATGAATGAGTTAGCGGTGCAGTTGGAACTGTCTGCAGGCCCTGGACTCGCCCTCCAGAACACAGAGGTCAAATTTCTGCTCTTTGCAGATGATCTGGTCCTCCTATCCCCTTCTGAACAAGGCCTCCAACAACACCTGGACCTGCTGGCAAAATACTGCCAGACCTCGGCCCTGTCAGTAAACCCCACAAAAACAAAAGTCATGATTTTTCAAAAGAAACCCAGATGTCAGGAACACAGACACACGTTCACTCTTGGTGGCACCGCCCTAGAGCACACGATACTTACCTCGGTCTGGCCATGGGTGGACTGGCCATCTGGCATACCGGGCATTTTTTCAATCTGCGCTAACATAACCAAAGACCATCGTGCGCTGTCCAACAACTGCGCTATCGAGTTGGCCAACACAGACACCGTCTAGTCAAGTTGCGCTATAACCATCTCGCGCTGCCTAAAAAATCCATAACAGGATTGCAATGTTTTCAATGTGTGTAGAGAGTCACATGCTACAAAGTACATTCCCATCAAACTGATCACGACTCAGATATATATTTATTTGAACATGGGATTACTGGATTACTGAAACGATAGGCTACGCTATATTATTATCAATGAAAACAAATCATAATGAAGTGGGGAATTCACAGCTTTTAATCTATAGCCCTCTTGTAGGATGTTGCCAGTGTTGCCAATTTAGCGACTTTGTCGCCATATTTAGCGAGATTTCCCCCCCAAGCGACTTTTTTTGTAAAAAGCGACTAGCGACAAATCTAGCTACTTTTTCTGGCGTTCTTGGAGACTTTTTGAGACTCTGATGTGATGGCATGTAACGTCCCTTTTTACTCTTCTGAGTGAGCAGTGAGTTTGGCTGTGCTGTGTAAGAGTCTCATGCCTGTTTTGTTTGTGATTTAGCCTACATCGAGTTCGCCCAAAGCGTTGCGACATGATTATAAAAGTAATGACTGGCCTATGTAGTATCAGCCCATGTTATCCACGGAAGTAGATGTTCTATAGATCTAACAGCTCAGACAACGTTATTGGAAGGTGCAGCAACTTCGGGTGAGATTACGACCAGAGTCAACGAGACGAGAGCAATGACATGATGACAGGGAAACAGGGACACGCTTTCCAGCACCGTTCAGCAAAGGAAAGTAGGCTACAACTTCATTCACAAGCAGATAGTTCAAAATCGAGCATACAAGTTAGAAAAACCTAAAGCATTCGTTTAGGCTATGTCGCCTCAATGTTGTCAATGCAGGACAGACTGTCGGCTGAGGGAAAAAAAAATATGTCGGTCTGTCTGAGTGACATTAACTAAATAGGCTAAATCCAAAATATAGCCATTGTCGTAAGGTTAAATTGTGTGTAGCCTATGGTGAAGTTATAATCAGACTTCAAGCTGTACAAAGCAAATGCAGCAGTTGGGAATAGGTTGGAAATTACTGATTTTCAGCCACTTAATGCTCATTCTGGTGTATACTATGACAAGATGTACAGAAGTGTAAAGTGTATCAATTACCCTAATATACAAGTATGTTAAATTAAATATTTCAATTAGGCTCTTAAAGTTGCCTATTTCAGTAGGCCTAGGAGAAAATCAAACAGGTGTAAAGGGGAATTAAAGGGCCATCACCGTTTTTTTTGGTAACACTATATTTTAATGTGTCGCTGTTACAGTGTACTTACCTAATTAGGTACAGTGATACAACCTGTGTAACAACATGCACAGCATGTGTGGAGTGTGTGTGTGTTAATAGTGTGGCGTGTGTGTGTGTTTATTGTGTGGAGTGTGTGTGTGTTTATCGTGGAGTGTGTGTGTGTGTGTTTATTGTGTGGAGTGTGTGTGTGTTTATCGTGGAGTGTGTGTGTGTGTGTTTATTGTGTGGAGTGTGTGTGTGTTTATCGTGGAGTGTGTGTGTGTGGAGTGTGTCTGTGTGTTTATTGTGTGGAGTGTGTGTTTATCGTGGAGTGTGTTTGTTGTGTGGAGTGTGTGTGTGTTTATCGTGGAGTGTGTGTGTAGCCAGACCTCCAGTAGAGAGTTCCTGCTCCTGGAGGAAAGGCATTTCCTCTCGGTTAGTAACACTGTGTGTTTGGAGTGTGTGTATGTGTGTTTGGAGTGTGTGTATGTGTGTAAGCATGTTTGGAGTGTGTATGTGTGTGTCTGGTTTGTTGGTTGAATAATTTAACTGAAATGGAACTCCATCCCTGGACAGTGAGCAGGGTTCACAGAAGAAAGAAATGATTCAGTTATACTCCACACTGTTACCAACACACACACACACACACACACAAGCATGTGCACGCACACACACACACACACACACACACACAAGCATGCGCACTCACACACATACATACACACACACATGAGCACACACACACGTGCACACACACACACAAGAGCACACACACATGAGCACACACATGCACAACAGGTATATTTCAGGTCTACACTAAAATAAAAAGAAGTTCCTGCATGTTTTACTCATGAATCTGAATCTGCACCAAGTTCAGTACATTCACTCATTTAATAGAGGCTTTTATCCAAAACGACTTACATATGTAAATTATATTACAGAGCCCCACATACACACAGACACACACACAGGGCCATTGTCCCCTGAGTAACTTTTCTAGCCCCTACGCTACCACCGCCCCAGTGTAATGCTACTGCATGCTAGCTCCTATGCTACCACCGCCCCTGTGTAATGCTACTGCATGCTAGCTCCTATGCTACCACCGCCCCTGTGTAATGCTACTGCATGCTAGCCCCTACGCTACCACCGCCCCTGTGTAATGCTACTGCATGCTAGCTCCTACGCTACCACCGCCCCTGTGTAATGCTCATAGATATATACACTAGATGTCGCCTTCTGCTTCTCAGCATGCGTCAACACCGCCGCCATCTTGGTACAGGGATCTGAAGCGCTAAACTAGTTCTCCTGTATTGTCAGCGTTACCTATTTAGCGACGTTTGGCCATCCCCAGCGATAGAAAACCTTTTTAGCGATTAGCGACAAATTTTGGAACTTCTCACAATGATGGCAGATCGGCTTCTTTGTTGTTGAAACGTAAGAAAATCACCTTTCTCATGTCATTTATTAATCTCGTTTGCCCATGGCACTGACCCATGATTATAAAAGTAACGACTGGCGTAGCCTATGTAGTAGCAGAGGTAAATGTTCTACAGATCTACAGCAACTTCTGGTGAGATTACAACTTACATGAGTAAACGAGACGAGGGGTATGTGGCCTCAACCAGAGCCTGTCTACGAAGAGCCTGTTTACTTTCATTGTATCGAACCTGGTTGCAGTTTACTCATTGTTCCTCTAGGGGCCGCCGCTAGCTAGTGCAGAATGAATGGGAGTCTATGGGGCTAGACCGGTAAAATGTATCTTTATTATCGTCTTAAGCTTAGTTTTCTCTAGACTCAACCATAAAAACATGCCTGTCAGTTGGAACAACCCAAAAAACTAGATAATTGCTTGAGATCGCTAAAAAGGTTTTCTATCGCTGGGGATGGCCAAACGTCGCTAAATAGGTAACGCTGACAATACAGGAGAACTAGTTTAGCGCTTCAGATCCCTGTACCAAGATGGCCGTTGACGCATGCTGAGAAGCAGAAGGCGACATCTAGTGTATATATCTATGTGTAATGCTACTGCATGCTAGCTCCTATGCTACCACCGCCCCGGTGTAATGCTACTGCATGCTAGCTCCTATGCTACCACCGCCCCTGTGTAATGCTACTGCATGCTAGCTCCTATGCTACCACGGTGTAATACTGCTGCATGCTAGCTCCTACGCTAGCTCCTATGCTACCACCGCCCCGGTGTAATGCTACTGCATGCTAGCTCCTACGCTAGCTCCTATGCTACCACCGCCCCGGTGTAATGCTACTGCATGCTAGCTCCTACGCTAGCTCCTATGCTACCACCGCCCCGGTGTAATGCTACTGCATGCTAGCTCCTACGCTAGCTCCTATGCTACCACCGCCCCGGTGTAATGCTACTGCATGCTAGCTCCTACGCTAGCTCCTACACTACCACCGCCCCTGTGTAATACTACTGCATGCTAGCTCCTAGCTTACCACCGCCCCGGTGTAATGCTACTGCATGCTAGCTCCTACGCTAGCCCCTACGCTACCACCGCCCCGGTGTAATGCTACTGCATGCTAGCTTCTACGCTACCACCGCCCATGTGTAATGCTACTGCACGCTAGCTCCTACGCTAGACCCTACGCTACCACCGCCCCTGTGTAATACTACTCATAAAATGCTGAGAAGAAGGCTTATAACAATACTTATAATGATTAAGAGTTATTAAAAGCTTTAACTCTGCATTGTTACTGATCAGAGCTTGTAGCATCGCATGTGATGTTTGAGATGTGGAGAGGTAGAGTTGGGGAATGTGCAACATTTTATTTTATTCCATTTCAGTTTGTTTACAAACCTGCAGCGCTCTTTCCTTTAGCCAGCTTACACATTCACCAACATGTTGACAAACAATTACACACTCACAAACACACAATTACACACTCACAAACACACAATAACACACTCACAAACACAAGCATGTTGACAAACACTTTACACAGACACTTGTACACTCACAAACCCACACACATTTACTGACCTTTATAGAGTTTGGAAATGCACACACTATTTTCAGCAAAACCTTTTAGCTGCAAAATTTAACTTTACATAAATTACCCCCATGTGTGTGTCTGTGTGTGTGTATGTGTGTGAGAGAGAGTGTATCTGTGTGTGTGTGTGTTATGATTAATTCATTATTGATGCCGGACGGTCTAGATGGAGTAAAACACTTCAGAAAAATGTCATTGTTTAGATATTTTACAAATTGTACATATTTATATGACAATCATATATTTGTATTTACAAGGAGAAAATGAACCCCCATCACATCTATGTTTGCCATGACAACACTAACAATATGATGTTGCCATGACAACACTTATTACTGACACTTAGTTATGCTGCTATAACATAGTGCTGTCATGGACTTTTCATGTGTCACGCTGTACAACCCCCCCCCCCCTCTCTCCCCTTCCCTCTCTCTCTCTCAACTCTCTCTCTCTCTTCTTGCCTATTCTCACTATGTTATAACACTACATAGTACCATTGATATACTTATTATTACTAAACATCATGACTTATAGTAATACTAACCCACTCTATGTTATAACACTACATAGTACCATTGATATACTTATTATTACTAACCATCATGACTTAGAGTAATACTAACCCACTCTACATCTCTCTCTCTTCCCCCTTACCTCACTCCTGAGGTATACCATCACCAGTCAACAGCCATCCGTGTGTTTGGCCCTCATCTCACCTGAAGTCCCATCCCTACGACTGCCCTATCATCTCACCTGAAGTCCCATCCCTACGACTGCCCTATCATCGCCTATTACTGTCCCCTTGCCCGGATTCCTGGCCCGTGCAGCCTAGCGACCCACTACTTGCCCTATGACAACTCCTAATCCCCCTGACACTAATATGATTCATGCATTATCATACTGGATATGTAACCATCCCACCTCTTGTAACATACACCTAAGGTGGCTTTAAACACCATGTTCTATTCTCTACACCTGACTAACCTATGCATTTATCATGTATACAGACCTTGCTGTTCTGTAACTGACCCTAGGCAGATCGCAGATCTGGCCCTTGAGTCGTGGATCTGCTCGAGGTTTCTTCCTATATGTATCTCCAATTCTAGGGAGTTTTTCCCTGTTGCCCCTGTTACCCATGGGCCTTCTTTTATTTTCTTTTCTCTGATTGTCTAACACTCTGTATAGCGCCATGAGACATGTGTCATGTTTTGGCACTCTATAAGTACAATTAAATTGAAAATTGAAACTGTACAAGATGTTGTTTATGTAGCTCTGCTCTGTTCTGAGCGGTTCTAGACGGGTGCTCTGCTCTGTTCTGAGTGGTTCTAGACGGGTGCTCTGCTCTGAGCGGTTCTAGACGGGTGCTCTGCTCTGAGTGGATCTAAACGTGAGCTGTGTCTTGAGCGGTTCTAGACGTGTTCCAACGGAAAGCCTGTTGAAGAAAAGCAAACGTCTAGAACCATCTGCATTGATTTGAGTCAGGAAATGGCATTTATTTCAGGCGGGTTTATAATATTTGGACTGCAGGTAAGGAGTCGGGCTTCTCCTGCGGAACAAGCTGTCCACTGAGTGGCCAGAGGGGAAAGGAACCTAAAAATACCGCCGCGGCGCAGAATAATATTTGGCCAGCGCAGCCAACACGCGCGTGAGCGTGACTCCTGGCAGAAAGCAAAATATACAGATGAGTTTTGGAAGTATTTTCTTTAGGCCTCAGGCCATTTAGCAGCAACATCTAGTACTGAGTGGAGGAGGAGCCACGGCACGACTGCACCAGCACACAGAGCGAGGGATGAAGGAGAAACTGGAGGAGGTAGAGAGAGAGGGGGATGAGAGGGAGAGGGGCGGAGAGAGGGAGAGAGAAGGGGATGAAAGAGAGAGGGAGAGGGAGAGAAAGATTTGCTGGGTATTTGCTATGACTTTCTCGTACAGGGCGTCTGTGTTGGGTGCTGAGTGCAGCCTCTATATGGGGTGTGTGTGTGTGTGCGTGCGTGAGTGTGTGTGTGTGTTGTGTGAGTGTGCGCGTGTGCGTGTGTGTGTGGTTGGTAGCCTGTGGACCTTTGGGAGGTTACATAAAACCAGGCCAAACAGTTGGCAAAGTTCCATATCAATACTGTTCCATATCAATACTGTTTCATATCAATACTGTTCCATATCAATACTGTTTCATATCAATGTTCCATATCAATACTGTTCCATATCAATACTGTTTCATATCAATGTTCCATATCAATACTGTTCCATATCAATACTGTTCCATATCAATGTTCCATATCAGTACTGTTCCATATCAATACTGTTTCATATCAATACTGTTCCATATCAATACTGTTCCATATCAATACTGTTTCATATCAATGTTCCATATCAATACTGTTCCATATCAATACTGTTCCATATCAATGTTCCATATCAGTACTGTTCCATATCAATACTGTTCCATATCAATGTTCCATATCAATACTGTTTCATATCAATACTGTTCCATATCAATACTGTTTCATATCAATGTTCCATATCAATACTGTTCCATATCAATACTGTTTCATATCAATACTGTTCCATATCAATGTTCCATATCAATACTGTTCCATATCAATGTTCCATATCAGTACTGTTCCATATCAATACTGTTCCATATCAATACTGTTCCATATCAATACTGTTTCATATCAATACTGTTCCATATCAATACTGTTTCATATCAATAATGTTCCATATCAGTACTGTTCCATATCAATACTGTTTCATATCAATGTTCCATATCAATACTGTTTCATATCAATACTGTTCCATATCAATACTGTTTCATATCAATGTTCCATATCAGTACTGTTCCATATCAATGTTCCGTATCAATACTGTTTCATATCAATACTGTTCCATATCAATACTGTTCCATATCAATACTGTTTCATATCAATGTTCCATATCAATACTGTTCCATATCAATACTGTTTCATATCAATACTGTTCCATATCAGTACTGTTCCATATCAATACTCTTCAATATCATCTTCCATATCAGTACTGTTCCATATCAATACTGTTCCATATCAATACTGTTCCATATCAATGTTCCATATCAATACTGTTCCATTTCAGTACTGTTCCAAATCAATACTGTTCCATATCAATACTGTTCCATATCAGTACTGTTCCAAATCAATACTGTTCCATATCAGAGTGTGAGACCCCCTAACTCTGATGATAGTGTGTGTGTGTGTGTGTGTGTGTGTGGTGTGAGAACCCCTAACTCTGATGATAGTGTGTGTGTGTGTGTGTGTGTGGTGTGAGAACCCCTAACTCCGATGATAATGAGTGTGTGTGTGAGACCCCTAACTCTGATGATAGTGTGTGTGTGTGTGTGGTGTGAGAACCCCTAACTCTGATGATAGTGTGTGTGTGTGTGTGTGTGTGGTGTGAGAACCCCTAACTCCGATGATAATGAGTGTGTGTGTGAGACCCCTAACTCCGATGATAATGAGTGTGTGTGTGAGACCCCTAACTCCGATGATAATGTGTGTGTGTGTGAGACCCCTAACTCCGATGATAATGAGTGTGTGTGTGAGACCCCTAACTCCGATGATAATGTGTGTGTGTCTGTGGTGTCAGGCCCCCTTACTCTGATGATCTAGTGTGTGTATGTGTGTGTGCGTTTGTATGTGTGTGTGTGGGCGCATGTGTCGTGTGTGGGCGTGTGTGTGTGTGTGGGCGCGTGTATGTGTGTGTGTGTGTGTTAAGCCTCTCTGTCCCCCTTCATGGAAGGTGAGGGATAACCAAGGCTGGATAAAAACGACAGAAATGGCTTATTTACAGCACTCCCATAAACACTCATTAACATCCCTATTAGAAGGGCTCAGGTGTGTGTGTCGTGTGTGTGTGTGTGGGCGCGTGTGTGTGTGTCGTGTGTGTGTGTGTGGGCGCGTGTGTGTGTGGGCGCGTGTGTGTGTGTGTGTGTGTGTGTGTGTGGGCACATGTGTGTGTGTCGTGTATGTGTGTGTGTGTGTTTCTGTCTGGTCCAGCCCCCCTCTGACCATTAGGGAGGGTTCTGCTTTTAAAATCTGCTCGTAGCAGAACACCCACCCCAAAAAACCACACACACACACACACACACACACACAGAGGTAGGATAGGTGCATGGAAAGCTGTTTCTACCTGAGAGGGAGGAAATTGAGGTTATATGATATGCAGTGCTTATGAAACTGAATGTGTGTGTGTGTGTGTGTGTGTTATATGATATGCAGTGCTTATGAAACTGAATGTGTGTGTGTGTGTGTGTGTGTGTGTGTGTTATATGATATGCAGTGCTTATGAAACTGAATGTGTGTGTGTGTGTGTGTGTGTTATATGATATGCAGTGCTTATGAAACTGAATGTGTGTGTGTGTGTGTGTTATATGATATGCAGTGCTTATGAAACTGAATGTGTGTGTGTGTGTGTGTGTGTTATATGATATGCAGTGCTTATGAAACTGAATGTGTGTGTGTGTGTGTGTGTGTGTGTTATATGATATGCAGTGCTTATGAAACTGAATGTGTGTGTGTGTGTGTGTGTGTGTGTGTGTTATATGATATGCAGTGCTTATGAAACTGAATGTGTGTGTGTGTGTGTGTGTGTGTTATATGATATGCAGTGCTTATGAAACTGAATGTGTGTGTGTGTGTGTGTGTGTGTTATATGATATGCAGTGCTTATGAAAAAAAGTAAAAATGCAGCGTACAGCATTCCTCTGTGGCTTGATATCCACAGGTGTGTGTGTGTCTGTCTGTCTGTGTGTGTGTGTGTGTGTGTGTGTGTCTGTCTGTCTATCTGTCTGTTTGTGTTTGTGTGTCAGTGTGTGTGAATGTGTATAAATATGGACATTTGTGTGGATCTATGTGTGTGTGTGTGCGTGCGTGCGTGCGTGCGTGTGTGCGTGTGTGTGTGTGTGTGTGTTGCATGTAGCCATAATGCTGTGCTGCTGGGTTCCTGTGTGTGTGTGTGTGTGTTGTGCCACTGGGGTCCTGTGTAACGTGCGGTTCTGCAGACGTCCCTGTGTTCTGTTTGATAATTCTGACCCCCCCCCCCCTTCCTGCATTTGGGGCCCTTGCCATGGCAACGGCATGCTAACAGGAAGTGGAGGCCCTTGACATGGCAACGGCATGCTAACAGGAAGTGGAGGCCCTTGCCATGGCAACGGCAATGTAACAGGAAGTGGAGTGCTGAGCTCCATTTTGTTTGTTTGGTTTATATAATATACTATATAATATATATACTATTTATATAATATACTATATAATATAATACACACACACACACACACACACACATATACATATTATATATATATATATATGTATATGTGTGTGTGTGTGTGTGAGTGTGTTTGTGTGTGTGTGTGTATGTGTGTGTGTGTTTGTGTGTGTATGTGTGTGTGGGCATGCCTTTTTGTAGGCACAGGTGTGGCACTTTGACCTCTGCACTGGCGAGGGTCGACCTCCTCTCCACACTACGGACAGACATGTGTTTAGACCCCCACACACACACACACACACACACTTCCCATCCCATTGGGATATTCACTGTGATCTGTCTAATTTTTTCTAAGTGCTCACAGACCCTACATACACACACACACACACACACACACACACACTCCTGAAGAGACAGTTCAGCTGGATAGTTTCACACCCCTCCCATAACACTCCTGTGTGACCTTGACAGTTTACAGTTCAGAGGTCAAAGGGTACTCATGACGAGTGTTTATTTTTCTCTGTGAGCTCAAGACTTGACTGTATTTTATATGATATGCAGTGCTTATGAAACTGAATGTGTGGTGCTGTATTATATATGATATGCAGTGCTTATGAAACTGAATGTGTGGTGCTGTATTTTATATGATATGCAGTGCTTATGAAACTGAATGTGTGTGTGTGTGTGTGTGTGTGTTATATGATATGCAGTGCTTATGAAACTGAATGTGTGTGTGTGTGTGTGTGTGTGTGTGTGTTATATGATATGCAGTGCTTATGAAACTGAATGTGTGTGTGTGTGTGTGTGTGTGTGTTATATGATATGCAGTGCTTATGAAACTGAATGTGTGTGTGTGTGTGTGTGTGTTATATGATATGCAGTGCTTATGAAACTGAATGTGTGTGTGTGTGTGTGTGTGTGTGTGTTATATGATATGCAGTGCTTATGAAACTGAATGTGTGTGTGTGTGTGTGTGTGTGTGTTATATGATATGCAGTGCTTATGAAACTGAATGTGTGTGTGTGTGTGTGTGTGTGTGTGTGTGTTATAATGATATGCAGTGCTTATGAAACTGAATGTGTGTGTGTGTGTGTTATATGATATGCAGTGCTTATGAAACTGAATGTGTGTGTGTGTGTGTGTGTTATATGATATGCAGTGCTTATGAAACTGAATGTGTGTGTGTGTGTGTGTGTGTTATATGATATGCAGTGCTTATGAAACTGAATGTGTGTGTGTGTGTGTTATATGATATGCAGTGCTTATGAAACTGAATGTGTGTGTGTGTGTGTGTTATATGATATGCAGTGCTTATGAAACTGAATGTGTGTGTGTGTGTGTGTGTGTGTGTTATATGATATGCAGTGCTTATGAAACTGAATGTGTGTGTGTGTGTGTTATATGATATGCAGTGCTTATGAAACTGAATGTGTGTGTGTGTGTGTGTGTGTGTTATATGATATGCAGTGCTTATGAAACTGAATGTGTGTGTGTGTGTGTGTTATATGATATGCAGTGCTTATGAAACTGAATGTGTGTGTGTGTGTGTGTGTGTGTTATATGATATGCAGTGCTTATGAAACTGAATGTGTGTGTGTGTGTGTGTGTGTGTGTGTTATATGATATGCAGTGCTTATGAAACTGAATGTGTGTGTGTGTGTGTGTGTGTGTTATATGATATGCAGTGCTTATGAAACTGAATGTGTGTGTGTGTGTGTGTGTGTGTGTTATATGATATGCAGTGCTTATGAAACTGAATGTGTGTGTGTGTGTGTGTGTGTGTTATATGATATGCAGTGCTTATGAAACTGAATGTGTGTGTGTGTGTGTGTGTGTGTTATATGATATGCAGTGCTTATGAAACTGAATGTGTGTGTGTGTGTGTGTGTGTTATATGATATGCAGTGCTTATGAAACTGAATGTGTGTGTGTGTGTGTGTGTGTGTGTGTTATATGATATGCAGTGCTTATGAAACTGAATGTGTGTGTGTGTGTGTTATATGATATGCAGTGCTTATGAAACTGAATGTGTGTGTGTGTGTGTGTGTGTGTTATATGATATGCAGTGCTTATGAAACTGAATGTGTGTGTGTGTGTGTGTTATATGATATGCAGTGCTTATGAAACTGAATGTGTGTGTGTGTGTGTGTGTGTGTTATATGATATGCAGTGCTTATGAAACTGAATGTGTGTGTGTGTGTGTGTGTGTGTGTGTTATATGATATGCAGTGCTTATGAAACTGAATGTGTGTGTATGTGTGTGTGTGTTATATGATATGCAGTGCTTATGAAACTGAATGTGTGTGTGTGTGTGTGTGTGTGTGTTATATGATATGCAGTGCTTATGAAACTGAATGTGTGTGTGTGTGTGTGTGTGTGTTATATGATATGCAGTGCTTATGAAACTGAATGTGTGTGTGTGTGTGTGTGTGTGTTATATGATATGCAGTGCTTATGAAACTGAATGTGTGTGTGTGTGTGTGTGTGTTATATGATATGCAGTGCTTATGAAACTGAATGTGTGTGTGTGTGTGTGTGTTATATGATATGCAGTGCTTATGAAACTGAATGTGTGTGTGTGTGTGTGTGTGTGTTATATGATATGCAGTGCTTATGAAACTGAATGTGTGTGTGTGTGTGTGTGTGTGTGTGTTATATGATATGCAGTGCTTATGAAACTGAATGTGTGTGTGTGTGTGTGTGTGTGTGTGTTATATGATATGCAGTGCTTATGAAACTGAATGTGTGTGTGTGTGTGTGTGTGTGTTATATGATATGCAGTGCTTATGAAACTGAATGTGTGTGTGTGTGTGTGTGTGTGTGTGTTATATGATATGCAGTGCTTATGAAACTGAATGTGTGTGTGTGTGTGTGTGTGTTATATGATATGCAGTGCTTATGAAACTGAATGTGTGTGTGTGTGTGTGTGTGTGTGTGTTATATGATATGCAGTGCTTATGAAACTGAATGTGTGTGTGTGTGTGTGTGTGTGTGTTATATGATATGCAGTGCTTATGAAACTGAATGTGTGTGTGTGTGTGTGTGTGTGTGTGTGTGTGTTATAATGATATGCAGTGCTTATGAAACTGAATGTGTGTGTGTGTGTGTTATATGATATGCAGTGCTTATGAAACTGAATGTGTGTGTGTGTGTGTGTTATATGATATGCAGTGCTTATGAAACTGAATGTGTGTGTGTGTGTGTGTGTGTGTGTTATATGATATGCAGTGCTTATGAAACTGAATGTGTGTGTGTGTGTGTTATATGATATGCAGTGCTTATGAAACTGAATGTGTGTGTGTGTGTGTGTTATATGATATGCAGTGCTTATGAAACTGAATGTGTGTGTGTGTGTGTGTGTGTGTGTGTTATATGATATGCAGTGCTTATGAAACTGAATGTGTGTGTGTGTGTGTGTGTGTGTGTTATATGATATGCAGTGCTTATGAAACTGAATGTGTGTGTGTGTGTGTGTGTGTGTGTTATATGATATGCAGTGCTTATGAAACTGAATGTGTGTGTGTGTGTGTGTGTGTGTTATGATATGCAGTGCTTATGAAACTGATGATGTGTGTGTGTGTGTGTGTGTGTGTGTGTTATATGATATGCAGTGCTTATGAAACTGAATGTGTGTGTGTGTGTGTGTGTGTGTGTTATATGATATGCAGTGCTTATGAAACTGAATGTGTGTGTGTGTGTGTGTGTGTGTGTGTGTGTGTTATAATGATATGCAGTGCTTATGAAACTGAATGTGTGTGTGTGTGTGTTATATGATATGCAGTGCTTATGAAACTGAATGTGTGTGTGTGTGTGTGTGTTATATGATATGCAGTGCTTATGAAACTGAATGTGTGTGTGTGTGTGTGTGTGTTATATGATATGCAGTGCTTATGAAACTGAATGTGTGTGTGTGTGTGTGTTATATGATATGCAGTGCTTATGAAACTGAATGTGTGTGTGTGTGTGTGTTATATGATATGCAGTGCTTATGAAACTGAATGTGTGTGTGTGTGTGTGTGTGTGTGTTATATGATATGCAGTGCTTATGAAACTGAATGTGTGTGTGTGTGTGTTATATGATATGCAGTGCTTATGAAACTGAATGTGTGTGTGTGTGTGTGTGTGTGTTATATGATATGCAGTGCTTATGAAACTGAATGTGTGTGTGTGTGTGTGTTATATGATATGCAGTGCTTATGAAACTGAATGTGTGTGTGTGTGTGTGTGTGTGTTATATGATATGCAGTGCTTATGAAACTGAATGTGTGTGTGTGTGTGTGTGTGTGTGTGTTATATGATATGCAGTGCTTATGAAACTGAATGTGTGTGTGTGTGTGTGTGTGTGTTATATGATATGCAGTGCTTATGAAACTGAATGTGTGTGTGTGTGTGTGTGTGTGTGTTATATGATATGCAGTGCTTATGAAACTGAATGTGTGTGTGTGTGTGTGTGTGTGTTATATGATATGCAGTGCTTATGAAACTGAATGTGTGTGTGGTATATGTATGCAGTGCTTATGAAACTGAATGTGTGTGTGTGTGTGTGTGTGTGTTATATGATATGCAGTGCTTATGAAACTGAATGTGTGTGTGTGTGTGTGTGTGTGTGTATATGATATGCAGTGCTTATGAAACTGAATGTGTGTTGTGTGTGTGTGTTATATGATATGCAGTGCTTATGAAACTGAATGTGTGTGTGTGTGTGTGTGTGTTTATATGATATGCAGTGCTTATGAAACTGAATGTGTGTGTGTGTGTGTGTTTGTGATGATGCAGTGCTTATGAAACTGAATGTGTGTGTGTGTGTGTGTGTGTGTTATATGATATGCAGTGCTTATGAAACTGAATGTGTGTGTGTGTGTGTGTGTGTGTGTGTTATATGATATGCAGTGCTTATGAAACTGAATGTGTGTGTGTGTGTGTGTGTGTGTTATATGATATGCAGTGCTTATGAAACTGAATGTGTGTGTGTGTGTGTGTGTGTGTTATATGATATGCAGTGCTTATGAAACTGAATGTGTGTGTGTGTGTGTGTGTGTGTGTTATATGATATGCAGTGCTTATGAAACTGAATGTGTGTGTGTGTGTGTGTGTGTGTTATATGATATGCAGTGCTTATGAAACTGAATGTGTGTGTGTGTGTGTGTGTGTTATATGATATGCAGTGCTTATGAAACTGAATGTGTGTGTGTGTGTGTGTGTGTTATATGATATGCAG
>NW_027468774.1:1738982-1746482 GCF_046254945.1 Alosa pseudoharengus
TGTGTGTGTGTGTTATATGATATGCAGTGCTTATGAAACTGAATGTGTGTGTGTGTGTGTGTTATATGATATGCAGTGCTTATGAAACTGAATGTGTGTGTGTGTGTGTGTGTGTGTTATATGATATGCAGTGCTTATGAAACTGAATGTGTGTGTGTGTGTGTGTATGATATGCAGTGCTTATGAAACTGAATGTGTGTGTGTGTGTGTGTGTGTGTTATATGATATGCAGTGCTTATGAAACTGAATGTGTGTGTGTGTGTGTGTGTGTTATATGATATGCAGTGCTTATGAAACTGAATGTGTGTGTGTGTGTGTGTGTGTGTTATATGATATGCAGTGCTTATGAAACTGAATGTGTGTGTGTGTGTGTGTGTGTTATATGATATGCAGTGCTTATGAAACTGAATGTGTGTGTGTGTGTGTGTGTGTTATATGATATGCAGTGCTTATGAAACTGAATGTGTGTGTGTGTGTGTGTGTGTTATATGATATGCAGTGCTTATGAAACTGAATGTGTGTGTGTGTGTGTGTGTGTGTTATATGATATGCAGTGCTTATGAAACTGAATGTGTGTGTGTGTGTGTGTGTGTTATATGATATGCAGTGCTTATGAAACTGAATGTGTGTGTGTGTGTGTGTGTGTGTTATATGATATGCAGTGCTTATGAAACTGAATGTGTGTGTGTGTGTGTGTGTGTGTTATATGATATGCAGTGCTTATGAAACTGAATGTGTGTGTGTGTGTGTGTGTGTGTGTTATATGATATGCAGTGCTTATGAAACTGAATGTGTGTGTGTGTGTGTGTGTGTTATATGATATGCAGTGCTTATGAAACTGAATGTGTGTGTGTGTGTGTGTGTGTGTGTTATATGATATGCAGTGCTTATGAAACTGAATGTGTGTGTGTGTGTGTGTGTGTGTGTTATATGATATGCAGTGCTTATGAAACTGAATGTGTGTGTGTGTGTGTGTGTGTGTGTGTGTTATATGATATGCAGTGCTTATGAAACTGAATGTGTGTGTGTGTGTGTGTGTTATATGATATGCAGTGCTTACTGAATGGTGTGTGTGTGTGTGTGTGTTATATGATATGCAGTGCTTATGAAACTGAATGTGTGTGTGTGTGTGTGTGTGTGTTATATGATATGCAGTGCTTATGAAACTGAATGTGTGTGTGTGTGTGTTATATGATATGCAGTGCTTATGAAACTGAATGTGTGTGTGTGTGTGTGTTATATGATATGCAGTGCTTATGAAACTGAATGTGTGTGTGTGTGTGTGTGTGTGTGTTATATGATATGCAGTGCTTATGAAACTGAATGTGTGTGTGTGTGTGTGTGTGTGTTATATGATATGCAGTGCTTATGAAACTGAATGTGTGTGTGTGTGTGTGTGTGTTATATGATATGCAGTGCTTATGAAACTGAATGTGTGTGTGTGTGTGTGTGTGTTATATGATATGCAGTGCTTATGAAACTGAATGTGTGTGTGTGTGTGTGTGTGTGTTATATGATATGCAGTGCTTATGAAACTGAATGTGTGTGTGTGTGTGTGTGTGTGTTATATGATATGCAGTGCTTATGAAACTGAATGTGTGTGTGTGTGTGTGTGTGTTATATGATATGCAGTGCTTATGAAACTGAATGTGTGTGTGTGTGTGTGTGTGTGTTATATGATATGCAGTGCTTATGAAACTGAATGTGTGTGTGTGTGTGTGTGTTTATATGATATGCAGTGCTTATGAAACTGAATGTGTGTGTGTGTGTGTGTGTTATATGATATGCAGTGCTTATGAAACTGAATGTGTGTGTGTGTGTGTGTGTTATATGATATGCAGTGCTTATGAAACTGAATGTGTGTGTGTGTGTGTGTGTGTGTTATATGATATGCAGTGCTTATGAAACTGAATGTGTGTGTGTGTGTGTGTGTGTGTTATATGATATGCAGTGCTTATGAAACTGAATGTGTGTGTGTGTGTGTGTGTGTGTGTTATATGATATGCAGTGCTTATGAAACTGAATGTGTGTGTGTGTGTGTGTGTGTGTGTTATATGATATGCAGTGCTTATGAAACTGAATGTGTGTGTGTGTGTGTGTGTGTGTTATATGATATGCAGTGCTTATGAAACTGAATGTGTGTGTGTGTGTGTGTGTGTTATATGATATGCAGTGCTTATGAAACTGAATGTGTGTGTGTGTGTGTGTGTGTGTGTTATATGATATGCAGTGCTTATGAAACTGAATGTGTGTGTGTGTGTGTGTGTGTGTGTGTTATATGATATGCAGTGCTTATGAAACTGAATGTGTGTGTGTGTGTGTGTGTGTTATATGATATGCAGTGCTTATGAAACTGAATGTGTGTGTGTGTGTGTGTGTGTGTGTTATATGATATGCAGTGCTTATGAAACTGAATGTGTGTGTGTGTGTGTGTGTGTGTGTTATATGATATGCAGTGCTTATGAAACTGAATGTGTGTGTGTGTGTGTGTGTGTGTGTTATATTATGCAGTGCTTATGAAACTGAATGTGTGTGTGTGTGTGTGTGTGTGTGTTATATGATATGCAGTGCTTATGAAACTGAATGTGTGTGTGTGTGTGTGTGTGTGTTATATGATATGCAGTGCTTATGAAACTGAATGTGTGTGTGTGTGTGTGTGTGCTATAATGATATGCAGTGCTTATGAAACTGAATGTGTGTGTGTGTGTGTTATATGATATGCAGTGCTTATGAAACTGAATGTGTGTGTGTGTGTGTGTGTGTGTGTTATATGATATGCAGTGCTTATGAAACTGAATGTGTTTGTGTGTGTGTGTGTGTTATATGATATGCAGTGCTTATGAAACTGAATGTGTGTGTGTGTGTGTGTGTTATATGATATGCAGTGCTTATGAAACTGAATGTGTGTGTGTGTGTGTGTGTGTGTTATATGATATGCAGTGCTTATGAAACTGAATGTGTGGTGCTTGACTGTATTATATATGATATGCAGTGCTTATGAAACTGAATGTGTGGTGCTTGTCTGTATTATATATGATATGCAGTGCTTATGAAACTGAATGTGTGGTGCTGTATTTTATATGATATGCAGTGCTTATGAAACTGAATGTGTGTGTGTGTGTGTGTGTGTGTGTTATATGATATGCAGTGCTTATGAAACTGAATGTGTGTGTGTGTGTGTGTGTGTGTTATATGATATGCAGTGCTTATGAAACTGAATGTGTGTGTGTGTGTGTGTGTGTGTGTGTGTGTTATATGATATGCAGTTCTTATGAAACTGAATGTGTGTGTGTGTGTGTGTGTGTGTTATTTGATATGCAGTGCTTATGAAACTGAATGTGTGTGTGTGTGTGTGTGTGTTATATGATATGCAGTGCTTATGAAACTGAATGTGTGTGTGTGTGTGTGTGTGTTATATGATATGCAGTGCTTATGAAACTGAATGTGTGTGTGTGTGTTATATGATATGCAGTGCTTATGAAACTGAATGTGTGTGTGTGTGTGTGTGTGTGTGTGTGTTATATGATATGCAGTGCTTATGAAACTGAATGTGTGTGTGTGTGTGTGTGTGTGTGTGTTATATGATATGCAGTGCTTATGAAACTGAGTGTGTGTGTGTGTTATATGATATGCAGTGCTTATGAAACTGAATGTGTGTGTGTGTGTGTTATATGATATGCAGTGCTTATGAAACTGAATGTGTGTGTGTGTGTGTGTGTTATATGATATGCAGTGCTTATGATACTGAATGTGTGTGTGTGTGTGTGTGTGTGTTATATGATATGCAGTGCTTATGAAACTGAATGTGTGTGTGTGTGTGTGTGTTATATGATATGCAGTGCTTATGAAACTGAATGTGTGTCTGTGTGTGTGTGTGTTATATGATATGCAGTGCTTATGAAACTGAATGTGTGTGTGTGTGTGTGTGTGTGTGTGTGTTATATGATATGCAGTGCTTATGAAACTGAATGTGTGTGTGTGTGTGTGTGTGTGTGTGTGTGTGTGTGTGTGTTATATGATATGCAGTGCTTATGAAACTGAATGTGTGTGTGTGTGTGTGTGTGTTATATGATATGCAGTGCTTATGAAACTGAATGTGTGTGTGTGTGTGTGTGTGTGTGTTATATGATATGCAGTGCTTATGAAACTGAATGTGTGTGTGTGTGTGTGTGTGTGTGTTATATGATATGCAGTGCTTATGAAACTGAATGTGTGTGTGTGTGTGTGTGTGTTATATGATATGCAGTGCTTATGAAACTGAATGTGTGTGTGTGTGTGTGTGTGTGTGTTATATGATATGCAGTGCTTATGAAACTGAATGTGTGTGTGTGTGTGTGTTATATGATATGCAGTGCTTATGAAACTGAATGTGTGTGTGTGTGTGTGTGTGTGTGTTATATGATATGCAGTGCTTATGAAACTGAATGTGTGTGTGTGTGTGTGTGTGTGTGTTATATGATATGCAGTGCTTATGAAACTGAATGTGTGTGTGTGTGTGTGTGTGTGTGTGTTATATGATATGCAGTGCTCATGAAACTGAATGTGTGTGTGTGTGTGTGTGTATTATATGATATGCAGTGCTTATGAAACTGAATGTGTGTGTGTGTGTGTGTGTGTTATATGATATGCAGTGATTATGAAACTGAATGTGTGTGTGTGTGTGTGTGTGTGTGTTATATGATATGCAGTGCTTATGAAACTGAATGTGTGTGTGTGTGTGTGTGTGTGTTATATGATATGCAGTGCTTATGAAACTGAATGTGTGTGTGTGTGTGTGTGTGTGTGTTATATGATATGCAGTGCTTATGAAACTGAATGTGTGTGTGTGTGTGTGTTTTATGATATGCAGTGCTTATGAAACTGAATGTGTGTGTGTGTGTGTGTTATATGATATGCAGTGCTTATGAAACTGAATGTGTGTGTGTGTGTGTGTGTGTGTGTTATATGATATGCAGTGCTTATGAAACTGAATGTGTGTGTGTGTGTGTGTGTGTGTGTGTGTTATAATGATATGCAGTGCTTATGAAACTGAATGTGTGTGTGTGTGTGTGTGTTATATGATATGCAGTGCTTATGAAACTGAATGTGTGTGTGTGTGTGTGTGTGTTATATGATATGCAGTGCTTATGAAACTGAATGTGTGTGTGTGTGTGTGTGTGTTATATGATATGCAGTGCTTATGAAACTGAATGTGTGTGTGTGTGTGTGTGTGTTATATGATATGCAGTGCTTATGAAACTGAATGTGTGTGTGTGTGTGTGTGTGTTATATGATATGCAGTGCTTATGAAACTGAATGTGTGGTGCTCGTCTGTCCTGTGTGCTGTATGGTGAAACTAAAGACGAATTTCCACTTTGTGGATAATAACGTTTTTCGTATTCGTATTCGTAACACACACACACATACACAGCACACACACACACACACACAAACATGCACGCACACACACACACACACAGAAATACACACAAACACGCACGCACACACACACACACACACACACACACACATACATACACACACACACACACACACATACATACACACACACACACACACACACACTCGAGCATGCCTGCAATCATGCTATAAGCCCAGCATACACACATAAACACACACACACACACACACACACAATCAAGCATGCCAGCAACCGAGCTATAAGCCCAGCATACACACACACACACACACACACACACACAATCAAGCGTGCCAGCAATCGAGCTATAAACCCAGCATACACACACACACACTCGAGCATGCCTGCAATCATGCTATAAGCCCAGCATACACACACACACACACACACACACACACAGTCGAGCGTGCCAGCAATCGAGCTATAAGCCCAGCATACACACACACACACACACACACAGCTACCCCTTTACACACACATACACACACACACACACACACACAATATGTCTGATTAATGATGGTAATCTTAGTCTCCCCAGCATGCAGTGCAGCCCAAAGGGAACAGTGACTGTGTGTGTGTGTGTGTGTGACTGTTATGTTTTATGATTTTACCATGACAACTGAGGATGTGCTGCACTGATTCACATAGATGAGGTCCACTAAACACACCAAATACACACACACTCATCCATCATGACACTGTGGTTTTGGTAATGCAGCTCAGTGTGTGTGTGTGTATGTGTGTGTGTGTGTGTGTGTGTGTGTGTCTGTGTGTGTGTGTGTGTGAGTGTGTGTGTGTGTGTGAGTGTGTGTGTGTGTGTATGTCTGTGAGTGTGTGTGTGTCTGTGTGTGTGTGTGAGTGTGTGTGTGTGAGTGTGTATGTGTGTGTGTGTGTGTGTGTAAGAGTGTGTGTGTGTGTGTGTGTGTGTGTACACACACACACACACACACACAGAGAGATTCCAAACGACATCACAGACACACATATTGTGCTGCGTGTACGTGTGTGTTTGTGTACTTGTATTTATTTAATTATTTATTACACAGCTGTTGTTTACAGGTGATTAAAATTCAATGTTCCCAACACTATTTTATTTATGAAATATATATGATAATGGCAAAGCAAAGCAAAGCCCCACAATGACACGGGTTACAAATGCTCCACACACACACACACACACACACACACCGACAGGTTACAAATGCTCCACACACACACACACACACACACACACACAACGACAGGTTACAAATGCTCCACATACACACACACACACACACCGACAGGTTACAAATGCTCCACACACACACACACACACACACACACAACGACAGGTTACAAATGCTCCACATACACACACACACACACACCGACAGGTTACAAATGCTCCACACACACACACACACACAAACAAACACACACACACACCGACAGGTTACAAATGCTCCACAATAACAAAGTCATATTTCAGGGACTTTACTTTGCGTCATGCCCAACAAAACCCACCCACACACACACCCACACACTTCTGTCAGTGGTGAAACAGCAGGTAGCCTTGGGATCAGGTCGCTGAAGTTACGGATAAAAACAAGACCTCACCACTGCCCTTTCAGCTGTGTGTGTCTGTACGTCTGTGTGTGTGTGTGTGTGTGTGTGTGTGTACTGGCTTAACACAGACTCATTACTGCAGAAAGCTACAACTGTTTATAGCTAAGTGATGACATCACAAGAGACAGGCTCTGCACAAATATACACAGGCACAGAATTCACCGTCCCTCCCTCTGGAAAGCACACACACACACACACACACACACACACACACTGGTCCATCCAAGATCTTTATTTGGTCTAGGACTGTACACATAAACTTTTACTTAACGCTCGTTGTTAAAGTACCAAGATTTACACTCAAGCCCATTACAACAGAACACAGGGCAGTAGTTTGTGTGTGTGTGTGTGAGTGTGTGTGCATGTGCATGTTTGTGTGTGTGTGTGTAGGTGCATGTGTGTGTAGGTGCCTTGATTTTGGGTCTGTAAGGCTAATGTATGTGGTGAGTGTGTGTGTGTGCGCGCGCGTG
>NW_027468774.1:1753982-1756482 GCF_046254945.1 Alosa pseudoharengus
TTATTTACCGAAAACTGCTGTGAATTGTCAGAAATTGACATGGGCCTTGCTTGGCAGTCGTCGCCCCATGACCCCCCTCCTCCTAATTCTAGGGGAGCTATACAAATGCAAATCAGGGTAGCAGGGGGAGTGCACTGTGCACTCAAGTTTAGATTCGGATTTTCCCTTTACACCAACACAATAAGCGATTTCAGACATACGTGTCAGACCGGAGGTTCTGCGGATGTTAAACGGTGGGGCCGTATATCTGAACGACATAACCGGTCATATAGAAGTGATGCAACATAGTGAACCCTTTTCTTCCATATGTAGTCAAAGTTTATTTGATTGATTTTTTGAATGGCTCTCTTGGAAATAGCCATTGAATAAGCAAATATAGACCTTGAGATACTCTCCATTTTTGTTAGAAAGACTCTACCCAGTAAGCTAATGTCTCTCAGTAACCATGAATTAAGTTTAGCCTGACAATCCTTGGTTATCCTTGACACATTAATGTTCTCCCTTTCTGTTGGATCACTAGAAATATGTATACCTAAGTATTTAACTGTAGATTTTATGGGAATGTTATAGGCTTCGGTTAGATTGCACTGGTGGATAGGCATTAACTCACACTTATTTAAATTCAACTCAATTTCAGGCCAGAGGCTTTAGAGAAAGACTCGATCATCTTCAAAACTTTTGGTGTTCGGCCAGAAGCTTCATAAAAATAGTTGTGTCATCTGCCAGCTGGCTAATTACAACTGGCAATCCTAAAATGGCAAGTGGGGCAATATTTGAGTTTTTTTATAATAATAGAGAGCATTTGTGTGGCTATTATGAAAAGAAGGGGAGAAATAGGACAGCCTTGTTTGATTCCACGTCTGATATTAAAACGGGGTGAAGTGGCCCCTGGTAAGGAGATGGAGCTGTTAGTATTGTTATATAGGGAAGCTATACTATTTCTGAATTTATCACCAAAACCTAGTTTTAAACATTGAAAAATAAAAGGATGCTCAATAGAGTCAAAGGCCTTGTAAAAATCAAGAAATAACAAGAAGCCCTCATCCTCAATGAAGTGTTTGTAGTCTAGTACATCAAGTACCAAGTGAATGTTATTGTGGATAGATCTACCCTTCATAAAACCAGATTGGGAATCCCTTATAATGATGTGGATTTCTTTTTTAATCTGTTAGCATAAACAAGAGTTATAATTTTATAGTCATTATTTAATAAAGTAATTGGTCTCTCCTTGGTCATCTTCCAAATACTGTCACGGTGAAGCCTCTGAGTAAACTGGCTGATGATCATTCTTGTTTTGTTCTTTTCACGTCTGCCGAGGCGGTGCACAGAGTCGCCGATGTGGTTGATGTTCGTAGACCATGATGGAAAGATCTTCACCAGCAAGCTAAGGACCATCGCACGTGTGTCCTCATTGTCAGATTCTTTCATCCCTTTGAGATGCCACCTGCGTTTATAGCGCTTAAGCTCCAGAACATGCTCTCGATCCTAAGATTCCACCTGCGTTTATAGCGCTCAAGATAAATAAACAGTCAGTGTGGGCTTGTTCTTAAAAACATAGTCAAGACAATTACAGTGAACATAATCAAGACAATTACAGTCAACATGTTCCACAAATAACAGTCAAATGAGACAGCCATTTTGTACGCGTATACATACTTGGTACTATGTTTAAATTCAGGCGAAACACTACTTATCACTATTTTCCCAGGTAGTAGGCTATTTACACAGTCCAAAACAGTCTCAGTCCATATGCCACTGCAGAGAGAACGTCACTTCAATGAGCCAAACCGTTACGCCCCCACACCAGCAGGGGAGACACTTCCTCTAGTGAGCAGTGGAAGACCCGCCGATCGCTTCCTCCATTAGAACAGCTGATAGGATAAACAACAGTGGAAGACCCACCTGTCGCTTCCGCCAGTAGAACAGCTGAGAGGGTAAATAAACAGTCAGTGTGGGCTTGCTCAGCACCGGCGGCAAATTCAGACAGAAAGGCCAGTTTGGTTAGGCTAATGCTTCACGTTACTTGGATGTAAGAATGTGGTCCATAAACAAAGCGCCCGCAACTGTCGGTGCTCATTCCTTCTAGAAGAGGAGACCTTGAAATGAGCACTTCCCTTTGCTTGGAGGAATGGTGAGCGTTGGATCATCTAGTGCCAGACGAGTGGTTACTTGTCTCGCCAGGAGAATGGACATCAGCTGACATCAGCTGTCGGGACATCAGAGCCGCGGTATCCAGCCGTAGCCTACCAGGGTTCACTCGGAGACACATAGCCAGCCGTAGCCTACCAGTGTTCACTCGGAGACACGTGGGCGCTACAAACCCGAGCAATGGTAAGATTTAAAGAATAGACTATGCTTTCATTCTGCTGCAGGCTATAAGGAAATAGACTATGCTTTCATTCTGCTGCAGGCTATAAGGAAATAAATAGATAGGCTACGTTATTAGATACCGATCTTAACCGTACATTTTGTTGTCACAGACTAACCTTGCCTCTTAATG
>NW_027468774.1:1763982-1768982 GCF_046254945.1 Alosa pseudoharengus
TGAAAATAGTCCCCGTAGGCTAATCTCCAGCAACAAGGTTGAGCTGCAGCAGGCGAATTGGTTAGTGACTGGATTATTACGGCTGAATGAGAGTATAGTTCCGTGTCAAATCAGCCTAGAAAACCGCTATGTTTCATTTTCCGTTGGTCTTATTACAATTTGTAACTTGAGAGGAGACAAGTTTTAAATAGGAAAATTACCAGAAATCATAGTCACTTTTAAACCTGATGCTAGCAGGCGAGGTGCTAATGGTCTAATCTGATTCAATGATCTATGCTAGGCTGGAGCTAAAAGTGGTATCGCCAGACTCAGAGAACGGCTGGATGAACTAGAGAAAGGTAAAAATCATGTTTAACTCAAGGGGAGGTGGAAAATGAGTAGAATTCCCCAAATGGTGGAATATCCCTTTAATTAAACACTCAGGGCCAGATGTACTAATGCTTTTGCACCCACTTCAGGCGTATTTGTTTCGCAATGTGCGTGTAAAATCATTGCGAGGTATGTACAAACAGGCCGCAATGATGTAAAAGCACAAACTGCCTGTCGCGGGAGCTGAAAGTGGCAGATTGCGTTTGTCATGTCATGCATTCATGGGAGGATCCAGGGGAAAGTGGGAGTTTAGCGTAAAAAGATGGGAGGGGAAGAGTAAAGAGCGCCTAATTATGTATTCCGCGGTATGTACAAAGACTGCTCCTGAAAGCGCACGTCTATTCTGCGCCTAAATACTTCCGCCTTGTAAAAGCAGGTGTTAATCCAAATTGCAGTTCAATGCGTCAATAAGAGAACCTTTCAAAGACAACAGAATTGCTATTTAGAGCACCAGTTTTTTGTGGTGAAAGTATTTGTAGCCTACCAAAAGCAACCTCAACTTTTGTTGGCCTTTCGAATGTCTTACTTTCACTTTCACGTCTGTTGTAGCCATTTTGGTCCTTGTCTTAAGTTTGATTTATGTTCTAAATTATTTTTGTTATGTCTTGACTTGTGTTATTTACATTTTATCATAATTACCTAATTTCTTGTTATTTTGATTTGTTGTTCTATATTTCTTTAATTTCGTTGTGTCTAAGTCTTGCACGTATGTGGTGATTGGGTAATTGGGTAGATTGGTTGCACTTTAATTGATTTGTCATCCTTTTGTATATACGTCACGGGATCAACCCATCAGGACATTGGAAATGTTTGGTAGATGTTGGGTTGCAGGTCGGTGGTGTAATATAATTTCTTGACCACTTTTTGCTTGGCTTAGAAGACTTGGAACCACACTTTTTGCTTGGCTTAGAAGACTTGGAACATTTGGAATTTGGAAATAAATGGATTGCTCGAAAAGCTGTGAAAAGTGCGTGCATAAACCGCCACCAAACCCCTGAGCCCACGGCCTTGAATGTAGAACTTTTGGAGCAAGAAAAGGCCGCCACAATGTCATTCACTTAAACTTTCCTACTTGCTAGATTTGACCAATCTTCCATAGCCTACGTGCACAAGTAGTTTGAGTAGAACTACTGATCTTCATTATCTCCCTGCTTGTTTACATCTGATCATGTATGGTATTATTTCATGATCGCTGAACGTTTGATTCTTTTCAATGTTGTCATCAGTTAACTTCATTCAACTGCGCTTGTATGTAGGCGCTGTCATTCAGTTGTGGACGTTTGTAAATTGCGTTTATGGGCGGAGAAAGGCAGTTTACACTATTGATTGAACGATTGATAAATACAACGGAAACTTGGGTCTGACAGCGTTCGCAATCTGCGGTGTGTCCATGACGCTGATAACGCTACGTTCGCAAATGTACGTACATCTGGCCCTCACTGTTAATAAGGATTGTATGGATTTCACTGTGAGTGCAATGACTCTGTTTATGTGAGAGAGACAGACAGTTGTGTGTGTGTGTGAGTGTTTTAGGTGTGTGAGAGACTCAGACACACAGACAGGAACTGAGCCTAGAGCTCATCACTGCACTGCAGTGACTACATGTGTCATTGGTGAGTTTTATTTGTGTTTACTTTAGTGTGTGTGTGTATGTGTGTGTGTGTGTGTGTGTCATTGGTGAGTTTTATGTGTGTTCACTTCAGTGTGTGTGTGTGTGTGTGTGTGTGTGTGTGTGTGTGTGCTTCAGCAGGCATCCATGACTTATGAGAGGGAAAGACAAATAACTGTCTGACAAACACCATTAAACATTCTACTAAAGGAAGGGCTTAGAATAGAGACCAATTAGGATGCTCCCTCTCTATCTCATGAGCACACACACACACACACTCACACACACACACACAGACACACACACACACACACACACACAGACACACACACACACACATACTTTCCTGGAAGCGAGGGCAGGGCCTTTTCATGGGCTGGTTGGAGGCCAGATGTCTCCGGTGAATCACAGCAGACTAAACGCAGGTGTACGCACCAGTGCGATTTCAGAAACAAATTTTGTAATTTTTTATTTTGTAATCATCACTGCTTTGGTCATCTCACACTTGCACAGGCGCACACACACACACACAAACACACACACACACACATACATACACACAGACACACACACACTTGAGTTTGGTCTGCTCATAAAACATCTCCGGTAAGAAGCGTGTCTAGCCTTTCACATCTTCTTTATAGGGTGACCAGACGTCCCCGGTTTTGGTGACCGGTCCCCGGAAAAGTCCCTGTGTTTTCACTGTGATTGACAGACCCGAAATTGGAATAAAAGAAAGAAAGAAAAGACTGACCAACCAAAGCACACGCTCAGCTCAGACCTCAGAGATGTTCTAGAATGCCCATATTTCTGCTATTTCGACTGGACTTATTAAACTACTCATCACAAACGTGCTAGCTGGACTTATTAAACTACTCATCACGAACGTGATAGCTGGACTTATTAAACTACTCATCACGAATGTGCCAGCTGCTCAAGTCCAGGTTCTAAGCCAAGTTGCTGCGATAAATGGTTCGCGAAAAAAAATGAACATAGAACTTCGTCTACGTGAAATGTCATCATATCTGCATCCTACACTCGTCTCTGCACACCCATCACTCTCGGTGAATCACAAACTGTTCACAACACTACCGTTGCTACAACAAACTGTTCACAACACTAGCGTTGCTACAACAAACTGTTCACAACATTAGCGTTGCTACAGCAAACTGTTCATAACACTAGCGTTGCTACAAAAAGCGGTTCACAACACTAGCGTTGCTACAACAAGCTGTTCACAACACTAGCGTTGCTACAACAAGCGGTTCCTGAGTAGTGCGGTTTTGAAATTGTAACATTTCTACATGGTCTCCAACTTCGGGCCAAAATTATAATGTAGGCCTATTCTCATGTAAACTATTTATGTCAGTACAAACATTTTTGTAAATTGCTCAACCAGAGTATTCCACCATCATGGTTCTTATATTGCCAGAATCCAGACAATCACCTACAAATATGAAAATATATGAATTAATTAATATAAATGGGCTATTTGAATCCAGACAATCACCTACACATATGAATATATATATGAATTAATTAATGTGTGTGTTAGTGTGTGTTAATGAGTGAGTTTAGAAATGTGTGCAGTGTGTAGATATGTGTGGCTGATTGTGTGTGCTGATTGAGTGTGTGTGTGAGTTTCCAGGTTAGACTGTTTGGGTTGGAGGGCATTTTTGGGTGGGTATCACTGGCAGGAGGAAAGGGATAGGTGCACACACACACACACACACATACACATACACACACACATATGCACATGCACACACACACACACACACGCACATATGCACACACACACACATGCGCATACACAGACACACACACACACACATGCGCATACACAAACACATGCACAGGCACATAAACACACACATGCACAGGCACACATACACACACACACATACGTATACACAGGCACACATGCACATGTGCACACACAGGCACACAGGCACACGCTACAGTTTGCATACCAGGAGAAAGTGGGCGTTGACGATACCATCACTTATCTCCTACACAGGACACATTCCCACCTAGACAAGGGGAAAAGTGCTGTGAGAATCATGTTCTTTGATTTCTCAAGTGCTTTTAACACCATCCAACCCCTCAGGCTGGGAGACAAGCTCTTGCAGATGGGTGTGGACGCTCCCCTGGTATCCTGGATTACAGATTACCTGACCGAGCGACCACAGTTCGTCAGACTGAAGAACTGTCTCTCTGACACTGTGATCTGCAGCACCGGAGCGCCACAGGGAACTGTGCTCTCTCCAGTCCTGTTCACCCTGTACACATCTGACTTCTGTTACAACACCGAGTCATGCCACATGCAGAAGTTTTCTGATGATACTGCAATTGTGGGGTGTATCAGGAACGGGCAGGAGGAGGAGTACAGGAGCCTGGTGGAGGACTTTGTGCAATGGTGCAAACTCAATCATCTTCAACTTAACACTTCAAAGACCAAGGAGATGGTGGTGGATTTCCGCAGGTCTAAGCCCGCTCTGCTACCAGTATCCATTGAAGGGGTCAATGTGGTAAATACCTACAAGTATCTGGGCTTACATCTGGACAATAAACTGGACTGGTCAGCAAATACTGAAGCACTACAAGAAAGGGCAGAGCAGGCTGTACTTCCTGAGGAGGCTGCGGTCATTCAATGTCTGCAGTAAGCTCCTCAGGATGTTCTACCAGTCTGTTGTTGCCAGCGTCCTCTTCTATGCAGTGGTATGCTGGGGAGGAAGCACAAAGAAGAAGGATGCGGGCCGACTTGACAGGCTGGTAAGGAAGGCTGGCTCTGTAGTGGGAGCTGAACTGGAGTGCATCACTTCAATATCAGATAAAAGGACCCTGAACAAACTGATCAACATCTTGGACAATGAATGTCATCCACTCCACAGCACTATTATAAAGCAAAAGAGCTTGATCAGCTGGAGACTTCGCTCACTGTCATGCACAACTGAAAGGCTGAGGAAGTCATTTGTCCCCAGGGCCATTGAACTGTTCAATGCCTCACTAAAGGGAAGAG
>NW_027468774.1:1778982-1788982 GCF_046254945.1 Alosa pseudoharengus
TTTCAGTGTTAATGGTGTTAGAGTCTCTCAGTGTTAATGGTGTTAATGGTGTTAGAGTCGCTCAGTGTTAATGGTGTTAATGGTGTTAGAGTCTCTCAGGGCCAGATGTACGTACATTTGCGAACGTAGCGTTATCAGCATCATGGACAAACCGCAGATTGCGAACGCTGTCAGACCCAAGTTTCCGTCGTATTTATCAAACTATCAGAACTATGGGCATCAGCGTCAGTTCTGGCAGGCCAAGTAGTCAAGGCGCTGCTAACCGCTATGGGCGTCAGCTTATCAGCTGTCAACTCCCTTCGCACTCCCCTCGCATCTAAATGGCTACATCCAAACAGGGCGCCTTAACCCTCTAACCGCCCATGTCGCAATATTGCGACAAGCGTCATTACTGAATAAAACAGACGATAGACGCGAGTACAGTGTAAAATCTCATTTGTACTCTTGACCACTAGTTGGCAGACACCCAGAGCTTCGATTCAAGCTCAACCTTTTTTTTCAAAGTTTTCAGGAAGCATGTGAAAAACACGCGAGACACACACGAAGAAGACGTGCATTTCCTCCATAACGTGGAAGCGATGCGGGCCTTAGTTTTGCACAAATTGAAGCAGAAATACACCAAATGTTGAAAAAAAAATTCACGTGTGATGAAGTCTCGGGTCTTTTATTCATCTATTCTGATTCTAAAGGATAAAATCTGCATTTTGGAGGATATGATCGATCGTCTATTGGCAGTGATAGTCACGGAGCGTCTGTGAATGGAGGTGCGTCATTTGCGTCTTTCTGACAGTGTTCACTAAGCATACAATGCTTATTTCGACCCTCTGCCCAACATAGCTGTAGGTGCCAGTGGTAATAGTGATGATAGTGTCCGTAATGGACGTGGTATTACACGCGATTACACACGAGAAACACATAAGAAGACGTGCATTTCCTCCATAACACTGAAGCAATGCAGGCCATAGTTTTGCACAAATTGAAGCAGAAATACACCAAATGTTGAAGAAAAAGTTAACATGGGATGAAGTCTTGGGTCTGTTATTTACCTAGTCTGATTCTGAAGGAGAATATCTGCCTTTTGGAGAATATGAGCGATCGTCTAGTCACGCTGCGTCTGTGAATGGAGGTGCGTCATTTGCGTCTTTCCGACAGTGTTCACTAAGCATACCACGCTTATGTCGACCCTCTGCCCAACGTAGCTGAAGGTGCCAGTGGTAAAGGTGATTATAGTGTCCGTAATGGACGTAGTAAAGACAGCATGGGTAGTAAAAATAGGGCTCTGAAGAACTACAAAGTCACCCGCGATAGGAACTGATTTGACCAGGCTACTTTATTGTATAGTAGAATAAGGTTTGTGGTAATAGTAATAGTTTACTATTGTTGGTTTACATGTGACTGTATTCCTGTTCATTTGTTATGTCGATGAAATAACAAAAGAAGAAAGTAAAACTGCTCAAATATGTTCAACATCTAGTATTTACTGAAATGTGCATAATTCACGGTGGTTACCATCCAGTGACGTCATAATATGCAAATTAGATGAGTAAATTCACCCCCTTCATAAACTTCTGTTCATACTAAATGATTTTCACATTTACAGTAGGACTTTATCTCTGACCACTTGTAAGCCATGGTTTTTTGAAATTTTGATGTACAAATCCAATTTATTCTTTTTAAACCCTGGCGGCTAAAGGGTTAATTAAAGCTGCTTTAGTAATTCCTAACTTCTTGCTGCTCGCATTTATGCAACTCGGCTCGTTCATGCATACCAAGCTCATGCTAGCGTTACTGTCATTATCTAGAATCTGTGTGGTCTTACCTTGCTGACGGCCATGACTTCCACCACTGTCGACGAGGATCTAACTTTACTCGAATTCATCAACGACACCCAGCCATCGCAGATTCAACCAGGCCAGGGCGAGGATGACAACAACACCATCGTCCGTCGAAGCTCCCAGTTGGCGAATAGAACCCCGAGTCCCATTAGCCTCGGCGACTGGCCGGTGTCCAGGATCCTGGAGACCTTGTTTCAGGCCAACATCCAGCCTCCGATCGGCGCCTCTCATGAGGATCTATTTGTCCTCCTCTGCGACCCCCAGGACATCCCACCGGCTGCCGACATCCTGCCTGGGCTTCCTCCTCCCCAAACATCCGGAAGAAAGCAAACTCAAAAAAAGAAACATATCGAGCCAGCCTGTACTGCACACAAACGGGCCGGTGGCCAAGTTCGTCCGGGTCCAAGCGCACCTCCAGCCAATGACCCAGTGATTGCGGCGCTGTCTAACATCCAAGCTTCACTCCTTGACATGACGGCCAGGATTTCCACGCTGGAAAGCGACTCCATCAGACCTTTGTCTTCACCGACCTGAACTGCGTCACCTCCAGCACCAGCCTCAGCGCAATGACGTCACTCCAGAGTTCATTCCCAGAAGGTCCCTGGCCACCGCTGCACTTCTGCCTCCTTCTCATCCCTCATCACTTCTGCCTCCTCCTCCTCATCACTTCTGCCTCCTCCTCCTCCTCATCACTTCTGCCTCCTCCTCCTCCTCATCACTTCTGCCTCCTCATCACACATCACTTCTGCCTCCTCCTCATCCTCCTCATCACTTCTGCCTCCTCCTCCTCATCCCTCATCACTTCTGCCATCCCTCATCACTTCTGCCATCCCTCATCACTTGAGGAGCCAAATTTTAGTAGGTAACGATATTAATCTCGTTAAAATTCTGCTGGGCTCTGAATTGTCCGAGCGGCGTGTCATAGACTGTGGCGACATATCAGTCGCATTAAAGGATAGACTGTTTAAGACTCTGACCTTTCCCGAGTTCTGCGTAGCCTTTGGGGTATACAGGGACATCATTTGCGAAGTCTATCCGGCTCGTAGAGCCGAACTTGATACTTATCTTACAATTATTTCCGACCTAGCTCTCTCCTATGGGGGAACATTGTTTTATGAGTACCACAAATCATTCTCTGCAAAGGCCACAATGTTCATCCAGCGCTTTAATCAAAGACTGGACTGGTCTGTGGTCGACCTCGCGCTGATAAGTAGGCACTTCACAGGCCACCAAGTCCTGTCTTGCTCTATCTGTGGCTCTCTTGCACACTCCTCTTCTCTGTGTCCAAAAACTGCCTCTCGCCCATCCCATCCTGGCCCGAGCCGCAATCCTGGCTCCCAGGTGAATAGCACTCCTCTCTGTTACAAGTTTAATGAGAATGTTTGCAGGATGTATAACTGTAAATATCTTCACGTCTGTAGCTACTGTGGGGATGTCCAGCCCAAGTTGGTGTGTCCGAGGAGAACTCGCTTCATGAAAGCAGAGCAAAATAAATAAAACCAACGCCTGTCAACGTCCCTAGGCTGGGTCGGGCATTGAAAAAGCATCCAAACCGCTGTTTCGTGGATTATTTATTGACTGGTCTTGTTCAAGGTTTCTTTGCTGGTCTGTTGCATTTCCCTGCCGTTCAGCTGTAAAAACCTGTTGTCTGCGTCAAAGGATCCTGAGATAGTGGATGCCTTGTTGGAAAAGGAAGTCAAAAAAGGTTTTATGATCGGACCGTTTGAGGAATCTCCTTTCCCAATTTGTAGGATAAACCCCATAGGGATCGCCACTCAGAAATATTCAGATAAAAACGATTGATCATTGACCTTTCGGCTCCCCATAACAATTCGGCTGATAGCATCAATAGCCTCATTCCTTTAGCCCCTTTCTCCCTATTCTATAGCACCGTCGACGATCCTATCAAGTTCACCAAAAAGGCAGGACGAGGAGCTTGGCTTGTTAAGGCGGATATTTCAGACGCTTTTAAAGTGATGCCATTGCATCCTTCTCAGTGGCATCTGTTTGGCGTTAAGTGGAGAGGCAAAACCTATTTCTCGGTTAGACTAACTTTTGGATGTCGCAGTAGTCCAAAAATATTCGATACCTTATCCGAAGCCTTGTGCTGGATTCCTCTCAATAACGACAAATTACCGTTCGTACTTCATTTTTTAGATGATTTTCTTCTGGTAGATTCCCCATCAGCCAAGTCAGATTTTTCCATCTCGGCACTCAAGCGAACTTTTTCGGATTTGGGTGTTCCTCTCTCAGAGGAGAAGACCCTAGGTCCCGTTAAGGTTCTAGAGTTTCTGGGCATCACTCTGGATTCTGACCTAATGTAAGCCTCGCTTCCCCTCGAGAAATGATCCCGCATAAGACAGGTTATGCATGCAGCTCAAGATTCAAAGTCTGCTCTCTCTTCTAGGCCATCTTAATTTCGCGATGAGAGTTATTCCTCAAGGCAGGTCATTCATATCCAGGCTTCTTGACTTATCCAAATCAGTTAAAGATCTCAATGACGTTGTTACTTTAGACGCAGGATGTAGATCAGAGCTAAAATGTTGTAACCTGACTCTCGCCAGATGAATTTCGTTCCGCTTAGCTCCGCCTAGCTTCACTCATATCCATCTGGGACCTCTTGAGAGTGATTTCAGCACCAGATTGTATGGTAGAGCCAATCAGGACGCAGGGCGGGAGTTTCATAGATGTGACATAGCTTAGAAGCGACTGTGAGACTGTTATTCGATGTGAGTGGTTGAAGTAGCACGTCAATAGATGACGGACAAGTGGCTTATCCAATCATATGCAAGCATTTTTTGATTAGGCCCAGCCTTCTGAAAACACCATTCCAATGAATCGGTTCCAGATGGATGAGTGGAGCTAGGCGGAACAAAATTCATCTGGCGAGAGTCAGGTTAAAAATTTTGGTTTTTGCTCTTGGATAATTGGAATGGCATTTCATTTTTTCATAATGATTTTCTGGAATCGTCTCCAGCGCTCAATCTGTGTACGGATGCTGAGCCCTCCGTAGGGTTTAGGGGGGGTCTTCAATAACGAATGGTTTGCAAGCGCTTGGCCGAAAGAATTAGTCAACTTGCCTGCCAATGAATCCTCAACAGCCCTACCAGAGTTGTATCCTATTGTTGTAACCTGCGTTCTCTGGGGTAAACATTGGGCTAGGAAACAAATTCTGTTTTTCTGCGACAAGGAGGAAACTGTTAACATCATTAACAAGATGCGCTCATCTATTCCAATCATTAATAGATTCATGAGACGTCTTACATGGCTGTCAATTTTGGGCAATTATATCTTTCGCGCAGCTCATATCCCTGGTTTGAATAATCAAGTGGCCGATTCTCGATTTAATTTACAGAAATTCCATCGCCTGTGTCCAGAAGCGGCCCAGTCAAGCCTGGAATGGCCCCGTTCAGCCAAACCATTTTAGATTAAATGATGTGCGTGCTGCTGCGCAGTACATGCGTGGAGGTCTGTCTAAAACACACACACACGCACATATACACACTCACACACACACACACACACACACACTCACACACACACACTCACACACACACACTCATGTCTAAATCTACATTAAAAGTGTACGACTCAGCTTGGTCTTATTTCACCACATTTTGTGCTACTTTATCTGTAGCCGCTCTGCCTGTGAATATATCCTGTGTTAGTGCTTTTATAGTCCATTGCTTTGAGACTGGAAAAATGCAGCCTTCTTCCATCAAAAGTACTGTCACTGGCATCCAATTCCATCTACGCTGCCTGGATCTATCCGTTACCAGTATTCTGGAAAACCCATCCATACGCCTCCTGCTGAACGGCCTCAAAAAGGAGTCACCTCGAGGCAATGATAAACGTCTCCCTTTCACATTACCTTTAGTTAATACAATTATATCACGATTGAGGGAAGGGTGTTTTGGGCCTTACACAGATCAAATGTTAGAGACAGTCATTCTCACAGCTTTCTTTGGGTTCCTAAGGGGTGGCGAAATCTCTTCACGCATATGTTTCTTTGACCCAAATCACGATCTCACCATTTCTGATGTTTCGATTAATGATCACCGTTAATGATCACCATTTCATCTAGTTTCTGAAACACTCCAAATCAGATAGAAATAGTGAAGGTGTAGTTGTTTATATATCAGAGTCTCTTTTGTCCTCTATCTTCCATGCTGACCTACTTGAGGAGCCGTCCTCCTGGTCCGCAGGAGGGAAAACCAGTGTCCAGACTGTGTGTATATATGTGTGTGTTTGTGTGTGTGCAGGTTTGCATCTCATCTACGCCTCCTCTGCCAATTCTGCGGACTACTACTGCGGCGGCATCTGCTCCTGTTTCAACCCTAAAAGCCGATGGGCCGATGGACGTCTACTGCATACGAACGTTACCTTCGACCTGACGTTCGCGCCATTCTTGATGCTCAGAAAGCTATGTGCTCTGCTCCCTGATCTGCTTCTTGCCCTATGTGCTCTGCTCCCCTGTGCTTAAAGGCTACTTTATTCCATCCTCTTGTGTTGATTGGTCACAAGAGGATTGCCAGATATGGTCTGTTTGGGGGGAATAGTTTAGCTCGCTCAGTGTTAAACTGTGTGAGCGCCCCCTAATGCTGCTGCTGTCCCCAGGCTCACTGCTATTTCATGGTGCTCATGAAAGGTCTGGGGACCCCTCTGAACAGAGCCATACCGCCAAAATTTAATTTGTAATATATTCAATAAAAATTCTTAAAGAATTTTTATTGCCTGTGTTGTTCTCGACTTAATGGACCTGACAGAACTGTAAAAAGAATCAAACGTTTCTCAAACTACTCAAACTACTTGTGCACGTAGGCTATGGAAGATTGGTCAAATCTAGCAAGTAGGAAAGTTTAAGTGAATGACGTGAAAGTGAAAGTAAGACATTCGAAAGGCCAACGAAAGTTAAGGTTGCTTTTGATAGTTCAAATACTTACAAAACTGGTGCTCTAAATAGCGATTCTGTTGTCTTTGAAAGGTTCTCTTATTGACGCATTGAACTGCAATTTGGATTAACACCTGCTTTTACAAGGTGGAAGTATTTAGGCGCAGAATAGACATGCGCTTTCAGGAGCGGAATAAATAATTTGATTGAATGCATTTGTCATGAATGCATATGCATGCAGTGTTGGGAGTAATGCGTTACAAAGTAACGCGTTACTGTAATTCCACTACTTTTAGTGGTAACGAGCATGTAACTAAGTATTTTTGTAAATCCAGTAACGCAATTACAATTACTGAAATTTCAAAGAGTTCGTTACTTGCGTTACTCTGTTGATCTTGAATGAACGACTGCAGACAAGATGCACATTTGCTGCTTGTCTCCCGACCTTAGCTGTGTTTCCAGCGATTGTGTTTCATGTTTAGATTGCAGATGCATTCTTTACAGTTAATAGCCTCCTCACATTCCTCCTTATTTTGGATTTATGCTAAAACACACAAGAGTGCATTACGCTACAATTTAAATGGGCATCTTAAAAGCCTTTTCCCTTTCGTTTCCATCTCGTAAGCTCCACAGTAAAAGCACATTGTTGTTTATCTCCGCTCTTTTCCGCCTATTGCGCAAAAGCCTCATTCTTACAACATAGCCACGTGCCACAACACCAATAGGCTACAGTAGCCTATATATAGCCTTGACACAAGCAAGCACACATTTAACTCGAGAGGAAAATGCAGATTTCACTTACCAGATAAAGAAACCTCCAAATAGCCTACCGTACGTACTAAGCGACTTGAGTTATTTGCACAGTATGTTTACATCGGAATTGACGTCCATGGTGTTATGGATTCATTTGTCTGCGACGGAACATGCAACTTCTCTCTGGAACACCTGATCAGCTGAAGAGTAACCTTCTGCATAGTGCACGACAATCCCAAACTCTCAGATGCATTAGAATTTATTTTGGTAACTGCTTTGAAAATAGGCCATTTAACATTGTTTCACATTACATCCCATTGAACTCATTCCATGTAGCCTACAGAAGGATTGCAATAATAATGATAAAAATAACTTATTACTATATTGCAGAATTCAGTGTCAGTGCACCACCATGCATACTAGTAGTAGTAGGCAAGCAGTAGGCAGTGTACTGTACATATCTATCAAACCACCTAGATGGTGAGGGTGGCGCAAAACAAGGTCAGGGAGGCCTTCATGCATTGTAGAATGTTTTGGGGTCGGAAAAAGTTTGAGAACTCATGCACAAGGCTATTGATTTGAAGGCCTGTTGAAACTACAATAAATAGGTCCAAAAATTAGGTTTATTGTGTGTGTGACTGTTCAGTACTGTTCATATTGACATTTTAAAAGCAGACTTAAAAGTAACTCAAAAGTTACTTTCTCTAGTAACTAATCACTTTTGATATACAGTAATTGGTAACGTAATTGAATTACTTTTGAAAGAAGTAACTAGTAACTGTAACTAATTACTAATTTTCAGTAACTTGCCCAACACTGTATGCATGACATGACAAACGCAATCTGCCACTTTCAGCTCCCGCGACAGGCAGTTTGCACTTTTACATCATTGTGGTCTGTTTGTACATACCTTGCAATGATTTTACACGCACGTTTCGAAACAAATACGCCTGAAGTGGGCGCAAAAGCATTAGTACATCTGGCCCTCAGTGTTAATGGTGTTAGAGTCTCTCAGTGTTAGAGTATCTCTCAGTGTTAGAGTCTCTCTCAGTGTTAAAGTCTCTCAGTGTTAGAATCTCTCAGTGTTAGAGTATCTCAGTGTTAGAGTATCTCAGTGTTAGAGTCTCTCTCAGGGCCAGATGTACGTACATTTGCGAACGTAACGTTATCAGCGCCATGGACAAACCGCAGACTGCGAATGCTGACAGACCCAAGTTTCCGTCGTATTTATCAATCGTTCAATCCTTGGTGTAAACTGCGCCTTTCTCTGCCTCTCTCCGCCCATAAACGCAATTTACGAACGTCCACAACTGAATGGCAGAGCCTACAAGCGCAGTTGAATGAAGTTAACTGATGACAACATTAAAAAGAAACAAAACGTTTAGCGATCATGAAATAATACCATAGATGATAAGATGTCAACGAGCAGGGAGATAATGAAGATCAGTAGTTCTACTCAAACTACTTGTGAACGTATAGGCTATGGAAAATTGGTCAAATCTAGCAAGAAGGAAAGTTTAAGTGAATGACGTGAAAGTGAAAGTAAGACATTTCGAAAGGCCAACGAAAGTTAATGTTGCTTTTGATAGTAGCCTACAGAGACTTGCAAAACTGGTGCTCTAAATAGCGATTCTGTTGTCTTTGAAAGGATCTCTTATTGAAGCATTGAACTTCAATTTGGATTAACACCTGCTTTTACAAGGCGCAAGTATTTAGGTGCAGAATAGACGTGCGCTTTCAGGAGCAGTCTTTGTACATACCGTGGAATACATAATTAGGCGCTCTTTACTCTTCCCCTCCCATCTTTTTACGCTAAACTCCCACTTTCCCCTGGATCCTCCCATGAATGCATATGCATGACATGACAAACGCAATCTGCCACTTTCAGCTCCCGCGACAGGCAGTTTGCGCTTTTACATCATTGCGGCCTGTTTGTACATACCTCGCAATGATTTTACACGCACATTGCGAAACAAATACGCCTGAAGTGGGCGCAAAAACGTTAGTACATCTGGCCCTGAGAGAGAGAGACACACACACACACACACACACACACACACACACACATATACACTGAAGTGGGCACAAAAGCGTTAGTACATCTGGCCCTCAGTGTTAATGGTGTTAGAGTATCTCTCAGTGTTAGAGTCTCTCAGTGTTAGAGTATCTCTCAGTGTTAGAGTCTCTCTCAGTGTTAGAGTATCTCTCAGTGTTAGAGTCTCTCTCAGTGTTAGAGTCTCTCTCAGTGTTAAAGTCTCTCAGTGTTAGAATCTCTCAGTGTTAGAGTATCTCAGTGTTAGAGTATCTCAGTGTTAGAGTCTCTCTCAGTGTTAGAGTCTCTCAGTGTTAGAGTATCTCTCAGTGTTAGAGTCTCTCTCAGTGTTAAAGTCTCTCAGTGTTAGAATCTCTCAGTGTTAGAGTATCTCAGTGTTAGAGTATCTCAGTGTTAGAGTATCTCTCAGTGTTAGAGTCTCTCTCAGTGTTAGTCTCTCTCAGTGTTAGAGTCTCTCAGTGTTAGAGT
>NW_027468774.1:1796482-1798982 GCF_046254945.1 Alosa pseudoharengus
GTATCATTATGCTAGTGCAACAGGTATCATAATGCTAGTACAACAGGTATCATAATGCTAGTACAACACATATTCATTATGCCAGTACAGGCCCAGAGTGGCTAATCAGGAGCTTAGGGAGAATTCCTGGTGGGCCGTTAACGTTTTGGGCCGGTCTGAATATCGTGAGCTGAAATATATTGTTTCTGAAGTCCATTTGCGGCACCCTCGGCACTTCAGCAGTTTGGGCTGTGCGGTTTCCCAAATATTAACAAAGTAGCCTTCACAAAACCTGTTTGGAAGTTGCAACCAAGTTTATATGTGCAATCATTCAGATTAAGCAGGAGGCTATATGAGCGACCAGGTCTATATGTGCAATCATTAAGATTAAGCAGGAGGCTATATGAGCGACCAGGTCTATATGTGCAATCATTAAGATTAAGCAGGAGGCTATATGAGCGACCAGGTCTATATGTGCAATCATTAAGATTAAGCAGGAGGCTATATGAGTGACCAGGTCTATATGTGCAATCATTAAGATTAAGCAGGAGGCTATATGAGCGACCAGGTCTATATGTGCAATCATTAAGATTAAGCAGGAGGCTATATGAGCGACCAGGTCTATATGTGCAATCATTAAGATTAAGCAGGAGGCTATATGAGCGACCAGGTCTATACTGTATGTGCAATCATTCAGGGGAGGAGGAGTATGAGCGGTCCCTCCTCCAGTGGCACGACTCTGACCAACTCTCATGTGTGCAGACGAGACGTGAAGTGGTCTAATAATAACTCTCATGTGTGCAGACGAGACGTGAAGTAGACTAATAATAACTCTCATGTGTGCAGGGGAGACGTGAAGTGGGCTAATAATAACTCTCATGTGTGCAGACGAGACGTGAAGTAGACTAATAATAACTCTCATGTGTGCAGACGAGACGTGAAGTGGTCTAATAATAACTCTCATGTGTGCAGACGAGACGTGTAGTGGTCTAATAATAACTCTCATGTGTGCAGACGAGACGTGAAGTGGGCTAATAATAACTCTCATGTGTGCAGGGGAGACGTGTAGTGGGCTAATAATAACTCTCATGTGTGCAGACGAGACGTGAAGTGGTCTAATAATAACTCTCATGTGTGCAGGGGAGACGTGAAGTGGGCTAATAATAACTCTCATGTGTGCAGACGAGACGTGAAGTGGTCTAATAATAACTCTCATGTGTGCAGACGAGACGTGAAGTGGTCTAATAATAACTCTCATGTGTGCAGGGGAGACGTGTAGTGGGCTAATAATAACTCTCATGTGTGCAGACGAGACGTGAAGTGGTCTAATAATAACTCTCATGTGTGCAGGGGAGACGTGTAGTGGGCTAATAATAAGTCATTTTACTGAAAGGTTCAGTAATACCCCCAGATCTCAAAAGCCTTGAAAATAAAATATCATTACAATGTGTGTTGGGCTCTCCTCACATGGAAGATCTAACATTCAGTTTCAGTGAGCAAAACAACTGAAAACAACTGTGTGTGTATGTGTGTGAGTGTGTGTGTGTATGAGTATGTTTGTGTATGTATGTGTGAGAAAGAGAGAAAGGGTGTGTGTGTATGTGTGTGTGTTTGTATGTGTGTATGCAGGGTGCGATTTGTAGGGGGGGATGGTTAGGATTTTCCCCCCTCTGGTTTTCCTATCCCTACCTCTGCTAAATTATTTTTATCCCCGGTGGGGACAACATTTATCCCCCTCTGCCCCTCATATTGATTAATGCTACTTCATATAAGTAAAGCGCTGCAACGTGAGAACAGTCTAGTAGGCTAGCCTACATAATAATCTGACATCAGAAACGCACCGTCACCGTCAGCACTGATGCTGCTGACACAGTGGCTGCGTGATAACTTAATTTGGCCTTGATCGTGCAGGACATTTCAGAATGTCGAGTGTGTAATCCATCTTAAATGGCTAGATTCAATGGAAAAGTTAGCTGGACAAATGAAAGAAAACGAGAAGGATTCAGTGAAGCATAATAATGTTTTAGAACCTTCAAAATTAGAAAACTGATGCAACTGAGATGGAGGACAACTGCACATAGAGTAGAACGTAGGCCTATTGTCCGAAGGAACTTACATTAAATGAGGAGATATTTGCTGAATGTCACAAAAAGTGTTACAGAAATTGCTTGGCATCGCTTATTCAATGACTCTCTACCGAAACACCTGTAGTTTGCGGAGGACGAACGAGAAAGCACTCGTTTGATAAATCAGCCAGTAGTAGACAAATAACTTTTAGAAATAATCTGTACTGCAAAAACGAATGTTGGTGGGTATTTAAACTATCTAGTGGGTGTTTTAACAGCTGCTCTTCACTGCACTGTAGGCAATTAACTGACAGTAAGATAGGCTATTTATTTTCTGTAGGCTACAATAAACACATTTATTTTTTCAACTTTTGCAATATTACGCACTTGGCTACTGAACGCAAATCAGCAGGAAAAATAATGCACGTAGCCTACGCAGCGTGTATTTGGTTACC
>NW_027468774.1:1811482-1813982 GCF_046254945.1 Alosa pseudoharengus
GATGTAAACTGGGGTCTCAGACAGATGCTTTTTTTTTTTTGAGTGTGTTTTATCACCTATGTGTGCATCAAGTCACCTTACCGTGTTTAAACCCCTATGTGATTAATTTGTTTAAAAAGTCACTCCAGTGTGTGTGTGTGTGACCTTATGCTTGTAGCCTAGTGGTGTGTAGGAATTTGTCACCTTACAGCGTTTAACCCCTATGTGATTAGTGTGTTCAGTAAGTCACTAAATTGTGTGCTTTTTGTGCCGTAGTCTAGTGGCGTGATTAGAAGTTGCCAATTGACTTTAAATCTAGCATTTGCCTTGTATTCCCTACTGCACCCTGACGTAGAAATTAAGACCCTCCTACCCACTGTATTAAGGGTGTCACGTGGACCTTTGCGTTTTTGCACTTTCTGCCAATTTGCACATTTAGCGGCCACGCTCTGTAGCTTATTGATTTTAGAAACGATAAAGTGTTACATGATTGTTTTTTAGAAAATCTTTAATAAACTTGTATTTTTATAAATTTGGCTCTTCAGTTGTTGTGTGATTCAAGGGTCCTCTATTACCTGCTTATAACCATTACACACACACAAACATACACACACAAATAAACATGCACGCACGAATGCACACACACACATACAGTACACTAACCCTAACGGAGTGACATGCATTTGTATTTGTACGTTTGCACTAAGGGATACTGAGGTGAAAATAGTTTTTGGCCTCTCTGTTAAGCTGTAGATTTCAGAGACAGATTGTTCATGGTACTCAGAGGATTCTCTGTGTGTGTGTGTGTGTGTGTGTGTGTGCGCGCGCGCATGTGTGTGTGTGTGACTAGTGTCTGTATAATCATTTAAGGGACTGGGAGAAGAACCAAAAAAACAATAAATATAAATCTGTTCATGCCTCTGAGCCAAAAACCTGTAGGTGTGTGTATGTGTGTGTGTGTGTGTGTGTTTCCTGGAATCAGAAGCTCATATATGTAGCTAATAATGAACACAAGGCAGGGAGCTTTGGTAAAGAAGTCTGCAAAGACCTCCACACACACACACACACTCACACATAAACACACACATACACACACACACAAACACATACACACAAACACATACTCACACACAAACAAACACACATACTCTCACACACACACACACACACACACAGACTGTCCAGCCCACGCTGGTTGTGGCAGTTGCAGTCTGTTGCATCATGCAGCGCTGGCCAGGCCAACCCTGAGGAGGTGGACAACTGTGGGTGTGTGTTCCCCTGTGTACAGTATCTGTGTGTGTGTGTGTAAATGTGTATCTCTGTGTGTATGTGTGTGTGTGTGTTTCTGTGTGTGTGTGTGTGTGTGTGTGTGTGTGCCAGGTCTCTATGCAATTGTTTCTATGGGTGTATGTGATGTGATGTGATGTGTGTGTGTGTGTGTGTGGTGTGTGTGAGAGTGTGTGAGTGTGTGTGTGTGTGTGTGTTTCTGTCATCATCTCTGACTGAGCCAGCAGCTCAGATACGAGTGTCCAGCTTGTAAACACACAGTGCCAACTCACACACATCAGTGAGGTCATCAGCTCTCGCTGTGCGTATGTGTGTGTGTGTGTGTGTGTGTGTGTGTGTGTGTGTGTGTCGTATGATCAGTGAAGTAATCTGTAGTTTCTGTTAAGTCATTCTGATTTTATATCTCTAGAGCATTGCAATTGTCCTCCCACAAAGACGACTGACGATTACACTGGGTATGTGTGTGTGTGTGTGTGTGTGTGTGTGTGTGTCTGTGTCTCTCTCTGTGTGTGTATGTGTGTTTGTGTGCATGTGTATGTAGAAAGATCGAGAGCACATGTGTATGCATAGCCAATGTCTGAGTAAAACCTTGCAGTTGTCCATCCACAAAGACATCTAAAATAGACTGTGTGTGTATTTAAGTTAGGTCTGCACAATTAATCGAATTTTAATCACGATCACGATTTTGGCTTCCCACGATCAAATTTGCGTGATCGAGCGATATTTCAAATGCATGCTCTACCCATAGAACCAACCTGGCAACCCATAGAACGCTCCGCTACAAAACAAATCAAGCGCTCCTTAAACCTGTCTGACCTTGTGCCTTCATGCAGCCTACCAATGACAGCTGTTCCCTGCACTGCTCAGCCTGATGCACTGTGGACTAGTGACATTATGTTAACTATTAGTAGGCTAGTTAAACTATACAATAAACGACGATCAAAAATCAAATGTGTGGCACAGCAGAAGGCCAAGAGCTTGTCCCTCGAAGCGGATCATCCACTGTTCGAAAATATTACGGATTTCAGGCAAGTTAAGTTAACCAAAAATATAAGCAAAGCAGGGCTCTCAACTCATACCGTGAAACACATCACATGACGTAAACCACACATGCCTTTTTTATCACGTTAACTTTTAGTCCTTGTTTGCTTCCTCTGATAGCCTATAATAAGAGTTGAGCTAACGACGGGATCCGTGAATTTTATTCATGTATTTTATAAGCTACATGTGCAAC
>NW_027468774.1:1818982-1823982 GCF_046254945.1 Alosa pseudoharengus
ACACCCCTGGGCGCAATGCTTAAAAAATAAAGGTGCAAAATAACGGATTCAACTTCGCGCAGGTGAATAACGAACTTTACGCCATGCGCTGGTGACCCAAAATACAGCCCTTAGTCTACTAATTGGGCTGTTCAGTTTCCCCAGGTGTGTTTATGTTTCAAGGTAATACTTGTTCTCCTCTCGACAGGCCCTTTTGGGAAACGTTGGTATTGAGATGATCAGTCAACTTCAATGCAAGAGTTTTAAACAAATATGTGCAGCATGCTAATGATGCTAAGCGGATTTAATAGCAATTTAGCTAGTCGTCGTCTATGCGTCCTTGCTTTCACGATTGTGAATGTTTTATTTAAGTCGCGCGTGTTCATTGAGCAGGAGAGGGAGGGAGAGTGAGAGGGAGGGAGCGCGAGAGAGAGCGGGGCAAGGAGAGGGGGTTTACTTCTATACTGTTTGGTAAAGTTGCACACATAGACTACAATGAAAGCAAGGAGAGGTATGAAATTATTATTTATTTATTTATTTGTTTTTGGACAACGTAGGCTACCGATAAGTAAAGCGGGAGATGTGGGTTGCTTTTGCGGCCGCGTAAGCTGCAAAGCACTGCGTGAAACACTAGAAAGGGTGTGTCGCGATTCTGCCTTTTCACACCGCGACACAGTATCGTGGATATGAATGTCGCGATTTCGGTTTCGAATCGTATATCATTACAGCCCTAATCTACATACATATATCTACAAACATATATCTACATGGATATATATATATTATATATAAACATATATCTACATATATCTACAAACATATCAATATATATATCTACAAACATATATCTACAAACATATCAATACATATATCTACTGTACATAGATCTATCTACATAGATATCGATACATATATATATACACATATACCTACATACATATCGATACATTTACATACATACATATCGATACATATACCTACATATCGATACATATACCTACATACATATCGATACATATACCTACATACCGATACATTTACCTACACATCGATACATATACCTACATATCAATACATATACCTACATATCAATATATATACCTACATATCGATACATATACCTACATATCAATACATATACCTACATATCGATACATATACCTACATACATATCGATACATATACCTACATACATATCTATACATATATCTACATATCAATACATATATCTACATATCGATACATATACCTACATACATATCAATACATATATCTACATATCGATACATATACCTACATACATATCTATACATATACCTACATATCGATACATATACCTACATATCTATACATATACCTATATACATATCAATACATATACCTACATACATATCGATACATATACCTACATATCAATACATATACCTACATACATATCAATACATATACCTACATATCGATACATATACCTATATACATATCTATACATATACCTAGATACATATTGATACATATACCTACATACATATACCTATGTGGGCATCCGTGGCCTACAAGTTAGGGAATCGGACTTGCTCCAGGTGTGTATGTTCTGTTCTAGTGTGTGTGTGTATGTCCTGTTCTGGTGTGTGTGTGTGTGTGTGCGTACTGTTCTAGTGTGTGTGTGTGTATGTCCTGTTGTAGTGTGTGTGTGTGTGTGTGTACTGATCTAGTGTGTGTGTGTGTGTGTGTGTACTGTTCTAGTGTGTGTGTATGTACTGTTCTAGTGTGTGTGTGTGTATGTCCTGTTCTAGTGTGTGTGTGTGTGTGTACAGTTCTAGTGTGTGTGTGTGTATGTACTGTTCTAGTGTGTGTGTGTGTATGTCCTGTTCTAGTGTGTGTGTGTGTGTGTGTGTGTGTACAGTTCTAGTGTGTGTGTGTGTATGTACTGTTCTAGTGTGTGTGTGTGTATGTCCTGTTCTAGAGTGTGTGTGTGTGTGTGTGTGTACTGTTCTAGTGTGTGTGTGTGTGTACTGTTCTAGTGTGTGTGTGTATGTACTGTTCTAGTGTGTGTGTGTGTGTATGTACTGTTCTAGTGTGTGTGTGTGTGTGTGTGTGTGTGTCCTTTTCTAGTGTGTGTGTGTGTATGTACTTCCTAGTGTGTGTGTGTATTTACTGTTCTAGTGTGTGTGTGTGTGTGTATGTACTGTTGTAGTGTGTGTGTGTATGTACTGTTGTAGTGTGTGTGTATGTGTGTGTGTATGTACAGTTCTAGTGTGTGTGTATGTACTGTTGTAGTGTGTGTGTGTATGTACTGTTGTAGTGTGTGTGTGTATGTACTGTTCTAGTGTCTGTGTATGTGTGTGTGTATGTACAGTTCTAGTGTGTGTGTATGTACTGTTCTAGTGTGTGTGTATGTACTGTTCTAGTGTGTGTGTGTATGTCCTGTTCTAGTGTGTGTGTGTACTGTTCTAGTGTGTGTGTATGTACTGTTCTAGTGTGTGTGTGTATGTCCTGTTCTAGTGTGTGTGTGTACTGTTCTAGTGTGTGTGTGTACTGTTCTAGTGTGTGTGTGTATGTACTGGTCTAGTGTGTGTGTATGTGTGTGTGTGTGTGTGTGTGTATGTACTGTTCTAGTGTGTGTGTATGTACTGTTCTAGTGTGTGTGTGTATGTACTGGTCTAGTGTGTGTGTATGTGTGTGTGTGTGTGTGTGTGTATGTACTGTTCTAGTGTGTGTATGTACTGTTCTAGTGTGTGTGTATGTACTGTTCTAGTGTGTGCGTGTGTGTATGTACTGTTCTAGTGTGTGTGTGTGTGTGTGTACTGTTCTAGTGTGTGTGTATGTACTGTTCTAGTGTGTGTGTGTATGTCCTGTTCTAGTGTGTGTGTGTACTGTTCTAGTGTGTGTGTGTATGTACTGGTCTAGTGTGTGTGTATGTGTGTGTGTGTGTGTGTGTACTGTTCTAGTGTGTGTGTATGTACTGTTCTAGTGTGTGTGTGTATGTACTGTTCTAGTGTGTGTGTATGTACTGTTCTAGTGTGTGTGTGTACTGTTCTAGTGTGTGTGTGTATGTACTGTTCTAGTGTGTGTGTGTGTGTGTGTACTGTTCTAGTGTGTGTGTGTATGTACTGTTCTAGTGTGTGTGTGTGTGTGTGTGTGTACTGTTCTAGTGTGTGTGTGTATGTACTGTTCTAGTGTGTATATGTACTGTTCTAGTGTGTGTGTGTATGTACTGTTCTAGTGTGTGTGTGTATGTCCTGTTCTAGTGTGTGTGTGTACTGTTCTAGTGTGTGTGTGTATGTACTGTTCTAGTGTGTGTGTGTATGTCCTGTTCTAGTGTGTGTGTGTACTGTTCTAGTGTGTGTGTGTGTATGTACTGTTCTAGTGTGTGTGTATGTACTGTTCTAGTGTGTGTGTGTGTACTGATCTAGTGTGTGTGTGTATGTATGTACTGTTCTAGTGTGTGTGTATGTACTGTTCTAGTGCGTGTGTGAGTACTGTTCTAGTGTGTGTGTGTATGTACTGTTCTAGTGTGTGTGTATGTACTGTTCTAGTGTGTGTGTGTGTGTGTGTGTGTGTGTGTGTGTATGTACTGTTCTAGTGTGTGTGTGTGTGTGTGTGTGTGTGTGTGTGTATGTACTGTTCTAGTGTGTGTGTATGTACTGTTCTAGTGTGTGTGTGTGTATGTACTGTTCTAGTGTGTGTGTATGTACTGTTCTAGTGTGTGTGTGTATGTACTGGTCTAGTGTGTGTGTATGTGTGTGTGTGTGTGTGTGTGTGTGTATGTACTGTTCTAGTGTGTGTATGTACTGTTCTAGTGTGTGTGTATGTACTGTTCTAGTGTGTGTGTGTGTGTATGTACTGTTCTAGTGTGTGTGTATGTACTGTTCTAGTGTGTGTGTGTATGTCCTGTTCTAGTGTGTGTGTGTACTGTTCTAGTGTGTGTGTGTATGTACTGGTCTAGTGTGTGTGTATGTGTGTGTGTGTGTGTGTGTGTACTGTTCTAGTGTGTGTGTATGTACTGTTCTAGTGTGTGTGTGTATGTACTGTTCTAGTGTGTGTGTATGTACTGTTCTAGTGTGTGTGTGTACTGTTCTAGTGTGTGTGTGTATTAGAGGGTGACACGGGAAGCAATTTTCACTCCCGTCCCATCCCGAGCCCGCACAAATACTCCCGTCATATCCCGATCACGTGACAGCCCCCCCAAAAAAATTCTGTCCCGCAAAATCCCGAGAGAAAGACTCCCGAATCCCGTCCCGCTCCCTATGTTGATGTCTAAAGTTATCCGACTGTTAGGCTACAGTAGCGTGCGGTGACCATACATTTTGGTAGGGCAGAAAGCCTTGTCTAACTTTTCTTTAATAGCCGATCATTTTGGGCTATATTAAAATTACATACTTTACAGTACTTTGCTGTAGGCTATGCTTAAATCATTTCATAGTTAGATCTCATCCCATCAGTTAAGTTTGCACCGTTCTCATCACGTTAAACCAGCGAAGCATAGCAACGTTGCTATGAGTAAACAAAACAATTTTTTGTGTTCCGCCAGGGTTATGCGATAAATATATTGAGGAATGCGATCGTCAAGGTGTCATGCCCCAACATTGCATGACACATTAAATCGCTTTCCCGGACAGCTCGTGCAATTGAATAGAGTTGTCCTTTGCTGATACTTTCGCCTGTAACTGTTTCTTTGCATCCATTTTGCCTTAGGGCCTATCGCTGAAGCTGATTGATTGTGAACAGGGCAGCTGCTTGTCTTGCTCTGATAGGCTACCAATCAACAACAAACGTATTGTGGGTTGTAATTGGTTCTCTTTTCTAAAACGAAATGCCTCACGTCTTTGGGCGCACTCACTGCATTGCAGCGTCATTTTTTAAGTTAATAATCTCTGGCTTCCCGCCAGCTCCCGTTTATTATTTCCTGTCCCGTCCCAATCACGTTACCAACAGTGAAATTTACTCCCGTACTGCGGGAAACCCGCGGGAATACCGTGACCCGCGGGAGTCCCGAAAAATTGTCACCCTCTAGTGTGTAT
>NW_027468774.1:1828982-1843982 GCF_046254945.1 Alosa pseudoharengus
CACTAGCACACAAACACTAACACACAAACACTACACTAACACACAAATACTACATTAGCACACAAACACTAACACACAGACACTACACTAACACACAAACACTACACTAACACACAAACACTACACTAACACACAAACACTACACTAACACACAAATACTACACTAACACACAAACACTACACTAACACACAAACACTAGCAAACAAACACTAACACAGAAATACTACACTAACACACAAACACTAACACACAAACACTACACTAACACACAAATACTACACTAGCACACAAACACTAACACACACATACTACACTAGCACACAAACACTAACACACTAACACACAAACACTACACTAACACACAAACACTACACTAACACACAAACACTAACACACAAACACTAGCACACAAACACTAACACACAAATACTACACTAACACACAAACACTTTATGAAAATGGCCATGCTAATATGCCTGCACAGGCTAAGAAAAACATTATGCTAACACACACACACACACACCAAAAAAACTCAGCACAAAATAACACTAACACACAAACACTACACTAACACAAAAACACTACACTAACACACAAACACTACACTAGCACACAAACACTACACTAACACACAAACACTACACTACACTAACACACAAACACTACACTAGCACACAAACACTACACTACACTAACACACAAACACTACACTAACACACAAACACTACACCAGCACACAAACACAATACTACACTAACACACAAACACTAACACACAAACACTACACTACACTAGCACACAAACACTACACTAGCACACAAACACTAACACACTAACACACAAACACTACACTACCCTAACACACAAACACTACACTAACACACAAACACTACAGTAACACACAAACACTAACACACAAACACTACACTACACTAGCACACAAACACTACACTAACACACAAATACTACAATACACTAGCACACAAACACTACACTAACACACGAACACTACACTAACACACAAACACTACACTAACACACAAACACTACACTACACTAACACACAAACACTAACACGCTAACACACAAACACACAAACACTACAGTAACACACAAACACTACACTAACACACAAACACTACACTAACACACAAACACTACACTAACACACAAATACTACATTAGCACACAAACACTAACACACAGACACTACACTAACACACAAATACTACACTAACACACAAACACTACACTAACACACAAACACTACACTAACACACAAATACTACACTAACACACAAACACTACACTAACACACAAACACTAGCACACAAACACTAACACAGAAATACTACACTAACACACAAACACTAACACACAAACACTACACGAACACACAAATACTACACTAGCACACAAACACTAACACACACATACTACACTAGCACACAAACACTAACACACTAACACTACACTAACACACAAACACTACACTAACACACAAACACTAACACACAAACACTAGCACACAAACACTAACACACAAATACTACACTAACACACAAACACTAACACACAAACACTACACTAACACACAAATACTACACTAACACACAAACACTAACACACAAACACTACACTAACACACAAATACTACACTAACACACAAACACTAACACACAAACACTACACTAACACACAAACACTACACTAGCACACAAACACTAGCACACAAACACTAACACACACATACTACACTAGCACACAAACACTAACACACAAACACTACACTACACTAACACACAAACACTAACACACAAATACTACACTAACACACAAACACTACACTAACACACAAATACTACACTAACACACAAACACTACACTACCCTAACACACAAACACTACACTAACACACAAACACTACAGTAACACACAAACACTAACACACAAACACTACACTACACTAGCATACAAACACTACACTAACACACAAATACTACACTACACTAGCACACAAACACTACACTAATACACAAACACTACACTAACACACAAACACTACACTAACACACAAACACTAAACTAACACACAAACACTACACTAACACACAAACACTAACACACAAACACTACACTACACTAGCACACAAACACTACACTAACACACAAATACTACAATACACTAGCACACAAACACTACACTAACACACGAACACTACACTAACACACAAACACTACACTAACACACAAACACTACACTACACTAACACACAAACACTAACACGCTAACACACAAACACACAAACACTACAGTAACACACAAACACTACACTAACACACAAACACTACACTAACACACAAACACTACACTAACACACAAATACTACATTAGCACACAAACACTAACACACAGACACTACACTAACACACAAATACTACACTAACACACAAACACTACACTAACACACAAACACTAGCACACAAACACTAACACAGAAATACTACACTAACACACAAACACTAACACACAAACACTACACTAACACACAAATACTACACTAGCACACAAACACTAACACACACATACTACACTAGCACACAAACACTAACACACTAACACTACACTAACACACAAACACTACACTAACACACAAACACTAACACACAAACACTAGCACACAAACACTAACACACAAATACTACACTAACACACAAACACTAACACACAAACACTACACTAACACACAAATACTACACTAACACACAAACACTAACACACAAATACTACACTAACACACAAATACTACACTAACACACAAATACTACACTAACACACAAACACTAACACACAAACACTACACTAACACACAAACACTACACTAGCACACAAACACTAGCACACAAACACTAACACACACATACTACACTAGCACACAAACACTAACACACAAACACTACACTACACTAACACACAAACACTAACACACAAATACTACACTAACACACAAACACTAACACACAAATACTACACTAACACACAAATACTACACTAACACACAAACACTAACACACAAATACTACACTAACACACAAACACTACACTAGCACACAAACACTAACACACAAACACTACACTAACACACAAATACTACACTAACACACAAACACTACACTAACACACAAACACTACACTAGCACACAAACACTACACTAACACACAAACACTAGCACACAAACACTAACACACACATACTACACTAGCACACAAACACTAACACACAAACACTACACTAACACACAAACACTAGCACACAAACACTAGCACACAAACACTACACTAACACACAAACACTAGCACACAAACACTAACACACAAATACTACACTAGCACACAAACACTAACACACAAACACTACACTAACACACAAATACTACACTAACACACAAACACTACACTAGCACACAAACACTAGCACACAAACACTACACTAACACACAAACACTAGCACACAAACACTAACACACAAATACTACACTAGCACACAAACACTAACACACAAACACTACACTAACACACAAATACTACACTAACACACAAACACTACACTAACACACAAACACTAGCACACAAACACTAACACAAAAACACTACACTAGCACACAAACACTAACACACAAACACTACACTAACACACAAATACTACACTAACACACAAACACTACACTAACACACAAACACTACACTAACACACAAACACTAGCACACAAACACACAAACACTACACTAACACACAAACACTAACACACAACACTACATTAACACACAAACACTAACACACAAACACTAGCACACAAACACTAACACACAAACACTACACTAACACACAAATACTACACTAACACATAAACACTAACACACAAATACTACACTAACACACAAATACTACACTAACACACAAACACTACAGTAACACACAAACACTACACTAACACACAAATACTACACTAACACACAAACACTACACTAACACACAAATACTACACTAACACACAAACACTACACTAACACACAAGCACTACACTAGCACACAAACACTAACACACAAATACTACACTACACTAACACACAAATACTACACTACACTAACACACAAATTTGAAAATTGGCCGGCAGGCCTCATCCCTAGCCTGGTGTTACCATCCTACGTACTTCCGGCCAAAATTTGATTCCAGCCTCGCACGTAGTCTGGCCCAACCGACAGTATGCGGTTCGCGTACGACCGCGCCAATCAGCGAACAGTTGAGTGATGACGCGGAACTTGCCTGCCGAGTTGCTTGTAGTCCAGCGAAGCTTGTAGTTCAACAGCATAGCAACAATGGCGACGGAGGAAGAGACGCTAGAAGCTATCCACGAAGTTGTCTCAACTCTCGAGGGCATCACGCAATTAAAGCAGGAACAAGAGGCTTGTCTTGTCAATTTTATAAATGGCAAGGACGTCTTATAACTCTCCTTCCAACTGGCTTTGGGAAAAGTTTGATTTATCAGATGGTGATAGCTAAACCTAAACGCACAAGTGCAGGCTACTACATGCATCACTACTTATCATGTTTTCAAATAAACGTTTGCTGCTCGTTATTCTCCCCCCTACTCTCAAATTACCTTAACAAAATCAATGCGGCATAGGCCTACTTAAGGAATGGAATGTTAGCTACTAGCTACCCTACCCTACCGAGCGGGGCTCAAGGCGAGGCGGTGTGTCTTGACGTGAGCTAGCCGGTTACCGAGCGGAGCTCAAGATAAGGCTGCTGTGATTGTGCTTGACTGGGACTAGCGGTTACTGAACTGGGCTCAAGGTAAACCGCTCCGTGTTTGTGTTTGACAGAGGCTAGCCTGTGGCCGAGCTGGGCTCCAGGCGAGGCTACCGTGCTTGGGGACAGTAACGTTAGCCAGTCACCGAGCGTGGCTCAAGGTAGGCTGCGTTGTTTTATGCCGAGGCAAGCTCCAGGTTAAATAACACGTAGGTCGTCAGTACAATCCAACTTATCCGAGAGTGTAGTCTGAACAGCCCGTGGAGAACAAAGTAAGCTCCGACGAAGTCACCGGGCTGCGTAGAACAACAATCGTCTGATAAGCGGCGAGAAGAGATAACAGGGAAAACTGGCGTGACAAGAGCTGATATAATCTCGGCGACTGGACGCTTTTGGTATACAACTCTCGGTCTGTGGCTGGCGCAAGTTAGAGATATATCCACTACGAAGAGACTGCCCTAGCGGTCAGGTAGCCTGCATACTAGCCAGTGGTCTGTTTACTACTGAGAGCAGAAGAGCCTGAAGCGGAAGTGGGAAGCGTAAAAGCCTGAATTCTGAAGCCTGAAGTCATTACCAAACGTTGCTGATTGGTTAAGGGAACTAACCTCAAAATAAGCATCCGCCCATTACGGAGACAGATTATTATTACTTTGTTCCAGACTGTATGACGAAGAGAAACGTAGTAACAGGCGGTAAGGACCAGGCTACCTCATCCCCCCCTCCACCCAAAAACACACACACAAAAAAATATATTTAATAATTTTGTTTTAAAATATTAATTGCTTAAAGGACCAATATGTAGGAAAATAAATTGTAACCATTCCAAAAATGATCACCATATGTCATCAGAGAGTAGCCTAAGGAAAAACGGTAAATTGAAGCAATGGCTTGTTTGACAACATTACTATATAACTATACTATATAAGTAACCCATATAAACCCGTAAAAAAAATGAGTTACGGGTGTTTTGAACGATTTAATTCTAGAATAGCGTATTAATAATAATTATTTGGGTTGCCAGATTAGCAAAGGCCAACTGTCAACAGCTGTCAGCTGTAGTCATGAATGAGTAGCCTACGAGAGGCAGTCAAAGGAGGTGGCGTTATCGCCACCAAAATTTCCTAAATATTGTTTGATAAAAGAAGAAACCAATTAAGTGGACATCGGAGTAGCCTGAGAAGGGCGACGTCTTCGTCAAACGAAGAATATCAAGTCTGACGCAGAGCTAGCCATATTTCTCCACGACAGGTAGCCTAGGCTAAACTTCATCTGCATCGCTAACTTCAGCTAAACATGTTACGTTGGTTAGAAAGGTATTTTTTTTTTCACTGTTTCCGTAATGTGTAGCTGGGTCATGGTTGGAGAAACGTTAAAGCAGCTGCAGGTCAACTAACGTTAACTAAGTCTGCATTATATCTGGCAACCAAGAAGAGGCTCGCGTCTAGGTCGTCTTGAGAACGTTCACCAGTGTTTTGATTTGTGCACTGTCGCTTTAAGAACAATTCACGTTTAGTTCCCAATGATCTTCTGCCAGGTCCACTCCCTATGGCTAGTGCTGTGCCTATGGCTGTGCCCTCTCAATGGTCAGTATTGGGAACTACTGTTGCCTTCATGATTTCCTTTTAAAAGTTTCTTATAAGAAGGAGATATCAATTATCAACAATGACAAGCCAGCTGGAACCTGCCGCTCTCTCGGTAACGCTTTAGAATAACATGTGCTTATTAGGTATTAACAGTGCATAATAAGCAGTTAACAATTCATTACTAACAGTTAGTTAACTGTTGTTATCCTTTAATAACATTAACTAACTGTTAACATGCAGCTTTTAAGTGTTAATAAGCAGCCTTTTAGGTTACTTACAAGCATATTTGTTAACAGTTGTAAGTGTTAACAAGCAGCTTGTTAATGCTTGTTAATGGTGTATAAGACAAAAAGGTGGATAACTATTACGCTTATAAGACCTTTCTTACCTATTTGTAGTAAATTTTGCAGCCCCCCAATCTAAAGCGAGGACCATGTAGCCTAAAGTTCCACAAGCCCAACCTTCTATCTCTCTATACTGTATCTCTCTATCTAGCTTGGTTTAGCTGTGAGAAATAGCCTACACCTTCAAAATTGTTGCAGTGAGCAGGAATCGAACCCTGGTCTCCCGCGTCAAAGAGTACATTGCTACTTGTTGAGCTACACTATTGTTCCTAATTGGCTGATGGAAAATATTCTGATGTTCTATATCATACTAGCTATGCTTTTTACAAATATGTTTCTGATGGAAAAGTGGTGTTTAATTTCCATAATCTTTCTTCAGTGAACGCATAAAACAGTTTGTCAGTTTGTCAGCAGTCTAAAGATATGCCAGCTTTGTATATAGTTTGGTTACCTAGCAACCGAGGCTTAAAGACGATGTGGGTGCGTTCAAAGCTCTGGTTTAAAGTTGCAAACATAGGCGAACGTTCGTGATCGATTTGAAACATGTTTCAGTTTGCCTTAAACAGAGGCATAAGTAGCGATGCACTCTTTGAAGCAGGAGACCGGGGTTCAATTCCTGCTCACAGCAACAATTTTGAAGGTGCATTTCTCACAGCTAAACCAAGCTAGATAGAGAGATATAGTATAGAGAGATAGAAGGTTGGGCTTGTGGAACTATAGGCTACATGGTCCTCGCTTTAGATTGGGGGGCTGCAAAATTTACTACAAATAGGTAAGAAAGGTCTTATAAGCGTATTAGTTATCCACCTATTTGTCTTATACACCATTAACAAGCATTAACAAGCTGCTTGTTAACACTTACAACTGTTAACAAATATGCTTGTAAGTAACCTAAAAGGCTGCTTATTATCACTTACAAGCTGCATGTTAACAGTTAGTTAATGTTATTAAAGGATAACAACAGTTAACTAACTGTTAGTAATGAATTGTTAACTGCTTATTATGCACTGTTAATACCTAATAAGCACAGAGCGGTCCACCCTCCTGGACAAAAGGGCGATAAGGGAAGTGAGGAGTTCAGACCCCCAAGCGGGGTTCTTCTCCCATTATTTTCCTGTACCCAAGCACACAGAGGACCTTCGTCCTATTTTAGACCTCAGGGCTCTCAACGTACACCGGTCTCTGAGGTGCAGGTTCATCACAGTTCCGAGGGTGCGGCAGGCCATCAATGCAGGGGACTGGTTTGCTACCATCGACCTACAGGATGCTTATTTTCAGATACCCATGGCCAGGGCATTGGCAGTTCCTGAGGTTTGCGTTCGAGGGTCAGGTCTTCGAGTTCCAAGTCCCCCCATTTGGAATCTCTCTGGCCCCCCGAACCTTTACCAGGTGCATGGAGGCAGAGGGGGCTGAGGATATTAAACTATCTACACGACTGGCTCATCTGTGAAACCTCAGAAGTGCAATGCCGCCTACACGTGGCCTTGCTGTTGAAGCACATTCAGGACTTGGGCTTGCGCCCCAATCCCAAGAAAAGCAGGCTCCAGCCTTCCCAGGTCACCACCTTCCTGGGCATGGTCCTGGACTCCAGGAGGGCAACCGTCTCAATGTCTCAGTTGCTTCACGTTGCACGCCCAGGTGGAGTGGAAACTCTGCCTTCGCCTCTTGGGCCTTATGGCCCTTCACATGCGCCCAGTCCAGAGGTGCCTGTTGAGCCTTGGTCTGTGCCCCCAAGGGCCCTCCCAGGCCAAGGTGACTGTGTCCCGCAGGCTTCACAGGGCCTTATACTGGTGGAGAGATCCCGCCAACACCGAGAAGGAGAGTGCCATGGAACCAGAGATTCGTGACTGGGTCGTATTTACAGACGCATCCCCAGTAGGCTGGGGCGCCATTCTCGATGGTCAGGGCATCAATGGTCTCTGGACGGACCCTTGGCTATCCCAGCACATCAATGTCCTGGAGCTGAGGGCTGCTCTCCTCGCCCTCCGACACTATCTACCGTGGCTAAGATGTGATGGTGAGGACCGACAGCACGGTGACTGCGGCCTACATCAACAGACAGGGGGGCTTGGGGTCTCCAGGTCTTTGCAGCCTGTCGACAGACCTGTGGCTCTGGGCTCATCCCCTGTTCAGCTCTCTCAGAGCAGTTCATGTGCCGGGGGCCTTGTATGCTGCGGCCAACATCTTGTCGAGGGGGCCCACATCCCGGAGAGTCGAGGCTCTAGTTAGCTTCTTCCTATTCACAAAGGCTAACTAGCTAACGTTTTTTTAGTTTCTTACGATATATTAATTATTCAGTTAGCCTATACATAATCCTCACATAACAATATTCACATGCTATTATAGATGTATTACATGGTCCTAAACAAATTGTTGTGATATTATGTTATAGTTTACCTGTTACTGCTGAGCATCATGTGAGAGGAGCGACATAATTGCTAAAAAGTGCCTCCTCAGTGTATAGGTAGAGGGTGTGGCCTCATTCAGGGTTACATATGGGTATTTGTGTGTGTAGGGGTACGGGTAGGGGTGGGATGGGCAAACATGTCATCATAGCACACTGACATCAAAACAATAGGCTCAGGTACAATATTTCAATAGTAGGCAAATCTAGTAGTAATAGCTTAAGAGTTTCAAGCATTTTCTTCAAATACTAAATAAATAGTTAAAATACAGATAAATAATATAAATAGATAGTTAAAATATAAAAATAAAAAACATGTTTCAAGTAAATTCTTCAGAAAGCCATCAACCTGTTTCATGGTCCTCTTTTTTCATGAATTATTTGTTATCCGAGACAACAATTTTAACCATGTACATTAATTTCAAGCATTTTCTCTTGTCTTGATCTTAAATCTGAGCATGGCATTGAATTCCCTATATGTGAAAACCTATAAAAGCACATTACATTCGGGTTTTTACCTTGTACAGTCCTAAAGATAAGTGATTAATTAGATTTTGACCTGGCGGTGGCGGCCATATTGGATTTCTCCATTTTGAGGCATTATGGGACATTTTTGAGCCTGGCATACAGAAGATTTGAATTCAGCACCCTTTAAAACCCCTAAAAGTGTTGTATGCCAAAAATTAACATGATTTGCCTTCATGGTTAATTTATTTTCAAAATTGACCTAGACTATTTGCAGTAAAGCTAACCAACTTCGTCTCTATTGCAGGACAAAAATAGCGGTGCTCGGCGGGCCGGATGAAAGTGCTCGACGGGCCAGATGCGGGCTGGATGCGGGCCAGATCTGGCATGTGGGCCGCAGTTTTCCCACCCCTGCTATATGCCATACTCTGTGTTGTATGAGCAGTGTTTTATGCTGGCTTGAAATCTGATCATATGTCATATATTTGCTCAAATCACAATCAGACATACAGACTGCCTGTCCAGTCTCTCTCTCCCTCACACACACACACACACACACACACACACAGCATGCATGAGGAAAGTAGGCTCTGCTCACACACACACCCACACACACAAACACACACACACACACACACACACACAGCCTGCATGAGGAAAGTAGGCTCTGCTCACACACACACCCACACACAAAAACACACACACACACACACACACACACACACACCCACAAACACACACACACAGCATGCATGAGGAAAGTAGGCTCTGCTCACACACACACACACACACACACAGCATGCATGAGGAAAGTAGGCTCTGCTCACACACACACCCACACACACAAACACACACACACACACACACACAGCATGCATGAGGAAAGTAGGCTCTGCTCACACACACACCCACACACACAAACACACACACACACATACCCAAACACACACAGCATGCATAAGGGAAAGTAGGCTCTGCTCACACACACAGCATGCATGAGGAAAGTAGGCTCTGCTCACACACATCATTAGAGTAGAAATAAAGGCAAATAAACGGAGTTGGGTCCAGACTGCAGGGACCATTATTATTTCAACCATTAATAGCACATCATCTGCGTAATAACAGCAGTAGCTGCCCTGTGTGTGTGTGTGTGTTAATGGGTGTGTGTGTGTGTGTGTCTGTCTGTGTGAGTGTGTGTGTGTGTGTGTGTGTGTGTGTAAAATGACTCCCACATGTCGGAGCTAAAGCTTTGTATTCATTAGGCTCTGGGAGCAACACAAAGCGTCTGGAGTAATTGACCGTGTCTATGTGTGTATCTGTGTGTGTGTGTGTATGTGAGTGTGTAAGTGTGTGTGTGCATGTGTATTTGCGTGTGCTTGTGTATACGTGTTGGTGTCTACTGTATGTGTGTATCTGTGTGTGTGTCTTATGTGTTTTTGTGTGTGTGTCTATGTGTGTGAGTGTATGTGTGCGTGTGTATGTGTTTGTCTGTGTCTGTGTGTATCTGTGTGTGTGTGTCTATGTTTGTGTAATAAAATAGAATAAAACACACACACACACATATACATACACACACATGCTTGGTAGACTAATGCAGATGTTGCCGTGATGGCTGTAGCAGGTGACCTATGACCTTTTTCATCTGAGCAGCGTCATGGCGATGGAAGTGTGCACACAGAGTACTTCCCAAATCACATCAGCTCCCACTAGCACACACACACACACACACACACACATGCACACACACACACACGTGCACACACACACACACAAACACATTAGCCCTAACTCCAAAACACACACACACACACAAAGAGAAAAGAGAGGGAGAGCTGTGGGATTTATGCTTTATATTATTGGGTGTGTCAGGAGGTGGAGAGACCATCTCCGGCCAGGAGGCTGAGCAGTTAAAGTGTCAGCGTTAATAACACCATCTGTGCTCACACACAGACACACACACACTCACGCACACACACACGCATACGCACACACACACGCACGCACACAGGCAAAACATACACACACACACACACACACACACTGTCACTTCATTACCTAAACAGCGCTTGCAACGCAATTTACACACAGCTCATTCAACCACAGCAGTTTGGAGTTAAGAAATGGCGACATTAAAAATAATGAAAAGTTTAGCAATCATACATGATGATAAGATGTCAACAAGCAGCGGCATAAAGAGTAGCCTCATAGTTGTACTCCACTTAAAAAAAAATATATATGTATGTATAAACTCAAACTACTAGCAGATTGGAAAGTGGATGATGTGAAAGTGAAAATACGACATTAGAAAGGCAAACAAAAATGTAAAGTTAAGGTTGCTTTTGACAGTACATTGAGGGAAATCTGGTGCTCTGATACTGATTCTGTTGTCTTTGAAAGATTCTAGAATTGACACATTTAACATCAATTTGGACTACACCTGCTTGTTAAAAGTTGGACATTTTCACCGCAAAATAGATGTGCGCTGTTTTTGTACATATAGAGGAATATCAATATAATTAGCACGTCCATCTCCTCCCCTGTGTTTGCGCGATACTTCCTGTGACTGGGATGGCCTTGCGGCCATGTTGATGGTTCAAATAAGGGCAGCAATTTATTTGACCTTGGCAGCAGGTAACATGCCAGTCTGGAGAAATCAGGGAAAAAACAAAAGAAAAAAAAAAAAAACTCCAAATAATACTTTTAAATCAAAACACTAAACTTTCAACTATGTATCAAAATGGACTTCAATAATCCTATGCGATCACACACACACACACACACACACACACACACACGAGCGCGCACACACACACACACGATACACTCAATAATCCTATGCGATCAAAGGACTCACTTCAGGCATTCCGAGTGTTAGGTCTCAGCAGGTTCTAGAACACTTAGAACATTCTGCCTCATTCTGCCTCAGCCATTATTCCCACCAGAGAATTGAACTCTCCGGCCTAAACCAATGCACAATTCAACAACCAATCAATCATATAAATATACACTCTCCATATCCTGATCCTAGCACTCACCAGCCGTCTTGAACTGACACGTAACTGTTAAAAACAGCACTCACTGATGCACTTATTCTTACTGTACTCTACCGTTTTTTAAATTGTCCTAAAATTGTTGAAAATTGCTTTAAAACTTAAACTGTTTACCATGTTGTTAGTCGCTTTGGCTAAAAATGCGTCAGCCAAATGTAATGTAATGTACTGTAATATCAAGATCCATAACTACATTCAATACAATAAGACAAACAGTTCCATCGCAAGTAACACGATGTATAGCCTAAATTAGAACGCCCCAAATACCTAGCCTGAGTGCCAGCCGAACTTAGCCCCGCCCACAACATTTGAGGTCGGGAAGTTCGGTCTGGCATTGCTCCGTTGTGGAGCAACTATGCTCGAACCAGAGCTGTTCGGACCAATAAAATCAGGCTTTATGATGATGGACAGGTGAGCAACAGCACCTCGTCTATCACGTCATCTGAGCAGCTTAGGTTGATTTTGTTTGCAACAAAAACACTGTGGCTAGAAGGAGACAGATGGCTTCTAAGACCCCATATGGAAAAATGCATATTATTTCAATGAGGTATCACTGAAAACGATTATTTCTGAAAACTTTGGCAAAAGTTGAGATATGGGAAAACTAATGGTTTCACTTTCATCAAGGTAAAACAGTGTGTTGTTGTTCCCTCTTTTTTGCTAATAGCCTACCTGCTACGTATCTCTTAGATTTCGCTAACGAGTGTTGTAGGAGATAGTGACGGCACAACAACTTTTACAAAAGACCAGAAAACAATGTTAAGGCATTTGTGGAGAAGAAGGATGGTTCGTGTGTTCTTCCTACATCTCACGGTAAGCTATTTCGTTGCTCTGATTGGTTAGGTCTATCCAATTGAGTGCAGAGGCATTCCCCCCTGTGTCGGTTGAAACACGCCCCATAATTCCCAATGGAGCAGTATCAGACTCATATTCTGACTAGACTTTGAGTATGACATCAGGCTACCAAACACCCCTTTTGTCCTGCAAACTTGACCACGACGTCACGCTCCACCGGCCACTAGAGGCAAAGTGGACAGTAATGGATGTATCAGCACATGAGAAGGACCTCAGGGTGCCACTGACAGGGCTAGCTACGCTCACAGCTTGGTGGAGAATGCTTCATCGTTGCCAGATAGTTGAGCACAGATCATGCGTGCTACAGGCATAGTGTAAGAGTACACATTTCTTCCAGGGGTGACACCCCCAGAACCCCGCGAAGTTTTAGTATAAGCTTCATATGTTTTGAACTCTGGTTCTGGGGACTTGCCTGAGGTAGGCTAATCTGAGGACTATAAATAACGTCAAGCTATAAGGCTATGCTAAACATGACCATCAAATAAGGTCAAGCTATTAGGCTATGCTAAACATGACCATCAAATAAGTATAAGTAAGTATAAGTATATACTCTTTTGATCCCGTGAGGAAAATTTGGTCTCTGCATTTATCCCAATCCGTGAATTAGTGAAACACAAACAGCACACAGTGAACACAAAGTTAGGTGAAGCACACACTAATCCCAACACAGTGAGCTGCCTGCAGCAACAGCTGCGCTCGGGGAGCAGTGAGGGGTTGGGTGCCTTGCTCAAGGGCACTTCAGCCGTGCCTACTGGTCGGGGCTCGAACCGGCAACCCTCCAGTTAGAAGTCCAAAGTGCTAACCAGTAGGCCACGGCTGCCCCCTAATAATGTCAAGCTATAAGGCTATGCTAAACATGACCATCAAATAATATCAAGCTATAAGGCTATGCTAAACATGACCATCAAATAATATCAAGCTATAAGGTTATGTTAAGCGTGACCATCAAATAAGGTCAAGCTATAAGGCTACAGTATGCTAAACATGACCATCAAATAATAATTTTAAGTGTGTGTATAAGTATAAGTATATATAATAATAATAAGAATTAATAATAATTCATTTTATTTGTATAGCGCTTTTCAAAGACCCAAAGTCACTTACAGAATTGGGAAACAGAGAAGGACAACAGTACCACATACATACATACACACACACACACACACACACACACGCAGAGAAACACACACACACACACACGAGATGTATACTCTTTTGATCCCGTGAGGGATTTTGTTCTCTGCATTTAGGGCTAGTCCACACGTACGAAACCGATCTTTTTTTCCTCCGTCTTCCCTGAAACCGCATCAAGAATATTTGCCTCCAAACGGATCCATCTCAACACGACTCAACACGTTACTTCATACCCCAGGCCTATAGGTGGCACTGTTTCTTTACAGAAATTGACCAAAATTTGCGCTTTACAAACAGACAGAATAGGCTACGACCAAATGGCTAGTGCAAGGTAACCAGAATTGTTTGTGTG
>NW_027468774.1:1898982-1956482 GCF_046254945.1 Alosa pseudoharengus
GTGTGTGTGTGGAGATGTTTTGTTGATCCTTAGTGTGCTGAGTGTGTGTGTGTGTGTGTGTGTGTGTGTGTGTGTGTGTGGAGATGTTTTGTTGATCCTTAATGTGCTGAGTATTATAAATGGATGGACCTGTGAAAGCATGTGAGCCATGTAGACCTGTCACCTAATTAATGACTCTTCCCAGAGTATTTGGATCTTGTTTTCCTTGCTTGCCTTTCAGATCCAAATAAAAACATTCAAATGTGTGTGTGTGTGTGTGTGTGTGTGTGTGTGCGTGTGTGTGTGCGTGTGTGTGCTTGGCTTGCTGCATTATGGATATCTGGAGCAACACCAAGCACACCTGCAGCTGCTGCACAGAGTAGCCTTCAGTATGAAAACAGCTGATGTGAGAGGAACGGCTCATGCGCGAGCTCCTAGACTCCCTCACGGACTCCATCACTATCTGCATGTCTGATCAGAGCAGCGTGTCTCGTGGAGAAAGTTGCCACTTGCTATGCCGTTTATTGTGTGAAGTGTGACAAGTCGGCCCGTACCTGCAGACTGAAGTCACACTTTCCCTGCCGCTCGAGGAGCTCCTCTGCCCACGCGCTGCTGGAAACTCCCGTGTCGTGATCACGAGAGAGGGGCGTACCCCACCCAAGCCACGGGAGTCCTCGTTTGCGTCACGAATGCGTCACTGCGTTTACTCTCGTCTCCCCCGCGCTCGCTGAGAGCACACAGATAACGCACAACAAACCGAGCCGGTGCGCGCGCACACACGGAGGGTTTGCTCAAGGCCGATATCAGCGTGGGTCATCTCGCGCATGCTTTATCCAAGCTCAGAAAGCGCCGTTGAGTTACGATCTTATAACAGTACAACATAACAGCCATGAACAAGCCTCGCGCTAGCGAATCCGACGCGAAAGCGAGTTGACATTTCAGTGAAATATTTGCGGTCAAAGATGTGATACTAGCGAGCTGATAGGGAACTTGCCTGGAGGCTGACAGCTTGATAGTCATTTGGTTATTGACCGCGAGGAGCGTCTGAATAAAACCAATAACTGTCCAAAGACTCTCGCGCCGCATTAGTCATCGTGTTTGAGACACACACACACACACACACACTCACATAATGTCATCCATACAAACCGACAGATCATTACGCGAATTTATGAACGCGGTCTGCTGGTCATCCTTTAAAAGCGTCGGGTCCCGCGCACCGTGATACCGCTATGAAAGAACCGAGCATTACTATGCCCAGTGTGTATGGGAGCATGTGTGTGTGCCTACTCTGGACGTGTCACGTCTCAGCCTTTGCAGAGCAGGTTGCAGTAGCCGCTCTGTCACACAGGCGGCCGGGGAGGGACCTCCCGGACATGTTAACGGTCATGTCGAAGCTGCGCGAGGTAGCACAGGTGGAGAGGTCCCGTCAGAGAGTCCGTTATCACCGAAAAGCTCCTCAGTTCATGTTGGACCTGTTTGACGCGCTGACCGACTCCAACAGCACTTCGCGCTACGCGCCGCTGTTGGAGGGGAACGCGGTGCGGAGTTTCCCGGATAAAGGTGCGTGCGCGTGCTCATGATCCCCATCCGCATCCAGCGTTGTGGAGTTCAGAATGATATTCTCTCATCAGATGTCTTTATCCAAATCCAAACCATAGATGTCTTTATCCGAATTTGAGCAGGGATGAGAATGTCTACTCTCTCACCACAACTCTGCATCCAAAGTTTATAGCTCAGAGCAGAAGCCGTTCTTTATGTTAATACTTTACTATTTGAATGGGCATCGCCGGGATGAGCTAATAACTTGTATTTATTTAATACTTTACTATTTGAATGGGCATCGGGATGAGCTAATAACAACACTTGTATGTATTTATTTAATACTTTACTATTTGAATGGGCATCGGGATGAGCTAATAACTTGTATGTATTTATGTGATCAAAGGGAACTCGACGACAGGGCAACCGGATGAAGCGTTTCATTACTTTCAAGTGAAGTCGTTGGGTGCGGATGAGAAAGTTATACGAGCAGAATTTCGATGGTTCCGGAGAAAACAGTCGTCCCTGCTGGACACTTCTTATAGACATCACCTCTACAAGGTGAGGTGCTGCTGAGTGCGCATGTGTTGCGTTAGGCATCAGCCTCTTTTAATGATTGCATCTGATAACCGGAGAGTGTCATGTGCATAACGCCAATGTGGGTACTCAGCGCGCAACGTCGTATACTCGGTGTTCAGATTGTAACGGAGCGTGTTCTGTCGAGGTGGACCTGTACGAGGTGCTGGACAGCAGAGTGCACCCGTGGAGAGGGAACCTCATCACCTCGCGCCTCCTGCCCGCGCACACACAAGGCTGGGAAGTCTTCAACGTCACACAGACGGTGAGAGCAAACTGCAGCAATGCTACATAACACCGCACGCGCCTCCTCTTGATCTCGGTGACAAGATATCAATTATGTTGTTTTGGTGACAATTAAAATGGCACCATGCTTCTTTACCTAAGTGAACCATGGGAAGAATGAATTTAGTATCAGTACTGCGCCGTGTTAGTTGTACACAAGGCCATAATCATAATATACTTTGAGCGGACATGACCCCCCTAATATTTGATAATGCAGATCAATCCATAAATAGATTAGATTAGATTAGATTAGATTCTACTTTATTGTCATTGTGCAGAGTACAAGTACAGAGACAACGAAAGTGCAGTTTGTGTCTAACCAGAAGTGCAAAAAAGCAGAAAAAGTGCAATGTGATATACAAAGTAGGTGGTGCATAGACATGACAAAAGATATAGTGCAGTGTAGACAGTAGTATACAGTTGTTTTCAGAAGGTGGTTTAGAGTAATATAAATTAAATATAAGTATGTGCAGTGTATTAGCAGTAACCTTGTAAGAGCAGAATAAATATGACTATGTAATATGAACAATGTATGAACAACATGTACAGATATGTGCAATGTTGTGGCAGTACCATTATAGTAGTAGTAAGAACAATATAGATATATGCAGTGTATTAACATAATTTTAACATATATTTATAAATATGTTTATTCATATATTCTGTTAATACACTGCATATATTAAAAATATATATATATATATATATATAAATAATATTAACAGAAAAACTGATTTTGATTAAATCCACAATGGCGTTAAATCCATCATGGCGGAAATTGACGTCATAGGGTGCGTACCTAATTTTTGACAATCGGGTCAAAAGTTATGTGCGTGAACGCACGTCCAACTTTGGCCTATTGGTGGCGCTAGAGCGCTCAAGGTGCCGGTATGAAACTTGGTGAAATTAATCATGAGACTGTCCCCAATCAGTGTGCCAAATTTTTCACCAGACGGTTCTATGGGCTACCATTGACTTCCATGGCGGAAGAAGGTATAATAATAAGAAAAGATAGAAACACAATGGGTGCCTTCGCAGCTTCGCTGCTTGGCCCCCAAATATAGATACATGCAGTGTATTAACAGAATATATGATGAGAAAAACTGAATAAATATGGATATTCAGTATGAACCATATAGACAGATATGTACAGTATGTACAGCTATATGCAGTGTGGTAACAGTACCATTGTAGTGCAGAGACAGTAACATTATAATAGTATTAAGAATAAGTGGATGTGCAGGATGAAGAGCAGTAGAATATAGCTATGTATAAGTGTAATTACAGTATGTACATTTGTAAATGAATAGACACTATGGAAAGGATAGAGTAGCGCAGTTGTGTGTGTGTGTGTGTGGGGGGGGGGTGCAGGGGGATGTCCGCCTCCTTGTTTACCCTGTCAAGGTTGCCATGCTCATGGACACCTCAACAGGCACAGGCAAGGAGGCATCAGGCGGGGGCGGGGTGGGGGGTGATGGGGGCTTAGTTTGATGGATGTCTCCGGGTCAAATAGGTAGACTGCAGTAGCATTACTCACTGTTGTGCAAAATAATCAAACCGGAAAATGGTATGCTAAATATTTAAATATCTAAATAGTTCAATATCTAAATAGTTAAATGTCTAAGAGAGAAGAAAAGGAATGCAGGTGAGATGATCTCATTACAGATAGATATGCAGATTATGTAAATGTCCTGTGTCTGAATGAGGCGTAGAACATGCGGTTAAAATTCACACCTAGTGAGAGGGTGTGTTGGTGACGTTTCTTTCGTGCGTCCATGTGGTTAGATCTGACTTAAATGCCAGTGTTATGATGGAGTGGCATAGTGTTGTCCAGAAAATCTCCGACGTGGAAAGATGCAGACATCACGGAGCTACTGTCCATGAGGGCATACAACATTTTGATAGAACACATGAAGGGAACGGCACGTTGTAGCCTACAACTGCATGGCAAGGCCAAACGAATTCAAAAGACTGAATCATAAGCAGAAGGCGCTGAAAAGGCAGTAGCCTACAGCGACGTCGTTGACGACAATAACAGGAGTATTTAATAAATTGTTAGCCAACACGGTTTTCTGTTCATTGATAGCCTTCTCATGACCTCACTGCTGAGCTCGCTGATATTTTGTAAATATGGCTAGAGAAAATGAAAACGAAGAAAACGCAACTTTGTTCCAAGCTCCTTACATAAATGCAATAGACACATGGGGAGAGGATGCTCTTGGAAAAAATAAACCGAACAGAAAACGAACAACTTCACTGTTATGTTAGTATTTTGTTTGTTGCTTAAAAACGTTGTATGATGGCCTTGAAGTCTTGAGTTAGCCTACTGAATTGGCTGGTAGCCTACCATAAAGTTTGTTCATGCTCTCTCTCCAACGCAAACCAGATTTAGGGTTCTATAGCCAAGTAATTCTTAGCCTAGAAATCTAGACGCACCCTAACGGCAATTCCATTTGCTGCCAGGGCTAGTCTAGCAACTCTCCGTTGGCTTGTGAGCTCGAAAATTAAACTTCTATCAGGCCAATCAAATCGTGTATAGAGTCGTTAGGCGGGCTTAACATAATGATTGATGGCAGAGTTGCAACGGTTTGGCTTGAATTTCCTGCTACTTGAAAACAAAGAAGATGGATGTTGCTGTTGGCGAACAGTGTGACACGAGTTAAGCTTTTATTAAGTAGGCAAAAGTTTGAACTAGCCAACTAGCTCCGCTGGTGGGAAACGCATGGGACTTATAGCACTGTCCTATTGCGTGCAGAGGGAATTTGAAAGACAACGATTATCCCGCCCCTCGGATTGAGCACTGCGAATGGTGAGTGCCCAGACCCTACATTTTAATGTGGGTCTGGCTCGTCAGGCTAAGTAATTCTGGTACATAACGTTGAAAACAGATAAATGTGTTTATTCGAAGCACACATACAAATACTGTTGGTCAATTTCAAGTGCGCACTTACGTGACTAGCCTACTTCAAGTATTAGCCTACGTACAATAGATTTCTCTTCTTTAGCCTACATAATGCATAGGCTACACTTTGTAAACAAAAAGCCGCTGTGACAGGCAGCGGCCGCATATATTCTGCGTCATATCTCGCATCTTGTGAACTCTACAAGCCCCCACCCCTCACTCGACAACCACATGGAGATTCTGTAATGTGCGTGTATGTTGTTCACACATACATCCGTATAAGGTCAGTATAAGGTCCGCAGGTTAGCATTATATCAATCATCCGAAGGGTAGGACCTCCGTTTGACAAACCTCCGCATATACTCCGGAGGTTATATCTGAAAGCGCTTATTGTGTCTACTCGCACCTGTATATTTCTCCTATTTCTCTTAAGTTAGCATTCTAACCTTGCATGCAATCCCACGACCGTGATCCAAAACATATCATGTGTAGTACCGTTGGAAAGCTCTGTTTTTCCTATATCACGCGATGTGATCCATATATGGACAATTCCTTGTATCAGCAACCAATTGCATTGGCTGTCTTTCAAGGCTGTTTTCTCAAAATGAGTTTCTTCTCCCACTCTGAGCACGAAATCTCCACTTCAGAAGCACTTACATACACCAAACGTTCTAGACTTATGCCTATCTATATTTAGCAGATTTGTACAGAGGGGTTTGTTGATATATTTTTTCTAGCCTGACTTACATGACATTGTATGCCTAAAAACATGGCAAAAATCGAGAGAAAAATCGATTTACATAATAACAAAAGTTTAACAAAAGTAGATATCCATAAATCCCTGTGTAATTTTCCCCATCTAATATCTAAACACAATGAAAACTTAATTTTGAACCTGGCTGTATCCAATGCTCAGATGTTTTAAAATGTATGCAAATTAGCGCATATTTAATTAAATAATGCATAATTTGCATTTGTAAACATTAAATTACAGAAAACGTGTAATACATTTTTTTCATATTAGTGTAAGTAATCAACTGGGGAAGTTTCATAATGATCTCTGCTTGTTAAAAATGTTACCCTATTCACCTGTAGTGTCTCGCCTTAAAGGAACACGCCACCATTTTGGGAAATGAGCTTACCGGTATTGGTAGGATTTGGTCATCTCCCTGTAGGTACATGTCGTAACTATAAGTCACAACATGGAAAAAATGGGAACATGTTGGAGTTGTTTTGTCACTTTTGGGTGCTATAGGCTAGCTGGACCTCAATGAGCTATGCTAAGCTATGCTAACAGCGGGTGTCACTTTTGGGTGCTATAGGCTAGCTGGACCTCAATGAGCTATGCTAAGCTATGGTAACAGTGGGTGCTCCAGACTGAGTTACTGCACGCACAGAGACGAGAAGGGTATGTATCATCTTATCTAACTCTGGGGTAGACAGTGAATAAGCTAATAATAAGCTAATAATAAGCTAATAATAAGCTAATCATTTCCCAAAATGTTGGCGTGTTCCTTTGACTTCCCACCATGCGCACCTGTGTGCAGAAATGATGTACCGACGCACAGAGACATTCTCCCATTATGAGCAAGTGTTGCCATGACAGCACAGAGACTTTCTCCCATTATGAGCAAGTGTTGCCATGACAGCACAGAGACAATCTCCCATTATGAGCAAGTGTTGCCATGACAGCACAGAGACATTCTCCCATTATGAGCAAGTGTTGCCATGACAGCACAGAGACATTCTCCCATTATGAGCAAGTTTTGTCATGACAGCACAGAGACATTCTCCCATTATGAGCAAGTGTTGCCATGACAGGTGTCTAAGTGGGTCCAGAACAGCGCCACCAACAACGGGCTGCTCCTGGTCAAGAGCCTGGCGTCGGGTCGCTGGGTGGAGTCCTCACCAGCAGCACGCGGGCCTGGCGGAGCAGACGTGTCAGCCTACCTGGTGGTGTTCTCTGATGACGGGATAAGAGCCTCAATTTCTGACAGTTCGTCTCATGCCCACAGTAAGTGCTTCATTTGCGAGACATCAACATAATTCCAATGTGTGATAGTGGAATTAACCATTAACATCTCATTGGCTCTAAAAAGCCAACACATAAAACAAACCAAGTGTTTATTAACTCTACATCCCCCTTTATTCCAGTGTTAATTTGCTGTACTTTATTCCAGTGTTTACTTCCTGTTTGTTCACTTCCTGTGTGTTCACTTCCTGTACTTTATTCCAGTGTTCACTTCCTGTGTGTTCATTTCCTGTTTATTCCAGTGTTCACTTCCTGTACTTTATTCCAGTTTTCACTTCCTGTGTGTTCACTTCCTGTGCGTTCACTTCCTGTACTTTATTCCAGTGTTCACTTCCTGTACTTTATTCCAGTGCTCACTTCCTGTGTGCTCACTTCCTGTACTTTATTCCAGTGCTCACTTCCTGTGTGTTCACTTCCTGTGTGTTCACTTCCTGTACTTTATTCCAGTGTTCACTTCCTGTGTGTTCATTTCCTGTTTATTCCAGTGTTCACTTCCTGTACTTTATTCCAGTTTTCACTTCCTGTGTGTTCACTTCCTGTGCGTTCACTTCCTGTACTTTATTCCAGTGTTCACTTCCTGTACTTTATTCCAGTGCTCACTTCCTGTACTTTATTCCAGTGTTCACTTCCTGTGTGTTCACTTCCTGTACTTTATTCCAGTGTTCACTTCCTGTGTGTTCACTTCCTGTACTTTATTCCAGTGTTCACTTCCTGTACTTTATTTCAGTGTTCACTTCCTGTGTGTTCACTTCCTGTACTTTATTCCAGTGTTCACTTCCTGTACTTTATTCCAGTGTTCACTTCCTGTGTGTTCACTTCCTGTACTTTATTCCAGTGTTCACTTCCTGTACTTTATTTCAGTGTTCACTTCCTGTGTGTTCACTTCCTGTACTTTATTCCAGTGTTCACTTCCTGTACTTTATTTCAGTGTTCACTTCCTCTACTTTATTCCAGTGCTCACTTCCTGTACTTTATTCCAGTGTTCACTTCATGTGTGTTCACTTCCTGTACTTTATTCCAGTGTTCACATCCTGTGTGTTCACTTCCTGTGCGTTCACGTCCTGTACTTTATTCCAGTGCTCACTTCCTGTGTGTTCACTTCCTGTACTTTATTCCAGTGCTCACTTCCTGTGTGTTCACTTCCTGTACTTTATTCCAGTGCTCACTTCCTGTGTGTTCACTTCCTGTGTGTTCACTTCCTGTACTTTATTCCAGTGTTCACTTCCTGTGTGTTCATTTCCTGTTTATTCCAGTGTTCACTTCCTGTACTTTATTCCAGTTTTCACTTCCTGTGTGTTCACTTCCTGTGCGTTCACTTCCTGTACTTTATTCCAGTGTTCACTTCCTGTACTTTATTCCAGTGTTCACTTCCTGTACTTTATTCCAGTGTTCACTTCCTCTACTTTATTCCAGTGCTCACTTCCTGTACTTTATTCCAGTGTTCACTTCCTGTGTGTTCACTTCCTGTACTTTATTCCAGTGTTCACTTCCTGTGTGTTCACTTCCTGTGCGTTCACTTCCTGTACTTTATTCCAGTGCTCACTTCCTGTGTGCTCACTTCCTGTACTTTATTCCAGTGCTCACTTCCTGTGTGTTCACTTCCTGTGTGTTCACTTCCTGTACTTTATTCCAGTGCTCACTTCCTGTGTGTTCACTTCCTGTACTTTATTCCAGTGCTTGGTGGTGCTGAAGTGAGATCTCCGCAGAACGTCTCACAGCAGCAGGAGAGGAGACGGAGGAGCGCGCGCGGAGTCCAGTCGGCCGCGTGTCACAGGAGACCCCTCTACGTGGACTTCCATAGGATCGGCTGGTCTTCGTGGATCATATCGCCACGGGGATACAACGCCTACCACTGCCAGGGCTCGTGTCCGTTCCCACTCAGCGAGAGTCTCCGCGCCTCCAACCACGCGGCGGTGCAGTCCATCGTGCGCGCGCTGCGCCTCTCCGGCGATGTTGGCGGCCCCTGCTGCGTGCCCGACCGCCTGAGCTCCATCAGCCTGCTCTACTTCGACGACGAGGAGAACGTGGTGCTGAAACAGTACCAGGACATGATCGCAGCCAGCTGTGGCTGCCATTAGTCTCCTACTAAATCACCCCCCACACACACACACACTCACACACACTCACACACATAAACACACACACACACACACACACACACACACACACTCACACAGACACACACACACACACACTCACACACACAAACACACACACTCACACACACACACACACACACACACACACACACACACACACACACACACACACTCACACACACACACATACACCCACACACTCACACTCACACACACACACACACACACACATACACTCACACTCACACACACACACACACGCACACGCACACACGCACACACACACACACACACACACTCACACACACACACACACACACACACACAGACACACACACACACACACTCACACACACAAACACACACACTCACACACACACACACACACACACACACACACACACACTCACACACACACACATGTGACTTCAGAGACTTCAGATTAAATCCTGGAACAAGCGCTAAGACGTTCTATGGACAGCGAGGACAGAAGACGAGGTTGACCCTGAGAGTGGACGAGACTCGGTGGGAGGAGCAGGCTGTCGTTCTCACTCAGAGTCCAGAGAGACACATTCACTAGGACAGTGTTTCCCAAACTTTTTTTCTGGCGACCCACTTTTTAAAAATGACAGACCATCGCGACCCATTTCACTTCAAATCTACCCTGCAACCACCAACATTGTTTTAGGCCACAGGTTCTCCAACTTTTCTATGCCTCCCCCAACCATACATTGCTATAGGATCTAAATAGATAGATCCTGCTTTGAACACGGTAGTGTTGCATTTTGAGCACCATCAGCGTGAAAAGTTGGAAATGACTACTGAAAAGATGCGTTTTAATGCACATCCGAGAGTTTGGGGAAATTCTCGCATGTTGCGCATTCGTCAGCATAGTAAAGCTGTTTCTGTATTTCTAAAAAAAATGTTGTAGGCTACGTTGCGTTGCAGACAAATGGGTCCATAACACTGTGGACGTCAATTCCGATGTAAACAGCAAATAACTCAAGTCGTTATATTGTATTGTTGTAGGCCTATTATATTATATAGTCGCTATATCAGAACAAGAGACTTTTGGGCAATAGCCGGAAGAATGCGCCTTTACTTTGGAGTTCGCGAGGTAGAAAACGAGAGAAATAGTGTTTAAAATGTCTATTTAAAATGTAAATAAATTGTAGCCTAATATAATGCACTGTTGTGCATTTTAAATCAGAAATAAGAATGTGAGGAGGTTGCTATTAACTTTAAAGATTGCATCTACAATCGAAACTATCTACATGCAAATTGAATATCCTTATCCGGTCTATGGATGTCTGCTTTAGTTGACAGCATGGTCACTAGATTTTAATCGTTAAAGTTGAGGAACTGGTATCTGTTAATGTTCGTGCAAATAGGCGGATTCATGTCCCTTGCAGTTTGCAACTGCGAGGTACAGGTCATGGCAGGCGCCCCACAGAACGGTTTCATTTTGAGAGGTAGATATCCATGCTCTGGCTCCCCCTCTGCGATGCGTTTGTCCCCCAGTTTCATGCGCCAGTTTCATGAGCTTTTATGACAAAACCGTAACTGTGGTAGTTAACAAACTACATCCTAATAGAAAACTGTTAACTTTCCTGGTATCAAATGACAAATGGTATCAGTTAGACCTATAACACAACATAAATTGTGCTGGGCTGGCGACCCAAATAAATTCTCCTGCGACCCACCCGTGGGTCGCGACCCAGACTTTGGGAAACACTGCACTAGGATTTGGTCTGAATGGACTGGGTATGTTAAACATATAAGAACATATAAGATCAGATTGTTGTTAAATGGTTACATATTTATCTAATTTATCTTGTATTTCTATTTTAGCCTTTGAAAAATATGAAGTGAAAGCTCCCATTTCTATAAGTAGTTGTGCTTTTATTTATTTGATTTTATTCCATAATTGGAAATATTAATATTACTGCTATATAAACTGCTATGATGAATGCACTCTTGTAAAAAAATTCTGATGGCCAAAAAAAATAAAAAAAATAAAAAAATAAAAAACAGTTTATTTAAATTATTAAAAATGTTTACTCCAAAAGTACTCTTTCAGTGGGTGTCATGTTTCAGTGGGTGTCAGAGTACACTCTGATAACACTGTTCAATACCACTTGTAGTTTCACGTATACTGTATATTGTTTTACACACAAAAATAGACCTGAATTTGGAACAGTGAAAAAGCACTGAAAACAAAGTAATCAAACGTAGCAATGTGGTCTGCAAAATCATTCCTGTCCATGATGAAATTGGCAGGGAAAAATGGAGGCCAACGTCTTGGAAATCAACCTGATTAGATTCAACTTCAGATTAGATTCAACTTTATTGTCATTGTGCAGAGTACAAGTACAAAGACAATGAAATGCAGTAGACAACGAAATGCAGTCAACTTGATGTTGGTCTTTAGGTAAACAATATAGGTCTTTAGGTAAACAATAGGTCTTTAGGTAAACAATAGGTATTTAGGTAAACAATATAGGTCTTTAGGTAAACAATAGGTCTTTAGGTAAACAATATAGGTCTTTAGGTAAACAATAGGTCTTTAGGTAAACAATATAGGTCTTTAGGTAAACAATAGGTCTGCCTACACAGCAGCGTACTGAAGAATTAGAAGAAACAGGACATTGCTGGCAAAACAACACCTTGACCGAAAATGAAAACAACATTGTAATTTAATATGTGCACCCTTGAAATATGTAAAGTAGGCCGGTTCCCGACTTGTACCCATAAATGCTCCTCACTTTCACTTTTTGGGTACATCCCGTCTAGACTATTCCTCCAAATTGATTAAGAATTCATATTTCCTTGCTAGGTAGTGACACTAGGGTCTCTGGTGTACCTGGGAGTGTGTGTGTGTGTGTGTGTGTGTGTGTGTGTGTGTGTGTGTGTGTGTACTGTCCCTGTGGCCCTACATATATAAAGTGACAGCAGGCTAGTAGGCAATTAACACTCAGTCCTATAGGGTCGAACTGGGGGTCCAAAGACTGGAGTTGTGTGTACAGTAAACACTTCAGCAATTGCAGTCTTTGGGTGCCCAGAGGAATGGAACATTCAAAATAAGATATCTTATTGTAGTTCTCTAATTCAAAATAAGATATCTTATTGCATCTGCACTCTAAAAAATGCTGGGTTGTTTTTTCAACCCAACCGCTGGGTTGAGACTGTTAGGTCATTTTGTTGGGTTGTTTTAGCTGTTTGTTGGGTTGTTTACCCTAACCCAGCAGCTGGGTTATGTTAAACCAGCAGCTGAGTTAGGATATTGGCAGGCCACTTCTGGTCTGCTCTCGGACCATCATCACTTTTAGTTTTGTGAAAATGAATTAAGAGGTATAAATGAATAATAAAGTAATGTTTTAAAAGAAAGTGGAAAATGGTTGTCTGTTTACTGAAGTTGACACATACTGCGGATAACCAAATGCCAAACACCACAGCCGACCACCGCATCTACCTCCCTTGGGCCGACGGTGGTCTACATTGTAACTAAGCGGCTAAACTAAAAGGCAACCCAGCCGCTGGGTTGTTTTGGAAATAAATGTGTAGGTTTGCCTACGAGAGGTCCTTTTGACTGCTGCTTATTCCAGTGAGAAAATTACAGCAAGCTACAAAGGGGCAGAAACCGCGAAAATTAATAAAGGTAAGTTTTTATTCTGGAAAAACTATGTTTTGTAAAGTTACTTCTGTGTGACTGCAAAAACAATCATTAAAATTGTATGGATGTTGTATCACGTCTTTAGTTTTGTAACAGTAGCCTAACTGACTATGGCAATAGCATTAATCAGTGAATGTAACATTAAACTTAATTTAAACTTAATTTAGACTACTTGCTAGTTAAGATTAAATTAAATGCAACGTAGTCGTACGCATTTGTGTTGCATAACGCTGACATTTTCTGAATGGTCAGTTTTGACCACCTGACACTGGCAGGGGGGATTTAAATGTAGTCGTCTGCTAAAGCACATTAGCCCGCCAAAAGTGTTAGGCTACATTTATAAAATTTTGCAATGGGGTTCGGTCACGCATGTCCAACTCACAAATTACGATGATTAATGCCATCAAGCCGTGGAAGTACATATATATATACACATTACATATAAATAAATAAAACTGACATATTACCCAAATCCCAGTGCCGAAACATCTTACGTTAACCTTGACGTCACCCTTTAGCTGAACGCTAGCTGAGCTTAATGTTACTTGCAACGGCTACATACGATTTTGATTAGCAGGACTCACCCTTACAGATGAATTTAATTGAATCAGGAACTGCCCTCCTTTCCAGCTTCACGAAGAGCATAACATATGTCCACGCTATGTCCATTGCCCGTATAGGTTTGATTGATGATTGAGAACGATGAGCGGGACTTCATTCACGGTGAACATGGCACAGCTACGCAGCTAGCTTCTACGTGCTTTCACGTTAGCTTAGCTGCAGTTAGTAGGCCTATTCAGTCAGTCATATTAACATCTGTAACGTTAGTTCTTGACACTGTGTAAAACATGTATCCATTTTCTTTTATTTGGATGTTCTCTCCTCCAGCTGTCTTTTTTCTTTTCTCGTTGCGTGTGCCGTGTTTGACACTTGCTAAACATTATTGATTACATCTACACCGCCGGCATAAGGCAAACGTCTAACGTGAAAATGGACATTCACAAGACCTTATCACCATATAAGCAAAATCAGTCATTTGTTGTCATCACGAGTGAGGAAGTAAGATCATTGGATAAACCGATTATTTCCCGTCTAGCACTATGCATACTTTATAGTCTATGGTCCATCTATGCACATCGGTTCCTTTGTACATTTCGGGAAAAATAATAAATCTTGAATAATATTTAAAAAATTGCAGGTATTTTCTTTTATCTCCAACCACTTTTAGAAAATCTCAGAATATGGCAGAGAGACCGTGACCATGATGTAGAGGGCTAAAACTGGTATAAATAGCAGTTCCTTACACTATAAAGACCTTGAAAAATTAACAGTTATCATATTTAAACTCCAGGTGCTAAAATGGCCTGTCTGCAGTCCAGACCTGTCATATTAGATGAATCATGGAATGAAATACACGATTAAGAATACCCTGATATCGGGCAGGAATGGGACAATATTTCATTCTCATATCTATAGCAACAATAGTCTCCTAAATCAAAATATTCCATTTTCAACATTTGATATTTTGCAGCTAAATATGGGTTTATGAGATTTGTATATTATCACATTCTATTCTTACTTGCATTTTACACAACGTCCCAACTTTTTCTGATTTGGGGTTGTATATTACATGTGCAAGAATAACTGTATAACCAATCTAGACTGTTTGTTTGTTTTCCAGAACAACTTTCTTGAATGACTAATGGACTGCTTTGTAATTGAGAAATTGAACGAATGGCATTTGGGAGATCTAGTAGACAGTTTTAAGGGTAAGAACATTTTGCTAGTGTGATTATTTTGCTAGTATATTACTTGAATCAATAAAGTATCTATCGATCTATCTATCTATTAAAACTGCACCTTCATCTGAAGTGAGTGTGTGAAGAACATACTTCACACAGCTAAGTAACAAGAGACATACAGTGTAATGGATGCTAACCATTGTATCCGTAGATCCACAACATAGTTAGAGGCATCACCATATAATTTCGACATAAAGCCAGGTAGATATGTGGACTAATCAAGGGTGTAAACAAACACTAAAGGGGGGGGGGGGGGGTCATCAAGTGGGATTACAATAACTATGATTTGGTATGTATTACTGTGGAAGAAAGTAATTAACATATTTCTTTGCATTTGTGACTATTTTGTGTTACAGATCAGGAGATAGACGAGGAGAGCTTTTTTCTTTTAGATGAGGAGACAATACGCTCACTTATCCCAAAGATAGGCCTCAGGCTTAAGTTTCAAAAACACTACAAAGAACTTGTAAGTACTAGAAACTGATTACAGGAACAGATGAACAAGGGCTTTATTTAATTGATCAAATCATTGTAGTTCATACACATATTTGGACATAAATACTTAACACATACATATTGCTGAATAATAAATAGATACATCTAAAAATATTAAATACATAAATACAGACAAACTATTTACATATTTAGAAATAATACTCATACATCACACCCATTTTACTCATGTAGGCCTACTGCATTAAGGATATGGCATACATTTGCTTTCGATGCAAGCAGCCTATTGCTGGACATAGAAGGAACTTAATAGTTCATTTACGGGCTGTCCACAACATAACCGGATCAGCGACATATTTTCAATGTTGCGAAAATGGTTGTGGGAGAACATTCTCATTAATCAGGTCCTATAGGAGACACCTACTGCAGCATCAGGGTGACCAAGATTTCTGTGACCCCTCTGAAGTTCCTGCTAACACTGATGACCACTTGGAGTCTGAAGAGGGGTCAACACAGGAGGTCATCCCCTACTGGGATGATGTTGACCAAGACGGCATCAGTGAGAGGGTAGCTCTATTCCTGGCCAATTTGAAATCAAGGTCAAATGTTACCTTTTCCTCCTTGCATTTCGCCATTTCTCAGACCAGTGAGCTCATTGGTGACATTGTTCACAGACTTGAATCCAAGACTATGGCTCTGTTGGAAACATTGGGTAATGCTCCAGGTCCAGAGGTAGAGAGTCTCAAACAAGAGTTTTTGTCATGCTCAAAGCCTTTCAATGGCCTTGAAACTAACTATAAGCAGACAAAGTATTTTTCCAACTCTGGCTCGTTTATTCAGCCTATAGAGGAAAACCTGCCTGGACTGTCCTATGTACAGCAGAGGGACTCCGGCACTGGGAGTGTTAGACAGGTCGCTGTAAACGACACCTTTCAGCGAATTCCTCTGAGACCACTACTAACCAAGGTCCTAGAAATGCCAGGGATATTACAGGCCATGCTGTCATGGCAGCAGAGGAGGGGTGATGCTCTGCAGGACTTCTTTGATGGAGGGTTTTGTCGAGCACACCCACTCTTACTGAGGGAGGTGTCAATTCCACTTTTGCTATACAATGACGACTGTGAAACTGTGAACCCTCTTGGCTCTAAGACAGGAACCCATAAATTGGGTTTTCTCTACTTCACAATCAAAAGCTTACCACCCCAGTTGCTGTCCAGTTTACGGTCCCACTTTCTATTAGCTGTGTACAAGGCAGATGATGCTAAGACCTATGGTCTGGATGCTGTGCTGAAGCCAATTGTTCAGGAGCTGACGAGTCTTGAGAACACTGGTATCACAATTAAGAACTCTGATTTTCAAGGTGTTGTCAAATTCACCATTGGTCAGGTGTTAGGGGACAACTTGGGTCTGAATTCGATTCTGGGGTACATTGAGAGTTTTTCAGGCCATCATGTCTGTCGCTGGTGCAGAGTGAACAGAGATGTTTTAAGAACTCTTCCATTAGAAGATCCTTCTTTGTTAAGGAACAATGAGAGTCATCAGGCAGATCTCGCAATTGGTAATCAAACACAAACAGGCTTAAAACGAGACAGTTTCTTAAACCAGTTATCATACTACCATGTCACTGACAATGTGGCGCCAGATATAATGCATGATATATTAGAAGGTGTGGGACCATATGAACTGAAGCTGGTCTTGAACTCTCTGATTGAGCAAAAACATCTGACGCTAGACAAGATCAATTACAGACTGACTAGCTTTGATTATGGATTTTCTGATAGGCGGAACAAGCCATCTGTGATTAGCAAACAAGACCTAAAAAATGTTGATGGTGCTTTGCACCAGTCCGCTGCCCAGACGTGGTGTTTGTTAAGGTTGCTGCCGGTCATGATTGGAGATCTGATTCCTGCTAACAACAAGGAGTGGCAACTTCTCCTCTTGTTGCTTGCATGCATGGAGTTCGTGTTTTCCCCTTCCCTCACCCATTCTGCCACAGCATACTTGGGGAAACTTATAGAGGAACATCACATGCTGTTCCTGGAAGTGTACCCACATTTACATCTAAGGCCAAAACACCACTTCATGGTGCACTATCCAAGGGCCATAGAAAAACTGGGACCTTTGATACAGTTTTGGACAATGCGTTTTGAGGCAAAACATGGATTCTTTAAAAGGGTCAGCCATGTAACATGCAACTTTCGTAACATTTGTAAGACAATGGCATTTCGTCACCAGATGCTGCAGTGCTTCAACTTTCTCTCTGGCTCGGTTTTACAAAACAATGTCGAGGTTGGTCCTGGGAATGGCACAGTCCTAGCAAACTTAGAGGGGATCAGAAAAATTCAAAGTGATATAGGCTTTCCTCTATACACTGAAGCTTATGTTCCAGCTTGGGTCATTTTGAATGGGTCGGAGTACAGACCAGGTATGACTGTTTTCTTGGCATGTGATACGGATGGTGAGCCCCGTTTTGGACTAATAAAAAACATCTTAGTCCTGGAACCATCAAGCTCAACACCCATAGTTAAGCTGCTTGTAGAGCACTGGTGTACAGTTGGATTTGAGAGACATTTGTTTTCATACCATGTCACTCCGTCTCATCAGCTGTCAGCTGTGGATGTAAATGAGCTGCTTGACCATCATCCACTTCATGCAGTCAGGTCGTACAGAGAGGATGATCCCAGTCTGTACGTCTCACTGAGATACAGGGTGTTTTAGTCTGATAGTGTAATCTGTACATACATTTGTAAATAACAATTTAGTAAATAGTTAACTATAATAAGAATACAACACTAGTACATTCTATAGGTTAGATAGTTTTAGCAGTTCTATTTAGTTTTAGCAGTTCTATTTAGATTTCTTCAACAAAGCCCCTTTGTCTGTATGGACAACATCCAGAATATTACTTTCAGACATGCTGGATAAAGGAAGAATTTGTTTGTGAGTATTTACTGTCAATTACTGATTTCTAAAACCAGTTGATATTCATAAAAAGCCAATAAAATTACACCTCTGCTTTCCATACTTCCATCAAACAGAGTATGGCTCAGTTTGAGGCATTATTTTTTATAATAATATATAGTCTCTCTATGTCCATTCATGTATGTGTAATGTAACTATACTTATCTAGATTGGGAATGTTGTGCCCCCCATCACGCCACCTGCAAGTCCTGGACTGCCGACTGCTCCTACTCCCTGCCAAAGCCCTGTGTTGGAGGAAGTCATTTCAATTGATCAAATTCCTCTAGTGTTCCATGTGGTTCCAGTTTTCGTAAGTCCTTATCCTTATTCACAAATTAGTGAGTAAAAGGTAATTTGTGATTCTGGTTAATTATTGTTGATATTTTAACTGCCACTCAAATTACACTACTCCCTTCCATGCTCCTGAGGATAGCACCATGTTGATTGGCTGGAATAGTACTTGGTCCAAGCCATTTTTTCCAAAATAAAGACCCATTAATCTTACACACTTCCCCTGCACTGTTATGCAAGAACATGACAATGTCAGAATGTTTTCATTGCAATATACTAATAAAATTATACAGATGAACATAAAAAAGCCTAACCAATTATCTTTACTAACATTTGTATTCTCCATTTTACATCTACACTTTCAATCCAGGATATACTTCAAATTCTGACAGCTAGTCCTGAGGGCAAGTCCATCCTTGGCAGCCTTACCACAGATCATTTAAACACTATAGCTCAAAGACGGTGTTTGGTTAGGATTTTAGTGTCTCATTTAATTGAGAAATGTGGAGAAACGTAAGTACATTGTTCATACTGCATATCCATTATGTTCTGATAAGGTTACTGCTAATACATTGCAGTGTTTCCCATACGTTGACTCATCTGTGGCGGGGCGCCATGAAATCAAAACCGGCTGTCACACATTAATGTTCTATGTTGTACTATTTAAATTAAAGATAAGATAAAATCCTTTCATTGAGCTGCGCATTTACGCAGCTTTTCCCTGCCCCGCCCCGCCCTCTCTCCGCTTATCATCGTGACCATGCTGCGCAAATTCGTTCAAAACTGCTGCATTAAAGTGAACTCTGCTAAGGTCTTATCACAACATAGTACATTGAGGAGACTAAACTAAGTTAACTTATGCAATAAAGCAGTATCTCAAAGCTAACATTAGAATACTGTTTGGATGTCGAGTTTAGCATGCTTACAGCTGCTTGTCAATTTCGTTACTCATGCAGGGCTCATTTTATTGACTGACACTGAATGTTTGCAAAATCCCGATGTAAATGGAAAAGTGTTTTCCAAGACTCAAAAGTGCTTGTCCCAAAGAGAAGTACGAACCTTTATTTTAACTAACTACGTAGAAAACGTTATGAATTGCATCCACACATCAGCAGCCTTGTAACGGTGTTACAATTGGGCACTCAATTAGACCTATGCACTACCAAGGACCCTCCCCCCCCCCCCCCCCCCCGTCCAAGTCATGCTATCGTCACAAATTCTATCAAATTCTGTGGGAAACACTGCATTGCACATATTTATATTACTGTAACCCAAACCACTTTCTAAACTGTATACTACTGTCTACACTGCACTAAATATCTTATGCACAATGACAAAGTTTAATCTAATCTTTTTAAAATATTTCTCTGTGAGGAGCAAACTTTTTAGGTTAACTCTTACCCAAACATATCAGACATGCAGCATAACCAAAACCATAGTTTGTATTACACCAACAGTCAGTACCTGTGTTTTATGTGTGATAGACCTACCTCTGAAGCCAAGAGAGCCCTTGCAGCGGCATTGGTGCAGACATTTCCGTGTCTCCGTGATTCATCTGGAAGTGGCATTGTGAGTACTTAAAGAAGGGTCCAGGGCCATTGGCTTTAGGGGGCAGGGTTATGCAAGTGTTCCATCAATACCTTGAATATTATTCTTCAAATCGTCCCAGGACACATGGTATGCTAAGGGCAGGAACCACCGACCAGCAACAGGCTTTATGGAGGAGCGTCTGCGAAATATTAGGAAAAGGTTAAGAAGCTGGCGGAGAGGTCCCGTGATAGCAAACACCGTTACACAACAGGAAATCATGCCAGGTAATTGTGCTTACATTCACTTAATTTCAGACAGGAAACTCTGAATAAATTGCCGTCATGGCACAGGAGCTGCATGAGTCTACCTAGAGACCACAGAATCTTAAGCAAAGGCTGAGCTAATGCTGATTGATTGTAACTTACACTAGTTAACTGTGTCACTCCCTGACTGAACTTGTCATATCTTTTCACTGTTTAAACTGTGAGTCATTATGCACTCCCTGTGAATCTCATCATAAACTCCCATTGTGTTTTCAAAGAACCCTCCATATCTCAGGAGCGGGCAGAGGAAATGAAACAGTGGCTGAAACATAACAGTCAGCCAAGCAGCCAGGTGGAGCAATATATGTATGATACAGCACAGTACCGGGCACAGTCAATGAGGGCAAACACAGGAAAAACCATTCCAGAGGTGCTCAACGAGTTTCCTCACTTGACAACTCCAGGGATGGTATGTAATAAATACAATGCAACTATTCTGGATAAATGAAACTTGGGTCTTTCAAGAGGAGTCTGAAGGCATATCTGTTACAACATGCACTACCTTTAAGCGTTTATGTGTTATGGTTTGTACACCATAGTATTGTTTATTTTCATTAGGCTATTGATTGAATTGACATTGTGTATTATTGCTATTAATGTAGTCTAACCCACTTTTTAAAAGTGTTTACTATTGTATTTTACCCATAACCATAAATTATTATAATCAGTCATATACTAAAATTATGTGATTGCTTTGTTTTTTTTTTTTAAAGATTGCGCAGGACTTCATGGTGCTATACCCCGACGCTGCACCAAGATTATTTGAGAGATGGGTACCCCATTTCTTGGAAAATATCTTGGCAATGGCAGTCCGTGAACGTACAATTCCTGCATTGTCACAATTCCTGCAACATGTCACAAGGTAACACACCATACGAAAACATTATATGAACTAACTCTGCGTCTCCACGTCCCCCCTCCAAGCCCTCCGCCGTTGCCTGATACACACCTCCAAAACGTTGTATCCTAGCATCGAGGCGATGCAAACCACAGGTCAACCGGCCCTGTGTTCAAGCAGCCTACTGCGGGGAGTAGCAACATGCTTGTTCCCTGACATAAGCTTTGCAAATGAGCTCAGACATATCTTGGTTATAATAACGAAGTTAACCGATTGTAAAGTGTCTGTCAGTAACGTTTGGAAATCAGCACTTCGCCAGCAAGCAGTAGGCTATGCTACTTTTGTGGGCAGTTCGCTTGCTAACATAAACTGGCTAGACCCCTTACAAATAACCTCATCAGATTTAGTTCAAGCAAGCAAGAAACGGCCAAATGAATAAACATTCTTATACCATGGTATAAGTTGAAAAGCGTGTCGTTTAAAAAGTGATACACCTATAAAATTACTATGACGTTGCTTGCCAACGCCTGAGTTAGTCCGCTCAGCTGTGACTTATCGACATTCCACAGCGCTGCGATAAACAGCTGAAAAAACTAACTTTTTTAGCTCTAAAACTCATTAAGTATTAATAATTGATTTCATATTTATTTCATAAGTGATGGTATTAACGGGATAATGCCCTTCGATGCTTCCATTATCAGAAATAAATGAACTCCACTTCGCGTCGCCGCGTCGTCCATTTATTTCTGATACCTCGTCGGGCATTATCCCTTACATAATTCAGCACGACACAAGAGAAGCAGAACTTCGAAAGGTTCATGCCGGCATTGTGTCAACTGTTTTCAAAACATTAACGTTACTGACAAATACATACTTTACAAAGGGACGACCCCATCGTTGTAACCAAAAGATGTCTGAGTTTATTCGCATAGCTTATGTCAGTGAAGTAGCTACAGCTAACAGCACATGATATCCCAGATATACGGCACGATCTGCTCGTGTGACTTTCCCTTCTCTGTAGTCATGTAGTTCTAGCACAATCGTAACCATAATAAATTAATGGTGTGGGCGGCAGCGACAGTGGGCATGAATCGGTCGGGAAGATGGCGGCACAAAGAATCTACAGTTACCTCATGTGACGCCAACGAAACGCTCGAATGGGTTATTGCGTGCGTGGTTTGAGAGTAATGTGTATATTTCTAGTTAAATTTAGCGTCGGTGCTTAAATATCTGTTGCTTAATTTGCCGAGTTGACAACATTACTTTCTTTTCCTAGCCTACTATGATTCTAAAAACAGGAACTAGTACACATTAATATTTGCATTACCATGGTAGCTTGTTTGCTGGTATCGGTTGTTAACGACTTAGCAGCTAGTCCTAGCCTAAATCACGCTACCCCTTGTCAAACAATCACTCTCAAAATATGCTGTCCGTAAAATATTGAAGGAGGGAATGTACTTACCTAAATACTTCCAGTATTTGGCGCACCATGTGTTTCGCCATTTGTTGATTCCTGTTCACTCACCAACAAACGTATACAGGGTTGCCAACTTTGGGTGTTTGGCTGGAGTGAGATTTTGTGAAGTCATAGTGCGTGTGCGTTAAATTTTTCCCTAAACCTAATTTTAAAAATGTCTGTCCCCTGACTTTTTTGCTATGTATAGTATAATCCCTGATTTAAGTTTCTTCAAAATGTACAATTAAATTATTGATTGCACTTGAAAACAAGACCAGTGTTTTAACCCTGTGGCATGGAAGGATTATGAGCCACTGGGCCCCTAGGCACAGACATGAAAAGGGCCCCCCTGCCCACCTGAAAAAGGTAGTAGCTTAGTAGAAAAAATTGAAAAATAACCCCTTAAATGATTACTTCTGGTGAGTTTTGTGGAAAGAAATGGACAGATTGAGACTTATCAATGTGTGTATGAGTGTACGTATGTATCAGGGATGGAAATAGCCTAAAATATTTTTTTCCACCTACCATTGTGGCTGGTGGATTCCAAAGTCTACCAGCCACTAGAGATACAGTATGAACATTTGATGAAAAATCATGACCAAAATGATCGATCACGGTTATTGGTTATATGGTTATATGATTAAAATGTGCTGACTTTTCTTCTAAACCTACCATCAATGTTGGACAGAACTCATAATTGGCCTGCCCTTCATGCCCTTAGCAACAAATCTAAAGGTCAACAGAACAGCTATACTGTCATAAAAGTGGTGTGGCTCCTTTAAGACCCAATCCACTGGTGTGAGTTCTGGAGCCATCCAACTTTATCTAACTCTATACTATCCTACATCATCTGATTTTAATATTATGTCTAGGCTACAGTATATTTAACATTTAACATTTATTTTCTATTTGGCCTGTTATGAAATTATGCATTGACCAATATAAGCACACTTAAATACATGCATGCTTAGCATTTTGTGAAAACAAATCATTATGGCTACATCGACAAACTCTTAGCCATGAGCTATATATCCTCTGATTTTAATATTTACACATATGTAGGCATTTAAGCACAGCTCAGTTTTAAGACACTTAAAGCCCAAAATTGGAGACCATATAGAAATTTGCTACCATTTCAAAACCGGATTACACTGGAACGGCTTATTGTACAGGGGATTGCATTACACCTTTGTGTTCGGTAAGGTCTGCTGTTTATTCTGGTTTACAGTTTGTCATGTGTGGAACGAAAAGTTTGTGAGATATTCCTCCTATAGGAATTGAAATTAGCGCAGAGCTATAGTAGCCTAATATGATTATTTCTTAAAAGTTAATTTATTTTTCTCGCGAACCGTTTATCGCAGCAAATAGCGGCTATAGCACCTTATAAAAGATGAGAAAAAGTTATTTCATGTGATGTCTGTGAGGCTACTTCGCGAGTAGTTCCTAGAGAAGAATGGGCGGCCACACTTTATGTCGGTCTGCCTCATGTCTAAATAGCAGCGTGTTCCGTGAAGGTGTCGCGGACCGGATTAAAATAGCGTAGTCAGCGAATCAACAATCAGAGAAAACTGCGCTGAGAACGTTGTAGGCGGATATTAGACCTACCTGCTGTTGGTCTAGACATATGGAGTAAAACTTGTGCCACCTTAAACCGAATTTGAATATGTTGTATTTGCATTTGAATTGCTGAATTTGAACAATTGTATTGGAAAAACGAATTTGAATAGTATATGTTGAAACTGAATTCATTAGATTGTAACTGAATCTCAGGCAACTTGAAATTGAATATAATATTTTGAAATTGAACTCATTTGCTCTGATACATAAATTATCCTGACTGAAAATTTCGCTCTTGGAACTTTCACATTCAGTTCTCAAAATTCAGTTTCAAAACGTGAAATTCAATTTCAGTCTACCGAGACAAAAACAGCTGGTAGCTCAGGAAAAGCAATCGAGTGCAGAGCTATTGTGATCGCGTGACTAGTGCCGAGCGCGAAGCAGAGCATAGTGTGGGCACTTGGTTTGCACGGTTATTAGATCTGCACGCACGATTCATAAAACACATTCCGATTGTAGGCCTACTGTCTCACCTACCGTTTATGTAATTTTAAACAAATAAAACATTTGTTGCAGTATTATTTCAAACTTCTAGCTTGTCAATCCTTGAAATACAGAACTAGGCTACCCAGCCATCAAACATCGATGTAGCCTAGGCCTACTTACCTACCGTTTTTGTAATTTTAAACAAATAAAAATGTTTTTGCAGTATTACATCTAAAACTTCTAGCCTGTCAATCCTTGAAGTACAGAACTACCCAGCTAGCCATCAAACATCGATGTATGGTCTTACCTACCGTTTTTGTCATTTTAAATAGGCTAAAACATTTTTTACTGTATTACATTTCAAACTTCCAGCCTGTCAGTCCATACAGAACTACTCAGCTAGCCATCAAACATCAATGTACTGTCTACCAATTGCAAACTTCTAGCCTGTCATTCTTTAAAATGTCATGGGCATAACTTTCTCTCGTTTTCGTTTTTCCTACTCAACTACTGCTCTATTTCTTATCCTGGACTGCCACCTACTGGATAGAAAAGGCAACAACCTAGTAATTATGTGAATAAAAATCTACATGTTTGAATGAACAAAAAAGGACAAATCATTACCGTTTTCTTACGTTTAAAGCCACTCTTGTAATACTATGATGTGTAGGCTACCTTTATTTGCTTCCAATTACATATGGTTATGGTTACGCTTTTGTCCAAAGCAACATAAATACAAAACAATATAATACTTAAAATTGAACAGGGAACAAATGAAGATGTTGGTCAGACTATAAGAGAATAGCAATAATAAACAATCATGTCAATTCAATCAATAGCCTAATGACATAAACAATGAGAAAAAAGGGAAAATAGTAATAATAAACAATAATGTACATTCAGTCAATAATATAATAAAAATAACAATAGCATGGTAAGACTACATTATGGAGAATATCAATAATAAACAACAATGTCAAATTAATCAACAGCCTAATGAAAATGAAACAATACTATACAAACCATAAGTGTTAATTCAAGTGCATGTTGAACAGATACGTCTTTAGACCCCTGTTAAAAGACCCAAAACTATCACAGGAACAGAGAGCACTGGGCAACTCATTCCACCAACATGGAACCACTGAGAAAAAGTCTTGAATTTGACCTATGTCTGGTCGACACAACAGACACTCTTCAGAAGACCGCAGTGGGCAGTTGGGGATGTACGTCTTGATCATTGAATTAAAATAACAAGGAGCAGATCCGGTCAGTGTCCTATAGGCCAAAGTGAGAGATTTAAATTTAATTCTGCCTAATAGGGAGCCAATGGAGAGTAACTAGGAGAGGAGTTACATATGTCTTTGGCTGATTAAAGACCAGGCGTGCGGCAGCATTCTGAATCAGCTGTAACAATCTTACTACACAAGCAGGTAAACCAGCTAATAGTAAATTACAATAGTCCAGCTTGGAGATGACCATGGCCTGAACAAGAAGTTGTGTGGAATCCTGTGTCAGATAAGGTCTGTTCTTCCTTATGTTGCAAAGGATAAACCTACATGATTTTGCAATTGCATCATATCTAATATCAGCTGATTACACACATAAACTAAAATTTAGATTGCCCATACATTTGGAAATCCATTTGGAAATCCATCACCACCAATGGCAAACAATTGGTGATGGTGAATTGGCAAACATCAATTCCAGAGAAAACAACAGTGTTTATTAGTGTGTAAAGTGTTTTACAATATGTGTTGCATCTTGCAAAGATATTTATTAAGAGAAATCAAGCTTCGGTGTCCATGTCTGATCGGTGCCAGTCCATTGTCCTCAGTCTATCTCACTGTCCACTGTTCATTGAGGCCTCTCAACCTATGAAAATAAAACCAACAAACAATCAGTGTTTAGCTTAAAGGTCTACTGTGAGTCTTTCTCGTTAATTGTTTATTCATCTCTGCGCAAAGAGGTCTCATAAGCATAAGGCAATCAGGATACACAAGTCTGTGCACCTAAGAGACAATCAGTTGTTTCTCACACACACATGCATACCTTGGATCGTATACATCATAATAAATATCATTACACCTTCTCTGCACACACACGACTTGGTCAATACAATGAGTTAATTAAGAACCAAGGACATTTCTATCGTCATACAACACATTATTTGCAATCTACACACACATTACTGAAACAGAAGTATCAAGACAACACACAGTTAAAGTATAATAATTAGGTTATTGTAATATACTGTGTCTATTTCTCAATAACTTTTACAAAATCTGCATGGAGTCGATGAAGAAGCATAAATCAGCCTGTAGAAATACTGTTAAACTAGGGTCTCTTGAGTCTTGATCATATTATCGATATAGAACATATTCAGTTTGAAACTCTTAGAAGCTAGCTAGCTACCATTTGCTAACAAAGTTATCGGAATCCAGTTGTCTGGCAACATCACGGCACGAAAAAATTGCCCCACGTAGCATTAGCTAACAGACAACACAACGATGAAAAAAGCTTAACTAGGGGGACATATCCAGTTTTCCATGAATTATACTGTTTAACCTGAGATTGTAACGTGTTCTTACAGGCCTAAAAGGCACAATGATATGACAATGACCAATCATATTGTTCTATCAAAGAGTAACGTTATAGTAGTCTAACTGGTTCTGAACTATGGAAAAAACTTTAACTTAGTCGATGAAACTATGCTGGCTAGCCAGCCAGCGCTAGCATATAATGTACATTATATAAAGTAACGTTAACAGACATGGCATATGATATCAACTTACTTGGACGTTTTCTGATGTGCCAGTCGCTTCCATCTCTTCTTTCTCTGGAGGTTCAGGAGACAGCTTGCTAAGAGGGTGCTATGCTCTTTGCTTCGCGCTCGGCACTTGTCACGCGATCACAATAGCTCTGCACTCGATTGCTCTTCCTTAGCTACCAGCTGTTTTTGTCTCGGTAGACTGAAATTGAATTTCACGTTTTGAAACTGAATTTTGAGAACTGAATGTGAAAGTTCCAAGAGCGAAATTTTCAGTCAGGATAATTTATGTATCAGAGCAAATTAGTTCAATTTCAAAATATTATATTCAATTTCAAGTTGACTGAGATTCAGTTCCAATCTAATGAATTCAGTTTCAATATATACTATTCAAATTCGTTTTTCCAATACAATTGCTCAAATTCATATTCAAATTCATATTCAAATTCGGTTTAAGGTGACACAAGTTTTACTCCATATTGACATATGTATGCCTTAAACTCGTATCCTGTCATTTAGAAACAATGCTGTGGGCTAGTAGTCATCAACAAAAAATGAACGGATTGCAAAAAAAAAGAATGGATTTGGCGTGACATTTCTTGAGTGTGCGTGAGAGCGTGAGATTGGTGCTGAAAGCGTGAGTGTCACGCCAGATGCGTGAGAGTTGGCAACCCTGCGTATACTGCCGGAGAAATCTGCACACTTCACCAGAGACGGTTGATAAAATATTGAATCTTTGACTTCACCGTGCACATGGCCGTCAGTGGTGCCCGATGATTGGCTGATCAGTTTAGCGTGTGAACTCTCGTCACAATATTTGACCTATGACACCGTACTCTGTCTGTAGCTGTAGGCCTACCTACTCATACACTGGGCTATTCAACTAGCCGCCCTTTACCTGCGGACCGGCCGCAAACCGTCTTAAAATCTGGCTTCTATGTCTACGATAAAATCAATAAAATAAAACGACAGCAGTGATTGGCTTCAAAATAAATAAATAAATAAATTAACAAATAAACAATGTAAAACAATGTCACTTGCACCTCTCATACTGGTCTGTCAGATAATGTTGGCAGCAGTAACTTTTCACTATGGTTTATATTACAAATATGAAATATGACGTCGGAAGTCGAATGATAATGATCACTTGATTGAGGCATTAAAATGCTTCTTGTTTTTAAGTCAGAAAAACAGGTCTGTTTGTGAATATATTTGACTGAACTCATTAAAAATAATTTTAGCAACACTGTATCTTGGGTGGCCGGCGAAGACCCAATGGTTTTCCTGTCCCAATTGGTAATGAAGTTGAACATCCCTGCTGTATAACAAATATTTGTTTATTATATACAGATGCCAAGACAATACTAGCACTCCGCACGGTGCATTCAATTCTCCCACCCCCGGTTTTCAAGATCGGGAGGAAGACAATGCGGTACAGTGTGGAGGAGGCCAGAAAGGCATTTATGGACATAAAGCCAGTGAGTCACCCCCCCCCCCCCCCCCCCCCCCCACACACACACACCCCCAGCACTCTGTAATATACTTACGTAAATATATTTTAACTATGTTGTTCCCTAATGTTTTTTTGTATTTCCCCTTTATTTCTCCCCTTGTCTATCTATTAGATTGGAACAAACATGGTGGAGTACAGCCTTACAGCCAGGAGAGCAGCAGCATATCCATACATACTAGTGCTCGGAGATGAAAACACATGTTCCCAGGCTTTTGTGATATTGGCAGGGCAGGCTCTGGAGCAACACTCACTCCTTGGGGCGATTGATGTCTGCTTTAAGACATTTTATGTTTTTGACGTCAATTACCCCAAGGAGTGCAAACCTGCCTGGGAACTAATACAACATGCACTTTATCAGATGGATGGTGATGTTTCCCCAGCCGTGCAATTTGTGTGTGCCTCCCTAAAGGCTAATCCCTAATAAATTAAATTCAACAATATTTAACTGTTTTAAATACTTTATACTGCCCTGTTTCATGTGGTGTTTTATGCTGTTTTAATATGCTGTTAATCAATTTTAATGTACTGTTCAGTTGTTTTAATAAAATGAATTACTTGCACATCTTTTGTCAAAGCATTTCCTGGTCAGCTGTAATCATATAGATTAAATCATTTTTTAATAGTGATCAATAATTATTGTTAATGATTGATAATGATTAGAAATTGATAACTAAATATAAGGATAAGGAGGAAAGGAGGAAAAATAATAATAACTCATAAATTAGGTAAAATTAACCCAGCTCTGCTGTCAATATAACCCAGCAGGTTGGGTTAAAATTATAAACCCAACAGTTAGGTAAATTTAACTTCCAATTTAGTTAAAAATAACCCAACATTTGGGTTACATTTTAACCCAACCTGTTGGGTTGTATGCTTAACCCATTCTGCTGTGTTAAGATAACCCAATGCTGTGTTGGACCATATTTTACTCAGCGGTTGGGTTAAAAACAACTAAATTTGGGTTGATTTCAACCCAGCATTTTTTAGAGTGTGAGATATCTTATTGTAGCTCTCTAATTCAAAATAAGATATCTTATTGTAGTTCTCTAATTCAAAATAAGATGTCTTATTGCATCTCAGATATCCTATTGCATATCAGATATCTTACTGCATCTCTCTAATTCAAAATAAGATATCTTATTGCATCTCAGATCTTATTGCATCTCTCTAATTCAAAATAAGATATCTTATTGCATCTCAGATATCTTATTGTAGCTCTCTAATTCAAAATAAGATATCTTATTGTAGCTTATTTTGTCCTGCACACAATGGAACTCAATTGAACATAAATACAAGATTTTGACTATGATATGGGTTGTTAAACTAGTAATCAAGGAAGTCCATCCCGAAGGACCAGAGAGGACCCATCAGATAGATAGATAGATAGATACTTTATTGATCCCCAAGGGGAAATTCAAGAAGGAGCATCAGAAGGAGCATTTCAAAATAAGAACCAAAATAGACAAGCGCACAATGACCACCAGGAGATGGCGCCACAAGAGCACCATGATTTTACATTTCTCATGTCGGAATTATCTAGCCTGGCGGGCCATCCTATATCATCGAAATGTATAGTCTGGAATCGACCCATTCACCTCGCTTAATCCAAGGGCAGGAGAATTGTCTTTCAAACTGCCTAGGCATGCAATAGGCCAGCGCTACGACCATATCCGTATCCGGTCGGCAAAACGGCAAATACATCCTTCTTCAAAGGAATGACTTAAGTGCATTGTGTTGCTCAACTTTCAAAGAAAAGCACAAGTCCAACTCCTCCAAAGTTGAAGCCAACGCCGATTCAAACAACCGATCTTTGTTCGCCATAGCCACCTTCCTTGTTCACCGTCGCAGGACTGTCGTCATCCTGTTAAGCCCGCCTTAAGACTCTCTAACAAAATAAAGCGCTGTGATTGGATGACGTCCACGGCGTCAGCCAATAGAAATCCCTATGGTTTGCTACTAGACAGGCTGAGCAAATTAATTTGCCGCTGCTAGGGTGCGTCTAGATTTCTAGGCTAGGAATTATCTTAGAAGACTTCAAATCCTGGATCTAGCGCTAAGACATGCTATGGGTCAAGCGCTAAGACATGCTAAGGGTCAAGCGCTAAGAAATGCTATGGGTCAAGCGCTAAGCTAAGACATGCTATGGGTCAAGCGGTAAGACATGCTATGGGTCAAGCGCTAAGACATGCTATGGGTCAAGCGCTAAGCTAAGACATGCTATGGGTCAAGCGCTAAGACATGCTATGGGTCAAGCGCTAAGACATGCTATGGGTCAAGCGCTAAGAAATGCTATGGGTCAAGCGCTAAGCTAAGACATGCTATGGGTCAAGCGGTAAGACATGCTATGGGTCAAGCGCTAAGACATGCTATGGGTCAAGCGCTAAGCTAAGACATGCTATGGGTCAAGCGCTAAGACATGCTATGGGTCAAGCGCTAAGCTAAGACATGCTATGGGTCAAGCGCTAAGACATGCCAAGGACAGCGAGGACGGAAGACCAAGTTGGTCCCAAGAAAACAGACAAGACTCGTGGGAGGAGGCATTTGCTGGGAAGTATTTTATTGGAATGGTTTACATATGAAGCAGTCACCTCAGTTTCACCATAGATACTAAGTCATCTCAGTCATCTCAGTTTCACCATAGATACTAAGTCATTCCAAATATGCGTCTTCAAAAGCCGTTTCAGATAACATGACAAGTGTAAGGCTCGGCCAACGGACAATATTCCACACTTAAAATAAGTAATAAAATGATGGCCACAACTCTCATTAGAAGTAATTTCCACATCAACACTCAAACGTGTCAGCAATTGTAGAGATTAAAAACAGACATTACTAATCGATTAAAAACAGACATTACTAATATCTGTGTTCAGAATACATTTCAAATAAAGATTTTTAAATGACTAATCACAGATGTGTTTAGTAACCCAGAAAAATGTGCTCACTGAGATCAAGGCAAAAGTACAAAAATATGCAAAAGCAAATTTGACATTCTTCATTATCATTAAACAACAACAACGCCTGAGCCAGTGTGGGAACAGACATCCTTCATTCATAAAGAAACATTCACAGTCTCATAATCCACCCCAACACATACAGTCTCACAATCCACCCCAACACACATATACAGTCTCATAATCCACCCCAACACATACAGTCTCATAATCCACCCCAACACATACAGTCTCATAATCCACCCCAACACACATATACAGTCTCATAATCCACCCCAACACACACTTACAGTCTCATAATCCACCCCAACACACATATACAGTCTCATAATCCACCCCAACACACATATACAGTCTCATAATCCACCCCAACACACACTTACAGTCTCATAATCCACCCCAACACACACTCGGCACATCTGCACGTGTTCAGCTGTGACACCAATGCTATTGCTATTGCTTGACTAAAACCATTACAAAGAGTGCATATCAAAATCAACTGACAACACCAATCCCTGAATTCAAATGCTTTCAATCTCAAACAGGACAGACACACACAGTTCATATGCTGCAATCATTCTACCACTTCCTCTTCTCTCTCTCTCTCTTCCTCTCTCTCTCTCTCTCTCTCTCTCTCTCTCTCTCTCTCTCTCTCTTCCTCTCTCTCTCATCTCACGCTGTCCAGCTCCTCCTCTGGCGTGTGATCCTTGGGCATGTACACTGGCTCTATGTAAGCATGCTCATGTCTGTTGTGCGTGTGCAGAGAGTCCTCCAGCCACCGTGGGGCGCTGTTGTTCTCGTCCTCCATGTCTCCTGGGAGAGCCCGGGGTGCCGAGGGCTTCTGCTGCTGCTGCGGGGGCAGAGCAGAGGCGGGCACGGGCACGAAGCCGTGGTACAGCACCAGCGACGGGTTCAGCATCTCCACAGAGGGGCCGGCGCCCTCTGCAGACTGCACGGGGAGCTGCACGTAGCTGCGCGTCTCGGGGTCGAAGAAGGTCTTGGTGGTGACCTGCACGGGCATGTCCACCACAAAGTACTGGCCCGAGTCGGGGTCCTGCAGCAGTTTCCGCTGGGTCATGGGGTAGTACTGGCCCGAGTCGGGGTCCTGCAGCAGTTTCCGCTGGGTCATGGGGTAGGACTGGGGCATCAGGTTCGAGGACGAGGGGGGGTACGCCTGCTCAGAGCTGTTTTGGCGCATTGTTGAGGGGGGGTACGTGCGTTCAGAGCTGTTTTGGCGCATTGTTGAGGGGGGGTACGTGCGTTCAGAGCTGTTTTGGCGTGGCAGGAAGCCGTTTAGCGAGGGCCGTCGGGAGGGGCTGGCGTGGGGTCTGTCCCAACGCTGTGGCGGTCCCTCGGACTGCACCGACACGTCTCTCTCCAGACTCCGACTCCTGCGGTCGCCACGGTTACTGCTGCCGTTGGGACTCTCCCTCACGTACACCTGCTGATGATGCTCAGGAGCGCGCTCAGACGAGTCCCTCCCGTTGCCACTGCTCCTCAGGTCTCTATGGTTACCAATGTGCCGGTCTGTGCTTTGGCTCATGTGTTTGAGGCGTGCATGTTTGGCGCTGCTCCTGCCTTCACGGTCACCATGCTGACTGGTGTGGTTCGAGTGCGCGGTGCTGTGGCGACCGCTGGGTTCTGAAGTGTGTTTCTCTGTGTTGCTGTGGCGACCGCTGGGTTCTGAAGTGTGTTTCTCTGTGTTGCTGTGGCGACTGCTGGGTTCTGAAGTGTGTTTCTCTGTGTTGCTGTGGCGACCGCTGGGTTCTGAAGTGTGTTTCTCTGTGTTGCTGTGGCGACCGCTGGGTTGTGAAGTGTGTTTCTCTGTGTTGCTGTGGCGACTGCTGGGTTCTGAAGTGTGTTTCTCTGTGTTGCTGTGGCGACCGCTGGGTTCTGAAGTGTGTTTCTCTGTGTTGCTGTGGCGACCGCTGGGTTGTGAAGTGTGTTTCTCTGTGGTGCTGTGGCGACCGCTGGGTTCTGAAGTGTGTTTCTCTGTGTTGCCGTGGCGACCGCTGGGTTGTGAAGTGTGTTTCTCTGTGTTGCTGTGGCGACTGCTGGGTTGTGAAGTGTGTTTCTCTGTGTTGCCGTGGCGACCGCTGGGTTGTGAAGTGTGTTTCTCTGTGCTGCTGTGGTTCGGCTCTGACTCCCTTCTCTCTCTGGGCCGGTTCCTCTGTTCTGTCTCTGGATGTTCTTTGCTCCGGTTCTTCTGCTTGAGTTCCAGCCTCTCTCCGCCTGGGTTTTTCCCCTCTGGGTCTGTGTTCCCTCCCCTGCGGTTCTTCTGGTCGGGTTCAGCTCTCTCCCCGCCATGCTTGCGGTTCTTCTGGTCGGGTTCTGATCTCTCCCCGCCATGCTTGCGGTCCACTCTGTTGCTCTTCCCCTCGGCCTTCTGGATGCGGCGCGTGGTCAGCTTCATGGCTCGCCGAAGCGCCTTCTCTGTTTTGGGCAGAACGGCCGGCGGGGGCTTCTTGCCCTCGGTGCCACTACAGACAGAACCAGAGTGCTCGCTGGGGGCTTTAGAACCCTCGGTATCGTCAGCCTGAGCCGCACTTAGCACCCCCTCCTCACCCCAGGTGTCCCCTGCGCTGGTGTAGCTCTTCTGGCCCTCTGATTGGTCCCCTGCACTAGTGTAGCTCTTCAGGCCCTCTGATTGGGCACTTGAGATCTCGCTGGACACAGAGCTCCGACCCCCCTCTTCCTCCGGCACCGTCAGCATCTGCCCTCGAGGCTGCTGGGAAGGCGAGGCGGCCGGAGCGGTAGAGGCAGCGCCCCCTGCAGGTGTGGAGTCCTCAGGCAGCGGAGAGCTGGCCACCTCCACCAGGATGGGAATTCCCTGCGGAGCTCTGGGGGCTTCCGACTCCTCCTCGCCCCTCTCGGAACCCCTCTCGGAACCCCGCTCGGAACCCCGATCCTCGCCCCGTTCCGACCCACTCAGGCTCTCCTGAGGGGACCAGGGCTGTGCCATCACATCCTGTAGAGCCCTGTGCAGGATGGGCCGCACTGTCTTGGTGACGGGGGAGGTGGCGAACGTGTTGTCCTTGACCTTGAACTGCACGGGCTTGCCAGGGGTCGGGGAGGAGGCGTTGGACTGGCTGGGGGTCAGGTCCTTGGGGGTGAGGGTCTGGGCCTGCTCGATCAGGCTGCGGACCCAGCCGCCCTTGTCCACGTCGCTGAGGGGAGACATCAGGCGCTCGGAGGCATCTGATTCACTTCCTGGGTTGCTGAAGGCGCGGGAATCCCCGTCTGTCTTCCCAGAGTTCTCCTTGGGTCTGTGGGCCGAGCCGTCGCCGTGTAGGGAGGGGGACGTCCCCAGGGTCTGCAGTGGGCTGAACGTGGGGGATCTGAGCTTCAGGATGTCGTGAATCGTGACGCTGTCCACTGCAGGAGCGTCTGTGTCGTGGGACGCTGGGGGCGCTGGTTCAGGCTTGCTGCTGTCATGGGACTCTGGGGGCGCTGGTTTAGGCTTGCTGCTGACCTCACCAGCGGGGGCCTTCTCTTCACCTGACAGCCCCAACAGACTTAAGAAGTCTCTTGCGTAGCTCCTGCTCTGCTTCGCTCTCTGACCATTCTGAGCTGAGCTGTCTCTATCATTCTGAGCTGAGCTGTCTCTATCATTCTGAGCTGAGCTGTCTCTATCATTCTGCTTTCCCTCCTTCTGATCAGTATCTGTGTTTCTCTCTCTCACTTCCTCCTTCATGTTCCCCTCCTCTCTCCTCTGTGCTGCCTCACTCTTTGCTGCATTCATCGTTGTAGGATCAGGAGATCCTTTCACCTTAGCGGTGTAGGTCTGGGCTGAGTGCTTTGAGTTGGGTTCTGCAGTCCCTGAGAAGCTTTCTGATTTGAGCTGGTTATCTGTGTGTTTTTCAGCTCTCTGGGACTCTGTGTGGGTGGCTGTTTTTGTCCTGGTGCTGGACTCCTGGTTGCTAACTGCTAACTGTTTGTTATCATTGCTAATTGCTAACTGTTTATTATTTGTGTTAGTAGCTAACTGTTTGCTATCTGTGTTAGCAGATAACTGCTTGTTATCTGTACTAGTTGCTAACGGTTTGTTATCTGTGCTATTTGCTAACTGTTTGTTATCAGTGCTATCTGTTAATTGTTTTTTATCTGTGCTAGTTGCTAACTGGGCTTCCTTGTTTTGTGTATCTGCCCTCTGCTCTCTCTCCCTGCCGACGTGCACTCGATCCCTTCCTTCAGCCTTGGTGATGGACTCCTCCTCTGCATACCTCTCAGCATCTGCTTTATCCTCATCTCTCATGCCAGGCTTGCCTTTCCTAGGAGGAACAGCAGGGGGCGCTCTCGATCTCTGTGCCCTGTGTTCCCTACTAGTCCTCTCCCTTTTGCCATCTCTCTCTGAGCCGTCCTGCCTCTTCACCCTCTCTGAGCCCTGTCCTGTCCAATCGGGGTTTGACAACCCCTGTCCTGTCCAATCAGTGTTTGTGTTATCTGTGCTGGACCCGCCCCCTCTCCCCTGTCCTCTCTCACCTGCCTCTCCCTCTCTGTTCTGATTGGTCTGCTGGACGGAGCGCTGATGAGCAGCCTCCGCTAATCTCCCTTGACCAGCTGGGACCTGTGCGGTGTCGCCCTGCTGTACGGAGCGCAGAGTCTGGCCTCCACTCTTGACCACGGGATCATCAGTGTTCTGGCTTCTGGTTCTCAGAGCTCTGTTGGTTTCTCTGTGTCTCTGCTCGGCTGGCACGGTTCTGCTCTCCTGAACATGCCCTCTGCCTCCACGCTGCTTGTGTTCCGGTGCTAGTGTGTTCCGGTGTTCTGGTGCTGGTGTGTTCCGGTGTTCTGGTGCTAGTGTGTTCCGGTGTGGTGCTAGTGTGTTCCGGTGTTCCGGTGCTAGTGTGTTCTGGTGTTCCGGTGCTAGTGTGTTCTGGTGTTCCGGTGCTGGTGTGTTCCGGTGTTCCGGTGCTGGTGTATTCCGGTGTTCTGGTGCTAGTGTGTTCCGGTGTGGTGCTAGTGTGTTCCGGTGTTCCGGTGCTAGTGTTTTCTGGTGTTCCGGTGCTAGTGTGTTCTGGTGTTCCGGTGCTGGTGTGTTCCGGTGTTCCGGTGCTGGTGTGTTCCGGTGTTCCGGTGCCGGCCTCTGCGCGTGCTGCTCGGTAGATGACCCCTGACCTTTCCGTTTCCTCTCCTCCCTCTCGGCAATGACCTCCTCCAGTGCCATGGTTGCCAGGTCGTACTTGTGGACCGCAGCGCTCTCCACAGCGCTGTCCTTCTTGGTGTGTGTGCTCAGCGGCTCGATCTGCATCTGGTCCAGCTGGGCGAACAGGTCTCGCTTGGCTTGGGTATTTCCCCTGAGGGACAGGACGCCCTTTCGGGCGCGTCTCTCAGGCGCTGGCAAAACGATGTCATGTTGCTCGAGACCCTCCTGCTCCTCACTGGTTCCAGCTGGTGTATTTTTAGCGCTGTAGCTCTCTGGTATGTCCATCCGGGGCAGCTGCTCGCGTGGAGTGCGCCCCGCAAGGTGCTGTCCTCCGTGCTGGTGGCCTGCTGCGTCCTTCATGCTCTCGGCCTCCTGGTGCCCCTGTCGAGCCTGAAGCTCCACTTTCATCTGCTTCAGCAGAGCCACCTCCTGCAGCTCATCCCAGTCCCCGCACTCCTCCTCCTCCTCCTCCTCCAGGAAGGCGTACCGCTGGCTCTTGATGTAGTTGTTCTGCCGCGCGGAGAAGGCGTGTTTAGCCTCGCTGCTGGCGTCTGTCTCTCTCGTGCTGGTCAGCCCTGACGCTGCAGCTGCTGCCGAATCCTGCTCCCTCTTTGCTGGGTGTTTCACACGCACTGGAACGGCAGGAGGCTGTTTGGGCATAGCTGATGGTTTCGCTGGCACATCTGGAGGTGTTGGCTGTTTGGGCATAGCTGATGGTTTCGCTGGCACATCTGGAGCTCTTTCCTTTAATGTCTCTCTGTCTCCTCCTCTGTGTGCAGCAGCGTCTCTGTCAGGGAGGCCAAGGGGACTCACAGGTGACCAGTTGTTGCTTCTCTTCGCTGGGTCCTTATTCACACTTGCTTGCGTCTCTGCCGTTCTGCTGTTCTGACCTTGCAGCTCTTTCACTCTCTCCTTGACAGATTTCTTGGGGGGCTCTCTCTCTTTCCTGATTGGCAGATTGCTCTGTCCTGCATCGCAGGCCCTGCCCTCCTGTGTCTTCATGGTAATCTTGGTGGCGTGTTGCGTGGAGTGGATGTCGTCTGCCTCAGCGCAGGCCCTCCTGTAGAGGTTCAGACTCGGGTATCCAGGGATTCTGCTCTGAGCCCCCGAGTGCGGGGAGCCTCCCTGAGCGCTGCCGTCGGGGACGGACAGCTGGTCTCTCCCCCAAGCGCCCTCTCCCGCCAGCTCTCCCCTGCCCCGCGTCGCACCCTCGGACCAGCTTTCCGCCCGCTGGTTCCCTGGCAAAGCCAGAGCACTGGTGGACTCCAGCACCGGGCTCATCACTGAGGCCGTGCCGTCTGTCACCACGAGCACTGGTGTGCCCGTCTCCGCGTCCGAGAGGTCCTTCCACAGCTTGCTGGGGTCGACGGGGTCGGTGGGCCTGAACCGGGGTGGGCTGTACCGGGCCTTGACCCTCTTCCTGTTGTCCTTGAGGTTGAAGAGCAGGCTGGAGGCGATGGACCTGTAGCTCTCCCGCGCCTTCGTGTCGGGCGAGGGCTTGCGGTCGGCCGCGGTTGCCGCGGGGATGTCGAGGGTGGCGGGCGAGAAGAGGGCGGGCAGCACGGCGGGGTCCAGGCTCTCCGTATCCTGGCGACAGGGGAGGATGGGCGTGAGAAGGTGCGTGATGTTGAACGGCGTGGAGCTGGCCGAGCTCAGCTCCTCCATACGCCTCACTTCCTGTTTCCTGGACGGCTCGTTGCTCGTGGGCGGCCTGCTCTCCACAGCAGGAGAGCTCTTCTCCACCGGGCCAGGCGGAGCTGCGCTATGCGCCCTACCCCTGTTCCGCCGCCAGGGGGCGATACACTCCACGCTGTCTGTTGAGCGCCTCTGCTCCAGGACCGAGGGAGTCTGCGCCTCTCCAGGCCTGGACAGCTGCTCAGCGCTGCCCCCTAGTGGCCTCAGGCCGTCCACCCCCTGCAGTCTCTCTGCTCCCTTTGACCCCTCCGCCCTCTGAGTGCTGTCCGCACCCTTGGCAGTCTCCGCTCTTTGTGGACTTTCAGTTCTGTTCTGCACCGCGTCAGTTCTGTTCTGCACCGCGTCAGTTCTGTTCTGCACCGTGTCAGTTCTCTGTGCAGTGTTTGATTTTTGTGCATTTTCTATTTTCTGTCCTCGCTCTGCGTTTTGCACAACGCTTTGCACATGCTCAGTCCCCTGTCTCTGGGTGCGTTGTGAACTCTGTGCTGTTTCTGTTTTCTGTGACAGTGTGTGTTTCTCCGTCCCCTGCTCTGCCTCTAGGGCCCGTCCAGCTCCTGACCTGTGTGTGGGCTCCTGTGTGTGTGCTGGTGGGTCGCGTGTGTGTGCTGCTGTAAGCTGTCTGTAAAAGCTGGAGTCGCACCAGCGGGGGAAGCTCTCGGAGGGCAGCAGGTCGGAGATGTGCTCCTGACCGAACGGAAACTGGTTGAGGTCCTTCCAGGCCTGAAACGGGCTGAACTCGCTGTGCAGGAAGAAGTTCCGCGAGTTCAGCTTCTTCAGCTTGCTGGACCTGCTGGTTCTGGACTTGGAGGACTTCCCAGACGGGGCGCAGCTGCCGTCTCTCCCCGCCATCTTTGTGTCGGAGGGTTCGCCGTGCTTCCTGGGGTCGGCGAACTCCGCCAGCTCCCTCTGGATGCTGATCAGCGCTGACTTATCCCAGGACTCACTGCCATTCCCACCCAGCATTCCGTTGGGCATTTTGGTGGCGTCGCCGTTCTTCCCGGTGGTGAAGGCGGACAGGAGAGACGACACGTTGTTGTGTTGCCAGGCAGCGGTGGTGGTGGTGTTATTGTGTTGCCAGGCAGCGGTGGTGGTGGTGTTATTGTGTTGCCAGGCAGCGGTGGTGGTGGCGCCGTTCAAGCCGCCGTGCTTCTTGCCAGCGACGCCTGGGCTGTTTTCCGGAACCTTCCAAGCGCTTTCGTCGGTCAGCGGCTTCAGCAGGCAGCCGCCAGTCAGCGGGGAGAGTCCGGCGAACTCGTCGCTGTAGACGGCCTCGTCGCCGATGCAGAGCGAGCGGAAGGCACGGTCGGTCAGCGTGCTGACCTCACGGTCCGCCTCGTCCATCAGGCTCTCGCAGGAGCTGCTCAGACGCCGATGGTGGCGTGTGACGCGCAGACACACACTCCGCTTGTCCAGGAGGCTCATGGTGACGTCCTGTCTCGTCACACACACACACACACACACACGTAGTCCGTTGGAGAGGGAGGGGATGGAGAAGGTGTGTGTGTACTCTCTGGTCAGGCTGGTGAGGGCTCAGCACACCATTACGTCACCACTTCCCTAAAAGACAGAAAGAAACACACACGTCAGGAACTAAAACACACACACACACACACTCACACGCACACACACACACACTCACACGCACACTCACACACACGTCAGGAACTAAAACACACACACACTCACACACACACTCACACACACGACAAAACCTAAGCTTGGCCTTGTTTAAGAGCTTCTTTAAACAGTATTATGGGACAATGTTCTATTCTGGGGATACATATTTTCAACCCAAACTTAAGATTGCCGCCCTACATATCAACACTAAAGTTGATGTTTTAATATCTGTTTTGAACATTGATGAAGTTCTTTCTTGACTAGTCTGATGTGTGTGTGCAGTGTGTTGGTGTGTATGAGTGTGTGTGGGTGTGCTGGTGTAGCTCAGACTAGTCCGTCAGTGGGTCATGTCTGGGGAGAGCGTGTCTGAGCAGGCATGTGTGTGTGTGTGCAGTGTGTGAGTGTGTGTCAGAGCAGGCATGTGTGTGTGTGTGCAGTGTGTGAGTGTGTCTGAGCAGGCATGTGTGTGTGTGGGTGGGATTGTGTGCAGTGTGTGGGCAGTGTGTGTGTGTGTGTGTGCAGTGTGTGTGTGTGTGGGGGGGGGGGGGCAGTGTGTGAGTGTGTGTGTGTGGGCAGTGTGTGAGTGTGTGTGTGTGTGTGTGGGCAGTGTGTGTGTGTGTGTGTGTGGGCAGTGTGTGGGTGTGTGTGCAGTGTGTGTGTGTGTGTGCAGTGTGTGAGTGTGTGTGTGTGTGCAGCAGATGTACAGTACTGTCGCTTCACTCTGCACCGCCGTGCCAAACACACACTATATTTAGGAGCCCGGCTCGGATGCCTCCACTCCCTGCCACATGGCCAGTGTATACACACACACACACACACACACACACAGCAGCAGCACCATCAGCCTACATATGGACAGCTCCACTTTAAACTCCAGACCGTAGATCACACAGAGATTTATGGCATTCTCTGCCATTATACTAAAGGAGCATGCTTATATAAGGTGATGAATGTGTGAGCTGTTATTTGTCTGTGACCACACCCTGTCGTAACCCTCTCTTATAGCACTGATGCACACTGCTGCACACTGCCTGATATACTGCCAGAAGTACTATTATTAGTATTGTAGCAGACAGTTCAAGTTCATTTACCTGAACATAGCCAGCAGTTAGCCTTCCCATTCACCTGACCATACAGTTAGCCTTCCCATTCACCTGATCATAGTTAGCTACAGTTAGCCTACCCATTCACCTGAACATAGCCAGCAGTTAGCCTTCCCATTCACCTGATCATAGTTAGCTACAGTTAGCCTACCCATTCACCTGAACATAGCCAGCAGTTAGTCTTCCCATTCACCTGACCACAGCCAGCAGTTAGCCTCCCCATTCACCTGACTATACAGTTAGCCTTCCCATTCACCTGATCATAGCCAGCAGTTAGCCTTCCCATTCACCTGAGCATAGTTAGCTACAGGTAGCCTCCCCATTTACCTGAACATAGTTAGCTACAGTTAGCCTCCCCATTCACCTGAACATAGTCAGGAGTTAGCCTCCCCATTCACCTGAACATAGCCAGCAGTTAGCCTTCCCATTCACCTGAGCATAGTTAGCTACAGGTAGCCTCCCCATTCACCTGAACATAGTTAGCTACAGTTAGCCTCCCCATTCACCTGAACATAGCCAGGAGTTAGCCTCTCCATTCACCTGAACATAGCCAGCAGTTAGCCTTCCCATTCACCTGAGCATAGTTAGCTACAGGTAGCCTCCCCATTCACCTGAACATATTTAGCTACAGTTAGCCTCCCCATTCACCTGAGCATAGCCAGGAGTTAGCCTCCCCATACACCTGAACATAGCCAGCAGTTAGCCTTCCCATTCACCTGAACATAGTTAGCTTAGTTAGCTACAGGTAGCCTCCCCATTCACCTGAACATAGTTAGCTACAGTTAGCCTCCCCATTCACCTGAACATAGCCAGGAGTTAGCCTCCCCATTCACCTGAACATACAGTTAGCCTCCCCATTCACCTGACCAGATCAGATATCAGATAATCAGATATTGTCCAGTGTCGCTAATATAATGAGGTATTGGCTAATATGACTAATATGATATATTAGCTAATAAAGATATAATGGCTGATGGCTATGGTTATGGTATTTAGCAGACACTTTTGTCCAAAGCGACATACAAATAACAAAAATACAATAGTTAAATTTAACAGTAACAATTAAAAAAGAAAATAAATAAATACTATAATATTAATATTAAAGAGATAAAGGCGGTTCAGGTTACCCATAGGCACAGTAAACTAGGTTTACAGTCTAGGAGGCAGGACATCCTTCACACTTTGTAGACCACCACATGACATACAACACACAAACCATTAAACATATAAAACATATAAAACAGAGCGTAGGACATGGGTAAAAACATGTAACATAAAAACATATAAACAGACAGTAGATGCTAGTAGTGCATGACCAAGGTGAGTACGTTATGTGCAAGTAATTCTACAGTTTGTTCAACAGAGTGATTGCCACTGGGACAAAACTGTTTTTAAATCTTGTAGTACTACATCTAGGGACTATTAGCCTCCGTCCTGAAAGGAGATACTGAAATTACCTATTCAAAGGGTGTAGGCTATCTTACAAAAGAGTGGATCCACCGCGCTTCTGCAGCATTACATCTGGTGCATCAGACGAAGAGCGGACCCTGAGGAAGATGCATGAAGCATCGAAACGTTAGTCCCTTTTGTGCACCTTAATTAAAGTTTATAGCTATTACTACATCTGTGCTGCTCCGAATTTTTACTTCTGGTGTAGGCTATCTTCTAAGATGGCCATAGCTGTCCGCTGTAGTTGTTTAGCATACAATACAATACAATTAATGTTATTACAGTTTTTTCTGAATGCTTAAACACATTTTTTGTAACTATGGCTTTTTTTGCAAAACTCTACACACAAATGGCAAAACCACTCACTGAGTTCGCAAAACTAAAAGCACAAACACTGCTTTGCACTCAGTTTGCAATTTTGTAACACACACTTTGCACAACTGTAGGCACTACAGGCATTATTTACATTATTTTGCCAACTCTCTGGCACACTTAGACATAGTCTACCTTGTGCACAGAGAAAGCAAAAGCCAGATGTGTTTTTTATTCATACCATCAGTGTGTTGTTGGCACATTGTGTGCTTACTATTGTGATGGCTTGTGTTTACTGTTAGATACGAAAACACAATTTTTACGAAGGTGTGAAGAGTTAAGCAAGGTGTGTTAGCTTTTGCAAGAGAACTACAATGTTTTGCTGATTGGGTGAGAGGTTTTGCCATTTGTGTGTAGAGTTTTGCAAAAAAAAGCCATAGTTACAAAAAATGTGCTTAAGCAATCAGAAAAAACTGTAATATAAAGAGATAATGACTAATGTTGTTAACATAAAGAGATAATGACTAATGTTAATATAAAGATATGAAGACTAATGTTGTTAATAAAAAGAGAAAATGACTAATGCTGTTACTTTAAAGAGATAATGACTAATGTTGTTAATATAAAGAGAAAACGACTAATGCTGTTAATTTAAAGAGATTATGACTAGAGATAATGACTAATGTTAATATAAAGAGAAAATGACTAATGTTGTTATTATAAAGAGATAATGACTAATAATGCTTATTATAAAGTTATAAGTGATGTTGTTAATATAAAGAGATAATGACTAATAATGCTTATTATAAAGTGATGTTGTTATTATAAAGAGATGATGACTAATAATGCTTATTATAAAGTTCTAAGTGATGTTGTTAATATAAAGAGATAATGACTAATAATGCTTATTATAAAGTTCTAAGTGATGTTGTTAATATAAAGAGATAATGACTAATAATGCTTATTATAAAGTTCTAAGTGATGTTGTTAATATAAAGAGATGACCTGTCTGTGCAGCTCTGCGGAGGGACCTAAACTCAGAGGACACTGCAGAGCTGATCTGCCTGTGAATCATGTCGTGTGTGTGTGTGTGTGTGTGAATCATGTCGTCGTTTACAGCCTGACCGCATGTGGGCAAGCTCCGGAAATAACTCAATGGGCCTTATTTATCCCCTGACCCCAGACTATAAGCAGCGCACACACACACACACCGACACACACACTCAGAGCAGAACTAGGCCACTCCTTAAAAGTCCAACCATGCAGCTCATGGCCTGAGTGGAGAAAGAAAACAGCGTTGGGTTTTAATCCAAGAGTTTAGAAGTAAGACCCTCGGGAATCCTCAACTACATTTCTCTGAAAAACGTTCTTGCAAACTCTGTCTTTATTATGGACACGACTGCTGTTTACGTCAGGCAGATCTGTGAAGGCCAGTTTGAGAAGGTTAGGTTTTAGCTGGGGCACAATGAATGTGACTTTTAAAGGATTATAATTTGATCTGAGATGGCAGCAACAGTGATATCCTCCCATCTGGTAAGACATTCAACTCATCAGGTCTTACAGTAACTTCCAACCTCAAGGAATAGAACCAAACATAGAAGTGCCATATTAACTATTTAAATGCCCAACATCCTGACGCAGTGAAACACTAAACTGACTATGTACTTAAACTTGACAGAAGTTCACATAATTAATAAACAAATATATAGGCAACACCACACCCAAGGGAAAGTGAGAGGAAATGTCCATAATCCAGCAGCCAAAAGCACCACTGGTCAGACGGGGGTTGAGGTAGTGGGTTTAGTGTTGTTGAGATTTGAGTTCATCAGCATCAGATGACACAAACGCAGACCCAAAGAGCAGGAGGTTTTCAGACTCCACTAAAAGATCTGTGAGAGGCCACACAGAGGTGACTCATCTACAGTGCCGCATTCACAACCCAAAACCAACAGGAGATTCCCACCTTTTTATTCTGCTGCAGAGTTCCATTTTGGAATGGGAGCGCTGAAGGGTATTCCGAGTTAGTATCCCAGGGTTACCAGGAGCAAGGCTCTTCTCATCTGAAGTACATAACCACAGGAGAGGTATGAGTACAGGCAGAGAAAGAGAGAGAGAGAGGGATAGAGAGAACGGGACAGAAGGAGAGAGGCAGAGACAGAGCCTACCGGTTGGCCAGTTTGAGAGATAGATGGGCCTGAGGCATCTGCTGTGCGTGGAGCTGGAACAGGCTAGCAAGGTTAGCGAGCGCACTCACACAGCGCTGTGGAAACTGACACGCTGCTGTGCTATTTCTGTGTGAGGAGTCACAACAGTCCGAGAGCAGAGGCAAGTCCAGCGCCGCACGCCACTCAGGTCCACTCCTCCCTTATCGCCGGCCGGCTAACTACAACGCCCCACAGCAGGCCTCCAGCGATCAGCACTAGCGGAATGGCGGATGACCCGTGTCTCACTCGCCCACAGCTAACTAAAAACAAGGCGGTTCTAGTGCTAGCATTAGCGCTAGTTAAGAGCAGGACAGCTCAGGGCTCCAGGCAGTGCTCATACTGCTGAGGGGCTCTCCAACTCTTTGCACCCTGACTCATGTGCCCACAAACATGGGGAAAGGGGGGTGGGACAAATATAGCCCCTTGCATCACACACACACACACACACACACAAGTGCTTTAAGTGGGCTGTGAGAGGCCTTTGGGGTCTGGGCAGCACAGCTGGTCAGGGTGTTACCATTAGCATGCCCATTGTCCATACTTGTTTACTTCAGTCAAGTCAGAGAGCACCAGCAGCTGTCCCAGAGCAACAAGCCCACAGTCTCCCCAGGGGTTTCTGAATGAGTGCGTATCTCTGACAGAGTGTCTCTCACTGACTGAGACTATAGGAGTGTCATCACAACCTTTCCTTTCCTAGTAATGATGGCATTGTACAATTTGATCTGATATTAGTAATTAGTCTTTGATTTGTTTCATTTTGCAATATTTATTCTTCCATAATAACATGAAAAAACTCAATGATTTCCTGCCATTAGCTATAGTTTGAAGCTGTGACAAATTTCCAATAAATATACTCCATTTCCATGGCGATATGACGTTTAATTTCCTGTATTTCTGTCTCGGGGAAGTCTGTGTGTCCATTTCATACTGAGATCTGTCCTGCATTTTGTGTACACACACACACACAGGGCCCTATCATGACATTCTAAAGTGCATCGTCACTCGTCAAAAGTTTATTCAAATTTAGTAGGATGTCCAGTTCACATTGGGAGGGGTTTCGCTATCAAAAGTGGAGCGCATGGCGTAACAGGTGTTCCTAGGTCTTTTTAATCAGTCATATGGGTGTGTTTGGGGCGTAACATCATTTTAAACCAATGAGAATGACATCTGTCATTCCCTTTAACGGCGCAACGCGCGATATGTCAAATAAATGCATCGGTATTTTGGCATTCAACGGCGCATTTGAAGGAGGCTGCTTGCGAGACCGTATGAAATAGTCATTCTTAAACCATGCTTTACTAAAACCTAGCATAGCCTTCACGCATTTGCACTCGTCTATTATTTGAACTCATTGGCAAAGTGAAAATAACTTCACCAAGGAGTCAGTCAACGACAGGACAGTTATATGCAGTTACTTTCACTATTGACTGACAATGGGTTACCACCGAAAACATAGGCTGGAAAAAGCAACACTTACCCTAATGTTGCTCAAATGACTGAATAAAACAACATTTATCCTGCAGAGGAGTTGCTTATATCTCGTGACAGTGCGTCTTCAGCTGTGCTCCATACGTGTCTCTCGCCTCTCCCCTAATCACTTTTAACCGTCATTACCAATTTGCAAATGATGGTGAATAACTACTCATCATGAGATGTACAGTATTTCGTAATATCTTTGTTCTAATTATGTTTCCCATTGTAATCGTGCAATTTGTAATGCTTTGCATGGACGTGCGCTGGTGTGCGTTCAAGAATGATAGAAGGATGGTTCGTGGACCTGCCAATATGACTGTTGACATGCGCTCTTAAAATAGCATATGAACAACTCGCCATTGACTTCTGACCAGGTTTAGGTGGTGTATGATAGCGACTTTTAGACAACGCGCTAGGCCCCTCCCTAGGTTGTTAATTGCCACACCCCTGGGCGCAATGCTTAAAAAATAAACGTGCAAAATACCGAATTCAACTTTGCCCGGGTGAAAACCAAACTTTACGCCATGCGCTGGTGACCCAAAATACAGCCCACAGTGTGAATGTTTCCATGAGAGACTGAGTGATGGTTGGTATGTTGTCCTACAGTGCTGTTGCCTTCTACACACACACACACACACACACACACGGCAAGTCGAGGCAAGTTTTCTTTATGAGCAGTCAAAAGAACAAAGAAAAGTAAATAAGTTGTGCATTAAAACAGTTGTAAGGACATAGTCATGTAAAGATTGCTCACACTAAAGGAATGTAAAGTATGCAGGTAAAGATTGAATAAGTAGGCCTAAATGAAGAGTAGTTCCAATTAGACACAGACTCAGCTCTGGTTGGAGATCTCCAGCCAGGGAGAGGAGGCTAAACGCAGGTAAACACCGTTTACCCACCTCCTGAAATTCAGAAATAGCGTTTACCCACCTCCAAAGTGCGTTTATCCACCTCTGCATCAAAGATTGGTCACTGGCCGACTACACTACATGCACTACCGTGTCTCATGTCATGGACGGAGTTTAAAAATGGACATCCGCCAGTTTTTTAAGCGCCGTCAAGACGGCAGCCCTCCCCCTGACGCCAGCAAACGGCCTCGGCTACAAGACCACAGTGAGTGAGCTTGGTAAACAGTACTAAACGTCGTTTTTTTGAGGTTAATTTAGTTCACGGTAACGTTAGATTCATGCCACTGACTCAACAGGCCACGGCGTTGATTAGGTTACTCCTTTCAGACACGAAGTGATGATGATGATGTGGAGGCCCAACTGCAGCACCACCACTACACCTGATGATGCAGCACTACACCTGATGATGATGCAGCACTACACCTGATGATGCAGCACTACACCTGATGATGATGCAGCACTACACCTGATGATGATGCACCACTATACCTGATGATGATGCACCACTACACCTGATGATGATGCAGCACTACACCTGATGATGATGCACCACTATACCTGATGATGATGCACCACTACACCTGATGATGATGCAGCACTACACCTGATGATGATGCAGCACTACACCTGATGATGCACCACTGCACCTGATGATGATGCAGCACTACACCTGATGATGCAGCACCACTACACCTGATGATGCAGCACTACACCTGATGATGATGCACCACTACACCTGATGATGATGATGCAGCACTACACCTGATGATGATGCACTACACCTGATGATGCAGCACCACTACACCTGATGATGTACCACTACACCTGATGATGCACCACTACACCTGATGATGCATCACTACACCTGATGATGATGCACTACACCTGATGATGGTGTAGCACCACTACACCTGATGATGCAGCACCACTACACCTGATGATGCAGCACTACACCTGATGATGATGCAGCACTACACCTGATGATGCACCACTACACCTGATGATGATGCACCACTACGCCTGATGATGCAGCACCACTACACCTGATGATGATGCAGCACTACACCTGATGATGATGCACCACTACACCTGATGATGCAGCACCACTACACCTGATGATAATGCAGCACTACACCTGATGATGCTGCACTACACCTGATGATGATGCACCACTACACCTGATGATGATGCACCACTACACCTGATGATGCAGCACTACACCTGATGATGATGCACCACTACACCTGATGATGATGATGCAGCACTACACCTGATGATGATGCACTACACCTGATGATGCAGCACCACTACACCTGATGATGTACCACTACACCTGATGATGCACCACTACACCTGATGATGCAACACTACACCTGATGAAGATGCACCACTACACCTGATGATGCAGCACTACACCTGATGATGATGCACCACTACACCTGATGATGCAGCACTACACCTGATGATGCAGCAACACTACACCTGATGATGATGCACCACTACACCTGATGATGATGCAGCACTACACCTGATGATGATGCACCACTACACCTGATGATGATGCAGCACTACACCTGATGATGATGCACCACTACACCTGATGATGCAGCACTACACCTGATGATGATGCACCACTACACCTGATGATGCAGCACTACACCTGATGATGATGCACCACTACACCTGATGATGATGCACCATGACACCTGATGGTAATTTGATACCATAGATTTAATAGAGACCCAGTCAGACCAATAGTATGAAAAATCAGGAACAGAGTTTATTTACAATGATGCGCATCAAGGGAGAGACAGCATGACTTCACCTAAAGATCCATCAGCTGCTCTAACTAGACAAGGAAATAGTTAGAGTTTAAGTATCCTTCCAGGCTGACGGGAGATGGCGTTGGTCATCCCATCTCACGTGGACTACACTGAATCAGACCCTGATTAGTGGCAGCCTGGCAATCCGGAGCAGATAGCTTCTGACGCAGCCATGCAGAACAGTGAAACACTGCAAAGTCATAATATTCCTGCTTATCTCTAAATACAGTCACACACAGATATACACAGGGACAGTACAGATATCATACATTACATAGAATCATACTTTTAGTATCAAAGTGACCCACTAATGAGAAATGCAGAACATTAAACCACATATTGGACTATTGGACATAATGTTCTATTCCACTTTCTCTCAGTCCCCCTTTTTCAGCCTTTATGGCTGGAACATTTCATCAAATAGTGCCTCTGGAAAAATGCACATAATATAAATGATTATATTTTTGAAACAATTGTTTCATCAAAGTTAGTCAGATCCAAATAAGCAGGTACATGCCTAGATACATGATTTAACTGATTTCTTCATGTCATGAAAAATTGCTACACATGATTGGTGTACAATAACAACCACAGTAAATCAAAAAAATATATTTGGTCCATCCCCCTAAACTATTCAGAAACTCGTCTATATAATTTATATATCAGGTTGGGTTAATCCCATTGGTATACCACCTTTTCAGATTATCAACCGATTTAGAGGCATCAGGATATAAATCACATGTATATAAAAATAATACATTCTGAATCCAATACTCTCAAGTTCCCATTTAAAAGACTTGAAGCCTTTGACACCAAACAATAGCACAAATCTGATTGAATCAGAATGAGCTTACTAAATAAATGAGAGTAATGCAGTAATTGTGTCTCTTTACCATGTGTATAATACTTAGGCAAAGCTGAATATAAAACCAAAACACATAAGAAATGTCTCTCAACAATTATCAAATAGAATAGAATAAAGGAAATTAATCAAATGAAACAACATGGTTGCATGTATAAAAGTGACCCTGACTGTCTTGATTTCTCACAGGGTGTGAAGAAAAGTTTACATACCACAGAGTACCAGTGATAAAAACAATAACCAAACAGTTCTAGGGGGAAAAGAAACAGCAGACAAAAGAAAAAGAGTAGAGTCTGTAAGGCTCCCCCTTTTTAACCACTCATTGCATCTGAAACAAAACACAGAGATATACATATCTGGGCCCAAGGCCCAGTAGTACTTCCTAAGTTTCAGCTAACATTATTAAAAACATTTCAATTGCAATACTGCTATGGTCAGTCACCAAATTAGTAATTAGCAATAACATATAAATTCACATGATCATGATCTTCATGGATACTTTTTTTTCTTGTGTGCCTCATATCAAGAATTGTTTATCATACAGCAAAGCTAAATTATCTTAACCTTTTTTCACATTGTTTAAAGCAGGCCTAAAGGCATGTTTTAAAGAACTTGATTAGAACTTTATTCTGAACATATTCTGAACGTCTGAAACAAATGAAAAGTTGTATTTTATTTTATTTCATTGCTGTATCCAAAATATTTGTAAACAATATGGTCTAGTATGTATGTCATCATACCACATTATCATCTTGACACTGGTTAGCATAGCTGTAAAAACGGTTGTAAAACCTTTTCCATGTCAATGATGAGAAAAAAAAAATAATACCAATATAACAACTACAGTGGGTGTGTTGTTAATAAACATATGAACCTATTAGATCAGTGTAGTGAAGTCAACATCAACAACCTTTCATCCTCCATGAAAGAAAAAGCTATCTTTAATCATAACTTGATACACTGCAAGAGCTAGCTGTCTATGTTATCAGACTACTCTTAATCAGACTCCCCCTTATGATCTGCAGCAAGGCTGCAAAATTATTCCCTTAGCTAAAATGTTGTCGCCTATAACACTGTGTCCTAGAGCTAAGTGCGTCATAGCATCAACAATTTGATAAATTCACTGCTGTTGGTAAGATTACAACTTTGCTAAACTGGCCCCCAAGTATGAATTTAACTGATATGCTTCATCTCTTGTCAGTGTTGTCACTGCCAGAAGCACGAGATTGTGGAGCAATGCTAAATACATACGTCCAAGCTACAAGTTCTGCCACTTATGCCCCTCTCCCCCTTTTTATCCAGAGCCTTCTCTGCCCTCAGAACCTGTATGTCTTCCACTGTCGCCCATTCAGCCAGACGCTCACCATAGTGTATGGTGGCCTCACTCAAAGCAGGACCTGGCAGGGCTCAAGGCCTACACACCTAGCCAATCAACAGTCAAAACACATCTGTGTCTACCTTGAAGCAGGAACATAGCGTCAGCATGGCTTTCAGTGTTTGCGGCCTACATGTGGCACAGGATAACTTGGGTCAGGTTCTATTAGCATGGGGAGCAGGAAGCTTGGAGAAACAATTAGCCTGTGTTTAGGCAAAATGGTCATACTTTCTATGGGGCCTTTATTACATTTATAACTGGAAAATGTAAACCAAAACTGGAATATGTAATCTGATATAATTAACATACCCATCACCTCGCATATGTGCTCCTGTGACTTGTAGTGGATTGGGGAGAGCAAGGATGGCCTTGATGCTTTGGCCCAGGCATCCAACACTCTTTATAGCACAGCACACAGCATTTCATTTTCCCTGCAAAGCTTCACTAAATTTAGTTAAAACAACAGATATTCCTAGGCGGAGATATCAGATATCAAAATGTATATAAAACACTGGAGGATGATGTAGGAGGTTGCGACCCTATGACATTTTAGTCATTGAATAAATCAATGTAATTTGAGGCTAACCGTGTAAATATACATTGATTTAATCAATGACTAAAATGTCATAGGGTCGCAACCTCCTACATCACACACACACACACAGAGAGAGTGACTGAGAGATACACACACACACACACACAGAGAGAGTGACTGAGAGATACACACACACACACACACACACACACACACACACAGAGAGAGAGAGTGACTGAGAGATGCACACACACACACACACACACACACACACACAGAGAGTGACTGAGAGGTGGTCTGTTGCCTGTCCCCGACACTACAGTACAGGTGGTCTATTTGTGGCTTCACATATTTCATACTGTAGACCAGCCTCCACTCAGGTCACACACACACACACACACACATATACAGTGTACACACACACACACACACACATGCTCAGCCCAGCCTCCACTCAGATCACACACACACACACACACACATATACAGTGTACACACACACACACACACACATGCTCAGCCCAGCCTCCACTCAGATCACACACACACACACACACACACACACACACACACACATGCTCAGCCCAGCCTCCACTCAGATCACACACACACACACACAAAGCGCTTTCAGATATAACCTCCGGAGTACATGCGGAGGTTTGTCAAACGGAGGTCCTACCCTTCGGATGATTCAGATATGATGCTAACCTGCGGACCTAATACTGACCTTATACGGACGTATGTGTGAACGACATACACGCACATTACAGAATCTCCGTGTGGTTGTCGAGTGAGGGGTGGGGGCTTAGAGTTCACAAGATGCGAGATATATGACGCAGAATATATGCGGCCGCTCCCTGTCACAGCTGCTTTTTGTTTACAAAGTGTAGCCTATGCATTATAGGCTAAATAAGAGAAATCTATTGTGCGTAGGCTAATACTTGAAGTAGGATAGTCACGTAAGTGCGCACATACAGTATTTGTATGTGTGCTTCGAGTGAACACATTTATCTGTTTTCAACGTTATGTGCCAGAATCTGGTTTGCGTTGGAGAGAGAGAGCATGCACACACTTTATGGTAGGCTACCAGCCAATTCAGTAGGCTAACTCAAGACTTCAAGGCCATCATACAACGTTTTTAAGCAACAAACAAAATACTACATAACAGTTAAGTTTTTTCATGATTTATTTTTTTCCAAAAGCATACTATCCCCATGCAGGCGCGCGGGAACATATTTTTGACCATGGGTGCTGAATAACAAAATAATGGATGTCCAACGATTTCTCCCCTAGCATGATATGATTTGAATTTAGACAGCATTTCAACGCGGTGTATGAGTAGGCCTAAGAGCGAGAAGTTTTATAATGCCCTTGCCACTCCGACTCATCAATAAAAACTGCGTGCACACACACCAGACCAGCACTTGACTTTACATCATTAAACTATTTCAGTATATTGCTTTTCTGATTGTCAAAACCACACCTAACTTATGGCGTCTCCACTCCACAGCAAAAGTGTCCTAACCACGTTACAGCTGTTTCTATCGACTCCAATAGTGAAAGGATTTCAGTGTCATATTTCGGTGGCACTAGTCGTGGAACTCGAGATGACATGTCTACTGATAGGCAACAGGTCCAACACGAAATTCTAATTGCAAAAGATGCATCCTACCTCATCTGTTGTACTGTAGTTATTCGAAATTGGGCTTTTCACAATCCAAATATATATCCAAAGTGCGAACTAGTTGGTGATGGTCTATGAAAACTGCCAGTAGGCTATGCATGCTACACGGAGTTCTGACAGGGCTGTGGATGGCCTAATAAGCAGGCAAGATATAACCCACGATCGCCATGGTTTCGTTGTCAATTCGTGTTTGTGGTAATAATGACAGCAACAATAAAACCATCTGTATCTTACGATCTTCATCATTCTTGACAGATCACCAGCCTCCTCTGGGTCATATGCATAATTAGCAAGAAATGTAAGTCAGGCTAGAAAAAATATATCAACAAACCCCTCTGTACAAATCTGCTAAATATAGATAGGCATAAGTCTAGAACGTTTGGTGTATGTAAGTGCTTCTGAAGTGGAGATTTCGTGCTCAGAGTGGGAGAAGAAACTCATTTTGAGAAAACAGCCTTGAAAGACAGCCAATGCGATTGGTTGCTGATACAAGGAATTGTCCATATATGGATCACATCGCGTGATATAGGAAAAACAGAGCTTTCCAACGGTACTACACATGATATGTTTTGGATCACGGTCGTGGGAGTGCATGCAAGGTTAGAATGCTAACTTAAGAGAAATAGGAGAAATATACAGGTGCGAGTAGACACAATAAGCGCTTTCAGATATAATGTGGTTGTCGAGTGAGGGGTGGGGGCTTGTAGAGTTCACAAGATGCGAGATATGACGCAGAATATATGCGGCCGCTGCCTGTCACAGCGGCTTTTTGTTTACAAAGTGTAGCCTATGCATTATGTAGGCTAAAGAAGAGAAATCTATTGTACGTAGGCTAATACTTGAAGTAGGCTAGTCACGTAAGTGCGCACTTGAAATTGACCAACAGTATTTGTATGTGTGCTTCGAATAAACACATTTATCTGTTTTCAACGTTATGTACCAGAATTACTTAGCCTGACGAGCCAGACCCACATTAAAATGTAGGGTCTGGGCACTCACCATTCGCAGTGCTCAATCCGAGGGGCGGGATAATCGTTGTCTTTCAAATTCCCTCTGCACGCAATAGGACAGTGCTATAAGTCCCATGCGTTTCCCACCAGCGGAGCTAGTTGGCTAGTTCAAACTTTTGCCTACTTAATAAAAGCTTAACTCGTGTCACACTGTTCGCCAACAGCAACATCCATCTTCTTTGTTTTCAAGTAGCAGGAAATTCAAGCCAAACCGTTGCAACTCTGCCATCAATCATTATGTTAAGCCCGCCTAACGACTCTATACACGATTTGATTGGCCTGATAGAAGTTTAATTTTCGAGCTCACAAGCCAACGGAGAGTTGCTAGACTAGCCCTGGCAGCAAATGGAATTGCCGTTAGGGTGCGTCTAGATTTCTAGGCTAAGAATTACTTGGCTATAGAACCCTAAATCTGGTTTGCGTTGGAGAGAGAGCATGAACAAACTTTATGGTAGGCTACCAGCCAATTCAGTAGGCTAACTCAAGACTTCAAGGCCATCATACAACGTTTTTAAGCAACAAACAAAATACTAACATAACAGTGAAGTTGTTCGTTTTCTGTTCGGTTTATTTTTTCCAAGAGCATCCTCTCCCCATGTGTCTATTGCATTTACGTAAGGAGCTTGGAACAAAGTTGCGTTTTCTTCGTTTTCATTTTCTCTAGCCATATTTACAAAATATCAGCGAGCTCAGCAGTGAGGTCATGAGAAGGCTATCAATGAACAGAAAACCGTGTTGGCTAACAATTTATTAAATACTCCTGTTATTGTCGTCAACGACGTCGCTATAGGCTACTGCCTTTTCAGCGCCTTCTGCTTATGATTCAGTCTTTTGAATTCGTTTGGCCTTGCCATGCAGTTGTAGGCTACAACGTGCCATTCCCTTCATGTGTTTTATCAAAATGTTGTATGCCCTCATGGACAGTAGCTCCGTGATGTCTGCATCTTTCCATGTCGGAGATTTTCTGGACAGCACTATGCCACTCCATCATAACACTGGCATTTAAGTCAGATTTAACCACATGGACGCATGAAAGAAACGTCACCAACACGCCCTCTCACTAGGTGTGAATTTTAACCGCATGTTCTACGCCTCGTTCAGACACAGCACATTTACATAATGTCCGGAGGAAATAGTAGGTCGGGGGTAGTATAAACACCGGGTGAATTCGGACTTCCATATGACCGGTTATGTCGTTCAGATATACGGCCCCACCGTTTAACATCGGCAGAACCTCCGGTCTTACATGTATGTCTGAAAGCGCTTACACACACACATGCTCAGCCCGGCCTCCACTCAGATCACACACACACACACACACACACACACACACACACACATGCTCAGCCACTCCCTAGCCCAGCTCCGGTCACATGCTCAGCCCAGTGTGTGTGTGTGTGTGTGTGATCTGTTTTATATTGTGTATGGTATGGAGGTGTGAAACAACAAAGTCATAGCCGAGGCAAAGCTGTAGGGTAGTAGAATTACACACACATGCACACACACACACACCTTGAATTTCCCCTTGGGGATCAATAAAGTATCTATCTATCTATCACATGCACACACATCACACACACACATGCACACACACCACGCACACACACACATGCACACACTACGCATGCACACACTACACATGCACACACACCACACTACACCACACACACACATGCACATACACCACACACACATGCACACACACCACACACACACATGCACAAACATCACACACACACACACACATGCACATACACCACACACACATGCATACACACACATGCACACACTACATATGCACAAACACCACATACACACCACAGCTAATAATCCTGGATAAGATTTGACCAACATCTGGTCTGGTCAGTTTTGTGTGTGTCTATCTCCATCACCCACACCAGAGAGTTCTCTCTCTCTCTCCTTCTCTCTCTTCCTCTCTCTCTCTGTATATACAGCGGGGAAAATAAGTATTGAACACGTCAATATTTTTTTCAGTAAGTATACTTCCAGTGAGGCTATTCGCATGAAATTTTCACTGGACATTAGTATTAACTTAGGTAATCCACACATATATAAAAACCCAAACATTAATGTCTAAAAGTAGAGTTATGAGTAAAAATGTGGAATGGCACAGGGAAAAAGTATTGAACACGCTAAGAAAAAGCAGTACTCAAAGGCAAGAAATGGCAAGGAACAAACTGGAATCTATAAGTAGTTAGAGAAATTATCCCTCCTATCTGTGCAAATTGATATAAGCTGGGTTAGTACATACTGGTGGGCTATAA